>NC_135499.1:226393649-226693649 GCF_052857255.1 Amblyomma americanum | reverse complement strand
CATGGTTTTCATGACATGAATTATTTTATGTCTAATTACTGTGTCCAAGTTTTTAGCGATTTCCACATTTAAGACTCGGCGCCATACAAAAGCAAACACAACATGCACAGAATTGTATACTGCTTGATTAGACAGGATAACAAGTGTGCAACCTGTTAAGTGTGAAATGATTAACAAAATGAAATCCATTAATTGACGTATACATATCTGGCAACTAAAAATAAAATAAGAGTAGTTAAACCTCGTTAATTTGGACTTCAAGGGACCGAAAGAAATGCCCAAATTATATGAAGTTCAATTTCCAAAATGCGCTACCTGCCTATGCCACCCCTTCCCCGCTGTGAAAAAAATTACCAGCGTTGCTCCTGTCGGCATATGAAAGTGGCATGCAGCTGGGTTCGGATGGCTGCCGAATCCGTGGCCGAAAGCCACTGGGCTCAGAACCTGATACAATGTGGCCGGACTGGTTTAGTGTGAAAAGCACTACACTTGCCAGACACTCGTGTGTCTGGCATGTAAAATCGTGTTATTTACTGTGATTTTTTTTAGTTTTGTGAAAGAGCTGTGGGATATGTGATGATCTGTGCTCTGTTTTCTTGTGTGGCTAGTTGCTGCTGTCCCAGTGCCCTTGGAAGGAGTATAAGTCAGACACAGGGCGCACCTATTTCCACAACGTCCTCACCAAAGAGTCTCGCTGGACCATTCCCAAAGAGCTTGAAGAGCTTAAAGGTAATGAAGCTATTTTCACTCTTTGCTGTGAGGAGAATTCACCGTAAAGCGATGCGAGGCCCTGTAAAGAACAGTTTGATGGGGTGGGTGCACCAATGGTTACGGGCAATAGTGTTTGTACATACATACATTGATCGTTTTGCACAAGCACTGGTACAGATTGTTTTTATACATATTCCAGCAGCGTTCTTAGCTGCAAATGC
The DNA here is from genome assembly GCF_052857255.1 of Amblyomma americanum. NCBI lineage: Eukaryota > Metazoa > Arthropoda > Arachnida > Ixodida > Ixodidae > Amblyomma > Amblyomma americanum. Next base: position 226,692,717 of record NC_135499.1, on the reverse strand, counting down.
TTAAGGAAGACTGTTTTCCATGCTGCGACTGTGAAAAAAAAAAAAAATCCAGCGTAGTCACAGACATTACAACACAATTACCATATTTACTAGCACAATGGACGCACTTTTTTCATAAAATTGTAAGACTGGCCTTCGGCTTTGGAATCTTCAGAGGCTGGCGCTCAACGAAGAAGACGATGAGAAGCGCTGAGCGCTCCGAAGCTCGAGCGCCGAACGCTCCGTCCCTCATGCGTGCTCTGGACTGACCGCTGCCTCTGGTCTGTGCCTGGACTGTACCGTTGGTTGTTCGCAATGCTGTGCTTTTCACGACGTTCCTTATTACAAGTGGTGGAGGTGCCAACGATCCTCTCGCCCTGGAGCTTTGCACCCGCCCATTGTCTACCGCCTCTGCAATGCCTAAGACCGTCGCCCAAACCGCTTCACCGCTTCCGTCGGCTGTCTTCTGTTCCGGCGCCGCACGGCAGCGTGACCCGGCCATCTTCAGCGGCACAGGTGACACAGATGTGGAAGATTGGCTGGCCTCCTATGAACGCGTAAGCGCATACAATAAGGGGGACGATAGCGTCAAGCTCACCAACGTTATCTTTTATTTGAGCGACGTAGCCAATCTCTGGTTTCGAACCACGAGGCTGACATCTCAAGCTGGGCAGCTCTAAATCTAAAATCCAGTCTGACAGAAATCTTTGGCTGTCCCGCAGTGTGAAAGCTTTGCGCCAAGCTATGCTTGCGAATTCGGGCCCAGCAAACCGCTGAAAACTTCACCAGTTATTTAGAAGATGTCGATCTCTGCAAGCGTGTCAACCCTTCTATGAGCGAGGCCGACAAGATCGGACACATTATGAAAGGCATTGAGGGTGATGCCTTCCAGATGCTCGTCGCCAAAGATCCCCAGACTGTCTCCGGTGTCATCGGCTACTGCCAAAGCTTCGATGAGCTGCGCAAACAGCGCCTTTCTACCCGGCGTACAGGCTTTCAGGAGGCCACATTTTCCAGCTTGGCTCTCCCAGGGGACGGTGCTCTGGACCAACAGTCGCTGGAGTCCTCCAGCGCATCCAGCAGTTTGTACGTGAGGAAGTCGCACTCCAGCTCTCTGTCTACCTACCCGCCTACGCCTGCGCCGTTGCTCACAGCGTGTTATCAAGGAGCAGGTCGCTGAAGTCCGGCAACCTCCTCCTCGGCCACCCCTGATCGCGGTTCCTCTGACGTACGTCGATGCCGTGGTGCGGTCGCGGCCCTCAACTGCTGCCCCTGTATACAGGCTACCTACCCGGCAGTTAGAACCCCAGCGACCTGCAACCCCATCTTACCGTCTGGTTGCCCGTCCCCGATCACAGCCGCAGCCACTCAACCCCTGGCGCACACAAGACAACCGCTCTATTTGCTATGCCTGTAGCGTCGCTGGTCATGTGGCTCGTTTGTGTCGCAGTCGTGACCACCGTCCCTGCGATTATAGGCGTGTGCCGACATACGGCCTTCTGCCATCGTACCCGCCTGCGTCACACAAGCTACCACCGGATTCTTCTTCTCATAGTTACCATCCGCGCTCCCACCGCTCGCCGTCTCTTGGTCGCTTTTCTCGTTCTCCGATGCTCCGCCGCCAACCCGCCGTCCATGTGGAAAACTTACGGCCGCAGTTCCGGAGGCAAAAACTGCGTCACCAGTGATTCACTCAAGACCTGTTTCTGTGCCTGCCAATATTATTACCATGTTCATTGAGGGAGTCACTGTCGAAGCACTTGTTGACACTGGCGCAGCTGTTTCCGTTCTCACTCACATCCTCTGTCGCAGACAAAAAAGCGACGACGCCCCTTCCTGCCGTTTCTCTCCGCACCGCCAGCGCTCAGGATATTCGACCGTTAGCCACCTGTACCGCCCTCCTGCTTATCGAGAACATTTTCTACACAATCGAGTTCATCGTCCTCGCCTGCTCCTCACACGACGTTATCCTTGGTTGGGACTTCCTCTCCTCACATCACGCCGTTATTAACCCCTTCAACCCCTTCGGTTAATAAGGGTTGAGGAGTCCGTGGAGATGGGAGACAGTTACTGCACCATTTCCTTTCCTTAAAAACCAATTTGTATATCAAAATTGTGGTGCAACTGTTCGTCATACAATGTTCTGGGTAGTGTCTACGCAGGCATGTGTGTATGGGTTGTGTGTGTGTGGGTGGGTGTCAATGCACACAGGGACAGTAATGCTTTCGCACTCCCGCTAATAAGCAATCTTAAGAGTGTCTGCTGAATTTTTTTTTGCTTCCTTATTCTCATGTATCCAGGAGAGGGTGTGTACCCCTAGGGGCGGAATTAGCTTGTTTTGCGAGCTTTCCATGAATATTTATTGCTTCTAATACCTCGCATACAAAAATTCTGAGCGGGTGTTCATATGTGTAAATGTTTACATTAGCATATGGAAACTTTAGAATGAGGCTTGAGACTGCTGGAAAAAAAAAAAGTTTATTGAATGAAAGCCATGCAAAATTACATGGCCTTGAGGAGTTAGAGCTAATACATACATATGTAGATTGTATTTAATTGTGCTACTGAAGAGTAGGCAGATTCAAATTTTTCACTCCAACCTGGTGCTTGTAACCCGATGTAGCCAAGCTGAGTCTAGCTTACTGAATCTTAAAGGTGCACTAAAGAGGAATCTGAACTCGTCTTTTTACTGCTGGAACTCTGTCTACACGTTTCGGACATTCTTAGAAACTTCGAATTATTGTCCTGTGTGGCCGATTGCCCTGATTAAATCGGATTAAACGTCCCGGCTCGCGCCTTTTTTTGAACTCAACGCGGTAGGTAGGCAGAGTCAACCAATGCGTGGAGTGCCTTTCAGCCAGTCCAGTGGCGGCTTCCCTTTCACCGTTTTTTGTTTTGTTTCTGTGAATAAAGTTTCAGTCACAGACAATATAGCCGTAAATTAGGCCCACGGAAATAAAAATACACGTGGACTCTTTGATTTACGTATCACTCCACTGATGGCAGAGCGGCAAGCCGCCATAGGACTGGCTGATGCGTTGGTTGCCTCCATCTGCCTACCGCGTTGAGTTTAAAAAAAAAGGCGGGAGTTGAGATGATTAAGTAACCCGATTTAATTAGGGCAATCAGCCACACAGGACAATAATTCGAAGTTTCTAAGAATGCCCGGAATGTAAAGATAGTTTCCGCAGTAAAAAGACGAGTTCAGATTCCTCTTTAGTGCACCTTTAAGCTACCCTAGGCAATGCCAACATGTATAAATTTAAACTGTGCACTACAAGATTGCCTGTGTAAATGGTGCTACATGGGGTCAAGGTGAGCCCCGTTTGGACAAGGAGTGCAGGCAGAGGAAAATGAGCTGCATATTTGTCGTTACTAAGCAAGAATGTGCGCAAGTATGCGCATGGTGAGAGTAATTCATAATCTTGCCTTGTATATCCTCGTTGCACAGGCAGCCTTTCCAACAGCCATTGAACTGAGTGCCACTCAAAACCGTTTGCATAGCACTCTGCATAACCCAGTCAACTTGTTGGTTATGCCATATGCAACCTATCACTAAGTAAAAAAAAAAGCCTGTTTTAAACTGCCTCATGCTGTTTTTTTACAAAATTGCAACTTTTGCACGAGCTTTGGACTGTGAATGTGTACAATTATACACTTTACAAGGCCAAAGCAACTTAGTAGAGGTGTCATGCTTCAGCACTTGGTTAAAGTTCTTTTTTTTATGTGTAGTTTTGTGCTTTGGCACATTTTGTGCAAATCTATTTATAAGTACTAGTAGATTTGTGTGTCTAGCTGAGACAGTGATCTTTCATGCAATTAGAAAAAAAATCATGGTGGGAAATGTCACCCCTGGTCTGAATACAGTGGGATTGTTGACTCCCATCACTTCATTTGGCATGTTCAACTTGGTTCTGTTATATTGAGCTCAATTATCATTGAGAGCTGAGCATTGTTTAGCACTGCGGATGTCCCTGCCCGACTGTTGTTCATGTCAACAAGTGTTGAAAACACTTGTATACGACAGAGGCATTACGGTTATGTCCCTGTCTCGTTACTTGCCTCCCCTCATAGGGTTAGTGTTATGGTGTGCCTCTACTAATTTAGGTATGTGAAGGAAACTTCTGGTCGCTTATTAAATGCAGGTATGTCGTGCAGAATTTTGTTTGCTTCTCACTGTTTGCAAACTGGTGACTACCTATGGTATGCATCCAACAGAACACTATTCCTTTCATGCTGTCTCTTTTGAAGTCCCCAAAAAAGCTGGGGGTAGCAGTGTGTTAAACTGCTGTGTAAATTATGATATTCGATCTCATTTTTCTTTGCAGCCACAATTGCTTCCCAGGGAGAGACTACAAAGTGAGTAGGCTTTTTTGCTAGTAATTTCTATTTGTTAGTCATTTGCTCAAAGTCATGCTCTTATGGCCTATAAAAGCTAATAAAATTGTAGTCTATATTTTGGTTTAGCTATTTAACATTCTGTGCATCTTAAAATTTATTTAACATTCTGTGCATCTTAAAATTGATGTCACTCTTGATGAAAACTATCCCCCTCCCCTAAGCCAAAAATTTTTCTGTTGAAAAGTGATACTAGTCTCTCCTTTTTCTTTGTAGTCACATTCTCTTTTTCGATGCAGTTGCTGTTATGGATTTACTAGGAATAACAGCGTGATGTAAAAATGTCTATACAGTCGATCGATTTTTTGGACTCTCTAGGGGACGCGAAAACGACCGAAAAATCAGGCAGTCCGGAAAATAAAATTTCACTGAAAAAAATCACGAACTTACTATATGTATGCCAGAGGAAGGGGTCAATTGTACTGAACACATTCTAAAGCTCCTTATGACTAAATTTTGCCGCGTGACATGCACAGACAACGGCCGGTGACCGCTTTCACGAGCTTGGCCTGGCTGTGCTGCCGTCAGTATGTCGCGGATGAACGCACGGGTTGGGACAAAGTCTAAATGGGAAAGTGAACACGCCACTTCGGGAACTGCGCTGTGCCCGCAGTACTATGAGCCGGGAACGAGAACGCGAAGATGGCGAAACAATAAGAACCGAGAAGCAAGCGCGCCGTTGGCGTTGCCTTCGTCATTAGGCCTAGCAACTAGAACCAAAATCGGCTTCGTATCCGCCGCTATGCACTCTGCGGTGGCTTGTGTATAATGAGAGGCATCTTGCCTGCCATTGAAATGCCAGCTGTTTACGGTTTTACGATAGAAAAAGCCAGGGTTGCGGTGCATTTTGCCACGGGTATGCGGACCTTGCTTTGAAATGCACCACCATTTCCTCCCGTGCTCGCTGTCTCCATAAACCCGTATGCCTCCCATGTGTTTCGCTGCTACCTCTTTCCGTATTCAGGATGAAAAACTCTGCACAGATCAGTTCCGCGAACTCTTTGACTACTGTTCAAGGTCGTGTGGCGGGAGACATTCAAGAACAGTACGAATTCGAAACCATGCGGGCGCAATGTGCTGACTCGCACAAAATTTCAGCATCGCATGTTAAGAGGCTCCTTTTAAGCTTGAATTTCATTTTGTATGATCAAGTTTTCGATCCCTCCAGCAGTTTGAATTAATGAAGTTCCACTGTACCGATTATATGGCGGCTTGGATATTGGTGGCAAGTGCGAACGAGGTCCGAAAAATCTAGCAGTCAGTTGCGGTGCGTCCAAAATTTCAGGTGCTCTTATACATTGGCTCTATGGGCCATCCCATGGTGCCGCGAAAAAGCCTGAATAGTCAAGCATGACTGAAAAATCAGGCGTCCGAATTTTCGGTCGTCGACTGTATTACTTTATATGCACAAATATAACGTGAAAGGGGGAGCTCAAGAACTCAGGAGAATCTCAAAACAAATATTATTAGATTGTAATGCAATCTTGAACTGTTCAGGCCGACCATAACCGGGAGTCCGCCCTGAAAAAATGCAGATAGTGTGCTAAAATACGGAAGCAATGGATACGTTGACGTTATTTAAAAGGCACTGTTTCAGATGCGTGCAAAGCAAAGCCTCCGATACTTTAATGCACGCAACCTGCCATGCAGCAGCATCCACCGTCACCACACCGTGCCGCTGCTACTTCGTGTTTTGAGCTGCCCAGTCCCATTCAACTCTTTCAGTGGCTACTGTATCTCAAAAACGTGCACCACCTTCTTTCTATATCCATAGCCACCTTCACCTTTGTGATTGCACGCTGTGCGCTTTGCCGGAAGGTCACTAAAAAGCTGGCTTCTCCTAGCGGCTCTCAAGGTCACTTTACCTACATAAAGCTTGTAAAAAAAAATAGAAAAGAAAAAGAATAAAATATAATGTAAAGTGCATTCTGAAGCATTATTTGATGTCTTGCTTAGAGTTTCATGGATTCTTTATTATCAATTTTTCGCCATAGGAAGTTAGGGACCTGTAGTTGAGGGAGGGCAGGGTGTTCTGTCTGTCAGAATTGCAATGTGCGGCACAATACAGGGAGGACGACAGCGTTGCGAACATCCAGCTTCCAAGCTCGGCGCCGGCGGAGGCTGCAGGCAGCACTCCTGGGCAGGCACAGCAGCCACCACAGGCACAGCCACAAGCACCTCAAGCACCGCAGCAGCCGCAACAGCCACAGCAGCCGCAGCAGCAGCCAGCTGAAGAGGAGGAGAAGTAAGTGGGGCTTGCGTGCCCTTAGGCCTTGGTGTCCCTGAGACTCTGGACATGTGCAGGTCGAGCGATGAGGAGGAGGAGAGCAAGGACCGGCCCATTGAGTTCAAGGACAAAAAGGAGGCCATTGAGGCATTCAAGGATCTTCTCAAGGAGAAGGTGGGTGGACACACTGTGTCCTGTTTGGTCACCTGTTCTTTTTGTCTGTGATTGTTAGTGGCATTTTTTTTCCCAGTTGCTCATTTCTATTTTAATTTTTCCTGCTAGTTGTGGGCGTTGTTTTGTGCCACCTGTGCTGTTTTTGTTGGTCAATTGCAGCTGCAGGGTGACACCTGCCACCTTGCCTCTCTATTTTTCACGTCCTAATGTTTTGGAAGCTGTGGCCACTGCTACTGTTTCTGTGGTGATGATTTTGACGACAGCAGTGATAGTCCGGTGAAAAAAATGAAGGGCCATGCTTCTGTTTCTAAGTGCTTATCTTCTCTCATGCTGGGGCAGTGCAAGATAGCATTGAGTATAGTGGATGGCATGTTAGGTTCCTCTTATTTTCTGGTTCACCTCATTGTCTTATGTCCACGTTTTGTGCAGGATGTGCCAAGCAATGCCAGCTGGGAGCAAGCTCTGAAGCTTATTGCCAACGATCCTCGTTACGGGACACTACGCAAGCTTAATGAGAAGAAGCAGGCCTTCAACTTGTACAAGACACAAAGAAGCAAAGAGGAGAAGGTTGGCCGTATCTCATTTCTTTTTTTCTTTCCCACTTGTCGCAGTAGTGTGATCTATCACTTTTAGCAAATTTGTATACATGCACATCAGACATTTGTGGTTTCACTTTTTTCCATGCATCTTTATGCTTATAAATTTCAAGGCTGTTGTACTGTTGTGTTTGGCATAGTACAGTGCCGCATCAAAGTAGTATTCTGAAAAGGCACATTCTCTTTTCTCTTCATGGGCCTCAGCATTATTTTTGTGCTTAATGTTTTTGTATTTTGTGTTTAATGAACCCCTCATGTAAAACGCCCGTCCAAGGGGCATTTGAGGTAAATAAGTGCTTTAACATGAAAACTATTTTGAAGTCCAGTAAACATGGCTCCCGTGGCATTCAGATGTATATTTTACTGCTTCACTAACTGCTTCATGTTTGTCTATGCTGCATCTCACTGCTGTGCTTCATCAACTGCTTCAACTATTGGTGTATACTTGTAAAAAGATACTACTGAATTAGCTTGAGAGATGCGCTACCACATGGCATGCGCTAGGGAAGTGATGACAGATCATGAGGTCCTTCTAACAAAAAAAGTGCACTAGTTCTACAGCATGGCAATGCCACATAGGCCAAATAGGTCATTGTATTAGTGATTGACTAAGCGAGGGCTGCAGTAACCATGCCCTGTTGCAAGCACTGCGATATATTAGCTGTGCATTGCACCTTGGGCAAGTATCTCATGGCAGTGAAATGTGTATAGACCACAGGACCAAAGAAAAAGGAATTGTTTTAGCAGCACATTGTGCATGCACTGTGATGAAATTCACTGAGTGAAAATGAAGCAAGCATGGCTAGAAAAGATAAGGGGATAACAATTCAGGGAGGAGTCACTTACCACAAATGCATCTTTGTTCACTTCACAGTTTTGCATTGTGTTATCAGTGTTCTCATATTTTGCCCCATCGCATCATTTGGCATGTTTGAAAAGAACTAAAAAATTCCTCAACCAGCTGTTGTTCTGTTGTATGCGAGGGAGGGACGATAGTTGCTCAAGACAGATGGTGTGGGCCACCAATATCAGCTGTAACCGACTAGAGATTCCACTTAAGGAGGGATGCACATAATAAAACTGCCTGTTTGGTCATAATTTTAGATTCTTCAATTCATTTTTTTCGTGATCCTCGGTTGTTCATCTGTCTCATAGCAAAAAGTAACATTAGAATGTGCAGTAGAAATCCAGAAAAAACGTTTTCGTCATGTAGTTGTCAAATACTGTTGTGAGGGAACCATGCCCCTGATGGTCCTGGCACATCGTGGATTCAGCGGCTTTCAGACGACTGAGCACTGACATCTTTGCATCACTGTGAGGAGGGGAGATCAGAGCTTTTACTGGTCTCAGTGCTGCATTTCTGTGACCATAGTCAAAAGGAGACGAGGCAATAAGCGAGGGAATAAACTTTAGGTTGATTCTCTCACCTTTCACCTTTTGTCATTTTGTAACAAATTTGTTATTGCACTGTCATTACAGTGCAGTAGTTTTTGAAAGTTGTTTTTGTAAGAAGCGTTTTCACGTAAATATGCATGCTGGAGTTTAAGTTCTGCTTTCATGAGTATTGGGCATCTAGAAGAAACAATCGCTTTGTTACACAGAACTGACCTTTGTGAGGATGCTGACATAAAAAACTTGCATAGTTCCTCCTTGATTCTTAAATGCCTCAGGGATGACTTTACATGGGCAAGAATTGTAAGTACTCGGTACCTGGAATAGCTAGCTCTAATTGCCTTTTATATCATTGCTGCACATTATTCGATCTTGCAACCTAGGGAGCCCATGTTCTTTGTCAGGGTTCCAACATGTTGGGCCATCCTTAATGACCCTTATCCTCGCAGGAGGAACAGCGATTGCGTGCAAAGCAAGCCAAGGAAGACCTCGAGCAGTTCCTGCAAAACAACGACAAGATGAGCTCAAACACGCGCTACCGGAAGGCGGACCAGTTGTTCGGTGACCTGGACGTGTGGAAGGCTGTGCCCGAGCGAGAGCGCAAGGAGCTGTTCGATGATGTCCTCTTCTTTCTTGCCAAGAAGGAAAAGGTGCCTGTTTGTTTTCTTTTCTAGCCTTGGGGCCCTTCTGAACGAACTGTGTTGTAATGGTGCAGGAGGAGTCCAAGGTGCTGCGGAAGCGCAACATGCAGGTGCTGAGTGACATCCTTGACTCGATGACGAGCATCATGCACAGCACAACCTGGCAGGAGGCACAACACCTGCTGCTGGACAACCCCACCTTTGCAGAGGATGCCGAGTTGCTCAGTGAGTAATGGCTGTCAATCCAGCCAATGGTCCTGGGATCCGTGTGTTAGCCCCCTTGTGGTTATATGCGTCCCGTTATCATGGCAGAGTGGCTTCATAACAGGGCAGAGAGTAAGGTGGGGAAATGAGATCAAAAAGTTTGCGAAGGTACGATGGGCACAGGACACGAATAATTAGATATTGTGGGCAAGGCCTCTGTCCTGCAGTGGATGCAGGGCTGATGACGACAACAATATTGGTGATGGCTATAAGACTAGCTTGATGTCTGAAAATTTCTTTCCTAGTTTAGTGTTATCTTGTCATGTTTGACGCTTCTGACATGCCGCTCAAGCTTATAATGTTTGTATCTTTTCACTTGAGGGGCACCCTGTCTGGTAAGAAAGCAGCAAAACACATTCTTGATATAGTATCGCACAAATACTCTGTGCAGTGTACGTATGCTTTTCAATAAGACAGGTTTTCCGTATTCCAAGTGGATCAGTCTATCAGATCATTCTTCATGAGTTCATGAAAGTCCTGGAAATTCTGTCAAAGAAGAGAGGGCTCCTGAGGTGCATGTGATGATGGTGCATGCATTGTTGCACACTGGTTGGTGTGAAAGCTTTTCTGTGATATTTGGATGGCAATTATAATGGGCCGGCATGGGAACAGGTCTGAGTAATGATAACTTAATTATTTCACTATGTGTAGCAAATATCAACTAATCAGAAATAAAAAAAAAAAAAGCTTTGTACTCTGCATGCCAGAATATTTTGTGCGTTCTTGCTGCTGTCCAACACGGGGCGGCATTTTGCGGCAGTCACGCATTATGTGGCCGTTTTGTGCAGACATGGACAAGGAGGATGCGCTGATCATTTTTGAGGACCACATTCGACAACTAGAGCAGGAAGAAGAGGAGGAAAAGGAGCGTGCACGAAGGCGGTTGAAGCGTCAGCAACGCAAGAACCGCGAGGCCTTTTTGGTGGGTTTTGGACTTGCTCTACCCTCCTTCAAGGGAAAAAAAAACACAATGCTTCTTCATAAACGCAGCCATGTGGCTCTGAAAGAACTTTTTGCAGCCTTCTCAGATTTTTGTATGTGTAGAAATGTAATTGATATTCCCAATGGAGTCTAATTTGTGTTGTTGCCCTAATGTGCTTGTTCCTACCGTTTGAACCAACCAGGAAGCTAGCAGGCGGCAAGATGAAGCTGACGTAATGTTTTTGCAAACATGGAGTATTGTGTAGCTGCAAGATTCGAGAAAGCCTTTCCGTTTTGTTTGTCCGCAGACACACATTTGGATGCCTGTGGGCTTTCATGGCGTGTAGCAGAGCAACACTGATAAGCCACCTTGCCTCTCCCCTCTGATGCTGTGTGCTACATGTAACAACTAAGTTGCTTCTTCCAGTTTTGCTTGGGGGCCTATTTGTCTCTGTTTTTACCAGACGCTGCTGAATGAGCTTCATGAGAAAGGAAAGCTGACGTCCATGTCCCTGTGGGTGGAGCTGTACCCAGCCATTCGGGCTGATGTTCGCTTCACCAACATGCTTGGTCAGCCAGGTGAGTGTCGACATCAGGTGTTGTTGTCTTAACAGTTTAAGTACTCATTAACTAAAAGATAAAATTGCATATGTTTGTCACAAAAGTTTGTTTTTTAAATGTTTAAGTAATATTTTTCATATTGAGCCTGTTGATAGACTATGAGGCAACTTTGTTTTCGACAGTTTCTGTGAAAAAAAAAAAAGTAGGTGGGGCTGTTTTGTTGACAGCAGTCTTGTAGAAAAGGGAAAAAAAAAAACTTCCTCGGAACACCACTTCGGGTGTTTACCTTTGATATAATGCGATTTTGAGCACAGCTCTTCTTGTTTTCATGTTCAGTAGCTGTGTCTACCTCACTCATTGCAGTAGAACTGGTCAATGTATAGTACCATGCTTTTGGCCATGCATATACCGTATATACTCGTGTTGAACCCACTTTTTTTCCAGAAAAGTTGACATCAGTTCAGGTGGGAAAAAAGTTTCAACAGATTATTTTGGAAGGGTTGATATTTCATATTATACCTCCATCCGTCCTTCCGCCATCAGTGAAGCACGCGGTCAGATGCGTTCATGCCGCTGGTGTTTAGCATCTTTCACTTTGACGCAATTGATCAGGCAATTTTGCGGTAGCCTTGGGCTACCGACCAATGATGTGGAGATAACATGCTGAACACCGGCCCTGAAGGTCAGGTTACACCCGAGGTTAAGAAAAACACACAGGGCGGTATCGGCAGCAGGCAGCATCTTGGCTGTTGTGGCGCGCTGCCAAGGCAGGAGCTCTCCAACATGATGTTATGGGTGGGTGGGCCAGCTGCATCTTGGGGTGCTGCCAAGGTCTGCGCTGTGGACGGCACGAAAACTGAGGAACCAGCTACAAAAAGCTAAAGGCTGAAAAAAAAAAAAATTAATTTCAGCCAACAAAACTGGGGGGCGAGTTCATTATGCGAGTGGGTTCATAAAGGGAGTATATATGCGATATAGCCACCACAGTCTGGCCATTCGTAACCGAAGGGTGGCTGCCAAGTATAGCACCTGGCAGCCACCCTTCGGTTACAACATTCCTCCAATGCCATTGTGAAAGCCTGTGACGATCCTTGAAGAGCTTTAAAAGCCTTAGATATGACTTTCTCATTCAAGGAAGTGTTGTTTCTCTGGGCTGTTCATTTATTCTTCCTAACGCCTCAATGCTCTTTTCAGCATGAAAACTTTGCTCTCACTTTTCGCGAGGTTGTGAAATTTTTGCACGGGTCCTACACTAGTGCCTTGTGTTGTGTCCTGCTCACTTCATGCCATTATTGGAACCTGCTCAGGTTCCACTCCGCTGGACCTGTTCAAGTTCTTTGTGGAGGACCTCAAGGATAGGTTCCACGGCGAGAAGAAAATCATCAAGGAGATTCTGCGTGAAAAGAACTTTGTGGTGGAAGTGAACACTGTGTATGATGACTTTGTCACTGTGATCAGTGAGGATAAGCGGTCAGCCACCTTGGATGCCGGAAACGTCAAGCTCACCTACAACAGCGTAAGACTTGGCCAATGTGCTTTCTGTACATTATGTGGCTGTACTATTGTTCGTGTTGCCACGCAGGATTGTGAACTTGGTAAAAAGTGAAGACAAGGGGAGAAAATGGAGGATTTGAGCTATGCAGCATAGCATAACTTATGCTTGATGTAAAGAATTTGTTTGGCTCTTTTTGGCGCCTAATCAGCTGAAAGAATTCTTTTGCTTTCTTGTGGGGAATAAGTTAGAAAGGCCTGGATGTAAGGTCTCAAGGCAGGTGCCGAGTTGGCGTCTATTTTGTGCCTTTTCTTCTATGTCTGCCATCATTGTGCGAGAAAGGTGAATCAGCTAGCCCAAGAGTGTGCCCCGAGAAAAAATTTGCGTTAGTCTGGAATGACAAATTTACTGGAAGTAAATAACTGGTTGATTCTTTTTGTGTTAGTCTGGAGAAATTAATTGCCAGCCTTGGTCGAGCAACTAATTCACTGTAAGTAAACTTGTTGATGCCCTTTGTAAGGCTTCAACTCAGTACTACAGTGTGATATATTCAGGTAGCCACATCAGGTTAGCCACGTTGATGCGGTTGCATGATCTGCACCTTATATAGTCGAGCGCACCTCAGTGAAAATGAGAAAAATGAATGACAGCCAGAAGCAGATCACTTTGTGTGGTTCAAATTTCTCTTGGCATATGTTTAGTTTCGTTTGTGCACTTTGAGAATTTACTCCTAATGTTTATTGCTACACAGACAGCAGGTGAACATATACCAGATTTTCTGGTCCATAGGCTGCACCTGTGTATAAGTTGCACCCCGTGCAAGGGGCAGTTTTAAAAAAAGAAAATCTAATTCGGACCTCTTCGTTGGAGAGTGTGACAAAAATACACACTAGCGGCAGCTTCCATGTATAGATGATCCTTGAGCTCTGGCTATAGCATACTTTCATCCCACAGTCTGCTTTTTTTTTCGGCTTCATCGACTATAGCACTCGTGCAGCTCTCTGCCAGCCCCGAATCATTTTTTCTCTCACGTCAGTCTGTCTCGCTGCTGCCCTGTTCCTATTCTCGAGTGCATATATAACGGCATGGAACTTGGAAATTTGCGTCTTACCCCTTCTACTCACAGGCAACATCATGCTGAGCAAGAACAACATGCAACACATGCAAAGCTAAACGAAAGTGACGCAGACAAAACTGACTTTGAAATGGAATATTTTGAGAACATGGCTGGACCGGATGCGGCAATCATCACATTTAGTCTAGCAGTGGCGAGCTTGTTATTTTCTCCTTAAGGTAACAGTTTAGAAAAACAATTTTTTTCCTCTTTTGCTCATTGATTTTATATCCAAGCTTCGTTAATTTTATTATGTGAACACAAAAATATATTGTGCTCAGCCGGTTGTGTCGTTGCATATTACTGACGGTTTGTATTATGATTTCAGGCAGATTCTTTTTTTTTTTTGCTAAGACATTTGTCATGTTTTTGCATATTTATACAGCACCAATAAATAAAATAACCTTAGCATTGAGGGTACTTTAACTAAAGAGCATGCATTTGTTTTAAGTGCATTAGTCACGAGTGTCTGATGTTTGGTTTGTGTAAATGTTGTGTGTTGCTGTGGAGTGTGGCACAGTTGATGTGATGTGGGTAGGTTGTCCTCTAGCTTGACCAGTGCATTTCCTGTGTATTTGCGCATGCTTGCAGCTGCTGGAGAAGGCGGGGGCCCGGGAAAAAGAGCGGCTGAAGGAGGAGGCACGCAAAGTATGTTCTCTGTGATGCCTCCCTGGCTTTGGTGCTACGGTTGATGCTTTCCTCTTGTTTCGTTTTTCTCACAGCAACGCAAGCTGGAGAATGCCTTCCGTGCTATGCTGAAGGGGGCCATGCCATCCATTGACAGCAGCTCGACCTGGGACCAGGTCAGTCATTTACTGAAGCTGTAGTTTGATACAGCTAAACCCTCCGGCCAATGGTGTTGACCGGTTATTGTGATGTTTTAGTTTAATTGGATTAACCCCAGCATCATACAGTCGGTGAACGCCATTGGCTGAACGGTCACCTTCGAGGAGCATATGCCACTTCAGTTCTTATTAAGTTGTGTCCGATTATAGTGGGGTGCTGCTGTCTTTACAAGTTTGCACTCTCACCCTCTGCAGTCTTGGTTCAGGCTAAAGGTGTCTGCACTGCATGGACCACTGTGTCTGAAAAAACCGCACCACTTGTCCAATCCATAAAAAGAGTAGAGATAACAGGTGGCTACCTAAACACATCTGTCTTTTGCTTCTTATCTATTCACGATGCACTGAGAAATTCAAGCTCTGATAAAGAACTTAGCTTGGCTAGAAAGTATGTTATTAGTTGTTCTTGTGGGCAAGTTTATGTGAGCATGTCAGAAATGAAGAGATGTGTTTTGCATGCCCCCCCCCCCCCCCCCCCCCCCCAAAAAAAAAATATGCCTCTTGTCACATGGGAATTTTCAATGGCAGTTCAGTTGGCCAACACAATAACCGAACGGTATTTTGAGGGATGTCACGTGGCAGCGTGAACTGCTGTTGAGCTGTCAACAGCAGTTCAGTTCAATGGTGGTAAGCATTCGGTGTTGAATGGGTCGTCTGACACAACAGTGGTCGATGAACCTGCTGTATCAGCTGGTTCAAAAAACATTTCCCACTTCCATATGTTCCCTTTTAAATTGATGTCCTGGTGAGTACAGGCCCTAATCTGCAATTTTTACTAATAGAACACCTGTAGCCATGCCGACACATGAAGTGGCATCAGAAAAACTGCAGTCAAATGCTGAGCAGCATGCCTCTATTAAGATTGTAATGGCTCTTCGTGATGTTGAGCTGTGATTTATGCAAAACATAAGCTTGTGCTGGAAGCATAATTTAATGAGGTGAAGCATGGAAAGAGTGTACAAAAACTGAATTAAGCACATTTTTATTTACAAATGGCCCACACATAGCGTGCTCATATGATCCAGAAGTTGAACTGAGTTTTGGGGAAGCGCCGCATAACTGCAGCCGAGTGCTGTTCATTTCACCAGCCTCGTGAAGTTCAGGTTAATTGAACTGAGTTGAAACTTCCCATGCAGAGGGGGTTGTAATGTAGATGTTATCTCGAGGGTTAATAAATGTGTGCTTGGCCATTGTTCTTTGCTGAATTTGCAGGCTGACATCCGAAATTTTGTAAGCAAGCTTGTGCTCTCCCAGTGTTACATTGTAAAGAAAGTGCTAAAAGCTACCATTGATAAAGGAAAATGAGGGGTGATGCTCGGTTATCCATGTAACTTCGTAAGCCCTTAGACTATTCTTCATTCTGGTTCGTGCTAGTGAACACATATTTAATCTTGGTGTTTAAGAGTTGTGTTGAATTAAGTATACAATCGAATCTAGATGGTATGATCATGGCTGATACGAGTTTCAGGATGATACAAATTTGTAAAATTTTCTGGCTGGAGCACATGGCATACAATGTGCAGAATTTCGGGTGATCCAAACACTCTCCGGTGCCACTACAGATGATTTGAATGCCTGTATCACAACCGCATCCTCAAGTGTACTATGTGCTGCCTGCGCATCACCAGTCGTGCGGTACGCATCGCGACGAGTGAGCAGCTCTGCACGAGCCAGATATCATAGAAGCCGCAATCTCCAGTCATGTGGTATGCGCTGTATGCATCGTGTGAGTTTCTGATTTGGATATTTTTTTTGACTCCTTGAGATTCGTACCATTGAGATTCCACTGTAATACATAAAAAATATGAAACAATGTATGAAGAAACGTAATATATAAATGTGGTGGTGGTAAGCCAACATAAAATAGAACATCAGTGCTGCATTCTCGGTTGTTGCACTTTCCCTATATGTTGTGTGTGTTGCACTGGAACTGTACAAGTTTCTAGCATTTAGCATTTCATTATGCGTGCATATTACTGTATTTACTCGCATAATGAACCCACTTTTCCAGAGAAGTAGACATAAATTGTGGGGGAGGGTCCATTACACTGGGGAAAAATTTTCTTCGGGTGTTTTTGTCGAAATTGTACCATACGCCCGCCCGCCTGGTTGCCTGCCTGCCTGGCTTGCCCACCCGCCTGCCCATCCGCCCCGTCCAGAACTCAACAAAAACGTGCAGTTGACAAGCTGATTTCTCGTGTTCATATTACTAGTGTTTAGTGTCATTCGCTTCAAAAGGTGTTTCTATATAAAAGTGTGTTTTGACTATTTTGTGATAGTCAGTGGCACTGGTCAATCGCGACAACATAAAGCGAACATGCTGAACTGAAGGTCAGGCACATGTTTTTTACTGTGAGGTCGAAAAAAAGAAGCTAATTCTCAATGACAAAAGGGGTGGGGGGGGGGGTGGGGGGGGGGGGGGGGGGGGGGGGTCATTACGCGAGTAAATACGATATGCAGACATGGGGGTGTACATGCACACACACACTCTCTCGGAGTTGTCTTGACGACTTGGCAACACTTCCGGGAAGTGTCGGTAGCTGTTAGAAGAGCCGACGCCGCTCACGCGTGGTTTATTGTTGGCTTTGACGCCTTTGACGACTGCCGGCCAATTTTTGCCAAGAAGACACAAGCTATGGTTGTTTGCAAAGTGGGGGATTTCGCTGGACGATGACGTTAGAATGACGTGCTGTGGGACCGCAGTGACAGCAGATGGCAGATGACAGCAGTGCAGGTGACTAATGAGTTTTCATTTTGGAATGTGCCGACGGGCATGTTCGTGCGTGGCTGCCAATACTCACTGACGATAAACGGTGGTGGCCGGATATCTGCTCTTAAAGATGAAGCTGAAGTGACCTCCAAAGTTGAGGACAGGAAGGGGGTGAGTTGAAGTATAGGCAGGGGTGAGTACAGCCTCAGCTACAGTGGGAGTGGCGTACGTGGCTGCACTCACTTGCCTCGTGCACCCTTCGTTATCTTTGGGTGGGGCGCACATTCACCCGCCACCATGTGACTACCCTGTACCTTGTGCCTCGTACACCCTTCGTCATCAGGTCGGACGTGCGGTTCTAAGGTGTTGCCAAGTGCTTTGAAGTTCTATTATGTTGGATGAGTACCTCTAAATCTTTTCTCCCAAGAAAGGGCAGCCTTCGCTGTCATCTCTTCCAGACAGGACAGGTAGACATGCACTCATGTATGTTAATATACGTTCTTATTGAATGTACTGTCTGTTCTTATTGTAGGACACATTGCAGCATCTATGCTCATAACATGCAAAACCACAAATTTTGTTGGTGAGAAATGGAAGTATTCTTTATGCAAAATATAAGCAGGATAAAACATACTTAAAAAAAATGTTTGACTTCTTTTCTTCTTTGCTATTTTTTTGGTGCTTTTGTTAATTCTTTTGACAGGTGCAGTCTGTTTGGATCTGTCATTTGTAGCCCTATAAGATACCATACTTGATTTTGCCTTGAAGAGCACTACATAGGTTGATGTATGTGCCCAATATTCTTCCCAGGAGATCTTGTGATTTGTGCTTGGCATCTCTCCTGATAGGCAAAAGTTATTTTACTTTATTTCTTGCTGAATCTAACCCTATTTCTAGATATAGCGGCTAGCTGAATCACCCTTTATTCATGCTTTTTACTGATGTACTGTTTGACTGTATTCTAAACAGCTACATCTTAAGTTCTAAGTTTTTTTATGGAGATCGGGATTTCCTTGGAGAGTCGCCAGGTTCCTGTTTGACAATGACAATGCCAGCTCTAGTAGTATGTGAACGACATGCTTTAGGGTCATTCACAAGTAATATTTGTGGTGCACATTAATACATTGGTGCAGCAGCTATTTTATGCGAAGTACTCGTCATGTGAAATGTGCAGCCTGTAGGAACATAGTATTGAGTTTGAGTTCAGCAACTGTGTTGCATGGGCCCATGTTTATATCTTGTTGTGAGTGTGTCATTCGCTTACAGGCAGTTAATTTAGTTCCTTTCTTTTTCCTGTTAATTGCTTTCCTGCAGCTTCAGCACATGTTGCTCGTCTTTGTGGTTTAGCTGTGGAGTGTTCCTTTTTAAGAGCAAATAGTATTGTATGAAGTTCAGGCTTGACAGTAGCATATGCAGCACATAATTCTTAGGGATATGCAGCACATAACTGGTCCCCATGATCTGTTCTGCTTTTTTTTGCTGTTGGCTGGCTTTAGCTGATATGGTGTCAGAGGACTGCTTGAGGATATTGACTAGCAGTAATAGCTTTGAAAACAGAGAAGTGAAACCTTGTTGATACGTAAAAAAAAAAGGGGGGGGGGGGGGGGGCGTATTACCCAGGAAAACATATGATCCAAGTCGTTCAATTTTGATAATGAAGGTGTTGAATGAGGTGCAAATGCATTTATTGACAATTTCACTTCAGAAAGGTGTCGATTAGCATTTGTGGCACAAGATCAAAACAGCACCTTGTTCAGCGCTCGCAGAGTTCATGGCGCATTCATCATAATCATCATCAGCCTTACTACACCCACTGTAGGGCAAAGGCCTCTCCCATGTCTCTCACAATTAACCCTATCCTTTGCCAGCTGCATCCACCTTTGCCTGCAAACTTCTTAATCTCATCCGCCCACCTAACCTTCTGCCGCCCCCTGCTACGCTTACTTTCTCTTGGAACCCACTCCGTTACCCTTAAGGACCAGCGGTTATCCTGCCTTCGCATTACATGCCCTGCCCAAGCCCATTTCTTTCTCTTGATTTCGACTAGGATGTCATTAACCCGTGTTTGTTCCCTCACCCACTCTGCCCTCTTCCGATCTCTTAACGTTACACCTATCATTTTTCTTTCCATGGCTCGCTGCGTTGTCCTTAACTTAAGCTGAACTCTTTTCGTTAGCCTCCACGTTTCTCTGCCCGTAGTGAGTACCGGGTAAGATCATGCTGTTGTACACTTTCCTCTTGAGGGAAAATTGGTAAACTGCCACTCATGATCTGCGAGAATTTGCCATATGCGCTCCACCCCATTTCTATCCTTCTAGTTATCTCCCTCTCATGATCAGGATCAGCTGTCACTACCTGCCCTAAGTAGACGTATTCCGGGCACAATTTCTAGGCTCTCGCTGCCAATTGTGAACTGTTGTTCCCTTGCTAGGCTGTTGAACATTATCTTGGTTTTCTGCATGTTAATTTTTAGACCCATCGATCTGCTCTGCCTGTCTAACTCGTTGATCATGATTTGCAGGTTCACCTCCTGAGTGGCTCAGCAAGGCAATGTCATCAGCAAATCGCAGATTATTTAGGTATTCTCCATTTATTCTTATTCCCAACTGTTCCCAATTCAGGCCTCGAAATACTTCCTGCAAACATGCGGTGAACAGCATTGGCGAGATCGTGTCACCTTGCCTGACGCCCTTTCTTATTGGAATTTTATTGCTGACTTTATGGAGGACTATAGTAGCTGTGCAGTTGCTATATATATCTTCCAGTATTTTGACATAAGGCTCTTCTACCCCCCTGATTACGCAATGCCTGTATGACTGCTGAGGTTTCCACTGAGTCGGAATGCTTTCTCGTAATCAATGAAAGCTATATATAGAGGTTGATTATATTCTGCGCATTTTCTCTATCACCTGATTGAAGGTGTGAATATGATCTATTGTGGAATATCCTTTACGAAAGCCTGCCTGATCATTTGGTTGATTAAAGTCTAACGTTGCCCTGACTCTATTAGCGATTACCTTAGTAAGTACTTTGTAGGCAACGGATAGTAAGCTGATCGGCCTGTAATTTTTCAAGTCCTTGGCGTCTCCCTTCTTATGAATTAAGATAATGTTTGCATTCTTCCAAGCTTCTGGTACAGTCGAGGTCATAAGGCATTGCGTATACAGGGTGGCTAGTTTTTCTAGCACGATGTCCCCTCCATCCTTCAACAGATCTGCTGTTACCTGATCCTCCCCAGCTGCTTTTCCCCTTTTCATTGCTTCTAAGGCTTTCTTTACTTCATCTTTCGTTACTGGCGGGATGACGCATTGCTGTGCACTGCTGTCTTTCTCATTAGCGCTCTGATTACATTGGCTACTGTACAGGTCTGTATAGAACTCTTCGGCTACGTTAACTATCTTATCCATATTGCTAATGACATTGCCCTGCTTGTCTCTTAATGCATACATCTGGTTTTTACCTGTGCCTAGTTTCCTCTTCACTGTTTTTAGGCTACCTCCGTTCTTTATAGCATGCTCGATTCTCTCCATATTAAACTTCCTTATGTCGGCTACCTTGCACTTATTTATTAACTTTGATAGCTCCGTTAGTTCTATCGGTAGTGTTAGATGCCTTCATGTTTTGGCGCTTCTTAATCAGATCTTTCGTCACCTGAGATAGCTTCCCGGTATCTTTTCGAACTGTCCTGCCCCCTACTTCTACTGCGCACTCCGTAATTATTGATGTCAGATTATCGTGCATTGAATTAACATCATCTTCCTCAGTTAAAGCCGAATATCTGTTTTGCAGCGCTATCCTAAACTCCTGTGCTTTCCCTCTTACGGCTAACTCGTTAATGGTCTTCTTCTTCGCTAGCTTCTTCCGTTCCCTCTTCAAGTCTAAGCTAATTCTAGACCTTACCATTCTATGGTCGCTGCAACGCACCCTTCCGAGGACGGCCACATCCTGAATGATGCCAGGTTTAGCGCATAGTATGAAGTCGATTTCATTTTTAATCTCACCATTGGGGCTCTTCCAGGTCCATTTCCTGTTTTCTATCCGCGAATTCGACTAATAACTCTCCCCTGCTATTTCTACAGCCTATCCCATAGTCACCTACCGCGTGGTCGTCAGCCTGCTTCTTGCCCACCTTCGCATTAAAGTCGCCCATCAGTACAGTGTACTGCGATTTTACTTTATTCATTGCTGATTCTACGTCCTCATAGAAGCTTTCAACGGTCTGGTCATCATGGCTGGATGTGGGTGCGTAGGCCTGCACCACTTTCAGCTTGTACCTCCTATTCAGCCTAATTACTATAGCTGCTACCCTCTCGTTAATACTGTAGAACTCCTCTACGTTGCCAGCTATATCCTTATTAATGAGGAAACCCACACCTAGTTCTCGTCTATCCTCTAACCCGCGATAGCACAGTATGTGTCCGTCCTTTAGTACTGTATACGCCTCACCTGTCCTCCTAACTTCGCTAAGCCCTATCACATCCCATTTAATTCCCTCTAGTTCCTCAAACAGCACTGCTAGGCTAGCCTCACTAGCTAAAGTTCTAGCGTTAAACGTTGCCAGGTTCAGATTCCAATGGCGGCCTGTCCTTCTATGGCGCATTAAGTACTCTTAGATGTGGGAGGAAGTTCATGACATCGTTGACGGCAAAGACGAAAGTAATTGAAATCCCTTGCTCATTGTCTTCGAATGCTTTGCCCCTTGCACCAATCCATCATTGCAGTTCCCAAATGCTCCGCCCCCTTGCACTTAGGCACTGCGAAGAAGCCGCTGCATTTCTCATCTTCACGTTGCGTCTTCGCAAAAACAACCAGCCTGCTTGTTCGCGCACCTTTTTTTGTTTTTTGGTGCTTTGCCCCTTTGCATTAAGGTGGCAGACTGGGCATGTTGGTGATTCATAATGGAAATGTACAGTGCAAATACAGACAAGGACACAAGAAAGAATGACATGGAACACACAGCGCTCGTGTGTTCCATGTCATTCTTTCTTGTGTCCTTGTCTGTATTTGCGCTGTACATTTCCATTATGTTCCTTTGCATTGTATCACACAACCAGAATTTGTCAAAAAGTTTTACACATAGTAGCTGGGAAAAGTGTTATCTGGGAACACATTAACTGGGAGAAAAATAATGTAACTCTGTGTGGGAAATTGTGTGAACAGGGAACATGTCGGTGGAGTTTTATTGCATTCACCTGATATGAAAGTACTAAATGTCAAGTTATAGAGAGAACATTTAAGCATGTAATGAAAAAGCAAAATGAAGGACGGCGTGAAGCTGACGGGAAGGCACGGCTTCCTGCTATATGTGAAACTAATTTGGGGCATAAAATTTAAGAACGGAGGAATTTGGAGACCTCTGTTTCAGCAGCCTGGAAGTGTATGTCAGTACAATTTTGTCAGTTTTTATTTTTCTACTCGACTCCAGATTTGTCAGTGATGATAGTAAGTTTCTGGAAATTGTTGCTATTATTTCTTTGTAAACAAGAAATGGTAGAGCCGTAATATTTAGCAGTGTACAGCACCTTGAGTGCAGTACTGTAATGTTTTTATGTGGCACTCTTTCTATACTTATTGAATGTAAATAACAGTTCAAAAGCTTCAGCTTAATGTCATATGTGCCATGTGTTGATAATTTTTGTATATCATGCTGCAGTAAGTTCAAGGCCCAAGAATGTAACAAATTTAAATATTGTGTCCAAATTGTTTCACTTTGTTGTCTCTGACGTATTCTAAATCTTGTTAGTAGATCTGATACTCATGCTGGCTTTCTCGTAAAATACATGGCGTGTAAGAGTGTGTTATCAGTATTTCAGAAATAATGCTTTCTGAGGGTTTACTTAATTCTGAAACCAGCTTACAGCTAGGTTATTTGCAAGTGTCAGCCCTGCTGCTTTTGTGTTACATAATAACAGAGCAGGACGTGTATCCCAACTTGCATCCCTTTGGAAAGCATTTTTTTCGGCAACACCTGATTGGCCGAAAGGGATGCAAGTTGGGACACAGGCCCAGGTTTTGAAAATTTCAGCTCTTGCAGAAGTGTACTAGTGGTTTCAGTGACATACACAACAAGAGAACGAATCTTGTGAACATCAGTGAACAAATAAACCTTGGTTTCAGCTGCATTGATTTGACACTGCAGCAACGATTTGCAGAGTCCTAATCCCCGTGCATCGTAGCTGGCCAGTGGGTCACCATTAAATTTTTTTTAGTGTGGCATGATCCGCCAGTGAGCCACTGGCAAAACCAACTTCTTTGAGCCACCAACAGATCGAAATAGTGACCTTGTGTGGGTGCTTTTTGTGGGTATTTTGAACTTTCTGAGCTATCGCAGCTTCGTGTCACCCAGCATTCGTGGCTGCACAGCTTGCACACGAGGCGTGACCTGTTGGTGATCCACGAGGCAGTGAACATGTTGAATTGCAAAAGAATGAACAGATGTGTTGTTACATTCAGTTGCAATCACCTGTGATGTAAATGCAACAACAATACCGCATTTACAAAAGATATTTTGATGGCATCGGTTATATCTTGGCCATGCAAGTGAGTGATATTGTCACATTTGGGCCCTGTAATGCCAGTGAAATGTAGGAGCACTTCTTGTGGCACAGCATAGCAATTTCAGTGCAGCAGTTGTGCAGAGGCATTGATTGATATGTACAAGAACAGTTGAGGAAACTTGCATTTTTGGCAGAGTTGTATGAATTGTTCACTAGATTTTTTTGAAGTGCCTCGTCACTGCTCATATTGTTTTATTTATTTATTTTTGCATTTCACGCTGTCTGCAGTACAGCAAAACTGGACAGCGAAGTCAGTTTAGGAAATCAGTATTACATAAGCATGAACAAGAATGTTGCTGTGTTTTTCTGAAGATATGGCACACTGTATCTCATGCAGGTGCGGAAACAGTTTGAGAAGGACCCAGCTTTTATAAACCTGAGCTTAGAATCTGAGCGGATGCGTATCTTCAAGGAGTACCAGCTTACATTGGAGGCAAGTGTCACCTATTTGATGCAGCCAAGTGTGTTTTATTGCTCGGTAGCATTACAAATCATGGTCACTAGTGACCAGGTAATTTCAAGTGCTGCACTGAGCACAGCTGCATGTTGCCAGATTTGCTTGCAGCAGTTTTACTATTAGTTGCATGACCTTGCATTAGGGCAGGAAATGAAGTGCCACCTGTCTTTGTGTCCTTATCAGTACCGTATGCCTATCATGCATGCATGAGCTTTTCAGGTCTTGCTGGTTTAAAGCATGTTTATTTTATGCTGCCACCAGACCAAGCATGAAACACCAGCTGAGAAAATATTCTCTTGGTTATTTTATAATTTACTACATATACTAATGCAATGAGAGAGGATGGTATACTTTAAACATGGAAAATTGATTAAATTTCATTAAATTTTATTTATTTTTAATTCATTTTATTTTTTTTATTAAATTTTTAAACCCCATATTAATATTTTAAGCTTTGCAAGATGGTAATCCTAGTCTTAAATTGTTGGAGTTTCAACTACCAATTTAGGATTGTAAAAGGTTGTTAACCATGTACAGGGTAATAGCAAATGGTTTCAGGTATTAGTTTCACTTAGATTTATGATGTATCTTCACTGGGAACCACTTTGCATTGCATTTGGCTGCAGATTGGCCAAGCATGTCTCTAAGGTGCTGTATAGTGTGCTTTGCAACTTGCGCACTACAGGATTGGGTAAGTGGACTTACATCGGACGCTGCTTTGTTTTAGGAATCCTGCAGCCACCATCATAGTCGATCTAAAAAGCACGGCAAGAAGGCAAAGAAAACCAAAAAGCGCTCCAGGTCCCGCTCGGTATGTGCTCTGCAAGCCTTCACTGGCAGTGGGCATAGAGCTCTCTGCATTGCATTTGTCCCACTTACATATATGCTAATTAGTAGCCATTACAGTGGAATCTCGTTGATACGATTCTCACGGGCACCGAAAATAAAAACGCATTATCCAAAAATCGTATTATCCAAAACGGACTCCTAAAGATCGCGAACAATACATACTTGGCACAGAACTTGCTTTTATTAAAGCACTTTAAAATAATCCGTCACTTTGCGCTGCACTTTTTGCTTTTCGAGGTCCTGCAGCAAGCTTTTTTGGAACTCGTAAAAACGAGTAGCAGTTTCCTCACTGAGCTCCGCAGACGCGACAAAGCCACGAAGCCCGTCCAAAGCTTCGAGTGCACCGTCAGTATTTAATGGCCGACGATCGCTGCTGCAATCTCCGGCGTCTTGGTTGTCATCGTCGTCGCTCTCCTCTTCAGCGGTAACATCTGCAATGATGTCTTGGACGGTGCGCAATTCACATGTCGCCAGTTGGTCATCCGCCGATACAAACTCTTCCGGAGACGCGTCGACATTGAGGTCACCCCAGTCCGGGATGTCAATCTCTGCGCTGTCATCTCCATTTTCCTCAGTATCGCCAGGTGCACAAAAAAAGCCACACTTCTTGAAGCAGTTGGCGATGGTGTCGGGTTTGACGCGATCCCATGACATCGCCAGAAAATGGATGGCATCAAGAAGATCCACCTTCAAGCTAGCATCTTTCCGGTCAATCTTGGCCAAAAAGCGTCTGGCCAACAAGCTCCTAAAGTGAAATTTCATGTTTCTAATGATTCCTGCATCTAGGGGCTGCAAATGGCTGGTGCATTTGGGCGGCAGGAAAATTACTTTTACGTTTTGCAGCCACGAAGTATCGACAGGGTGCGCGGCACAATTGTCGAGAAATAGAAGAATTCTACGGTTCGCGGCACGCATCCGGGCATCCAGAAGGGTGAGGAATTCTGTGAAAAGGGCTCCGGTCATCCATGCCTTCTTATTCGCTTTGTAAATGACAGGAAGGCGTGGGTTACGCGAAAAGCAGCGTGGCTTCCAGTATTTGCCAATGACAGTAGGCTTGAGCTTCTCGGTTCCATCAGCGTTGCAGCACAACAATACGGTGACTCTTTCTTTGCTTTTTTTTCCGCCTTGACACGTCTCACCTTTTATGCTGAGACTTTTCTCGGGCTGAAGGTTGATGAACAACCCAGCTTCATCTGCGTTGAACACGTCCCTTGGCTGGTACTGAGCAATCACCGCCGGCAGAGTCAGAAGCCAGTTGGAGACCTGATCTTGGTCGGCAGACTTCCCTTCGCCGGAAACGGTTTTATACGACAGGCCATGCCGTGTTTTAAAACGATGGAGCCACCCGCCCGAAGCTTTAAAATCTTCGATGCCCAATGAGAGTGCTATCTCATCAGCTTTCTCGCGAACAACTGTCCCGTCCACGTTCACGCCCGCTGCCCTTACTTCCCTGAACCATGCCAGAAGAACCTCTTCCATCTTGCCATGCTGGGCGCCCCTTGTCTGCTTCACGCCGGCGCCGAAGACTTGAATGTTCTTCTGAATTTCTTCTCGCTTGCCGACGATCGTGTTCAGCGTGGAGACGGGCAAACAAAGTTCGCGTGCCAGGTCGACACGTTTCTTCTGCGGATTTTCGTCGACTTTTGCGAGGATGTCGAGTTTTTCTTTCAGCGATAACGCTTTACGCTTTCTAGACATGGTGAAGCGCACGGGTGAAACGCGGCACCAAAACAGAAGAAATGATAAGGGCGAAGTGCAAGCTGAACGCTCCAAACACCAAAATGGCAACAAGAAATGGCAAGCACAAAGCCAACAAAGCCTACAGCATCGTCAATGCATGCGCCAATCACTGCTTCTTGGTCACGTGATTTTACCGTGAGTACTATGTCTTAGGATAGATGGCGCTAAAAACCTTCGGTGCGCTTCGGTGCGTTTGGTGTGCGAGCTTCCGAAAATTGCTCCCAGAGGCCGCCACACTGCTGCAGGCGCTGTGCGGAGGCACGGCCGGACTCTAGCCGAGCCGAGCCAGGCCGAGCCTCGAGCATACAAAGCGCGCATCGCCGCGTCTTTAGTCCGCCGTGCCTGTCGTTTCGCTCGATGTTAATTTCAGTAGCTCTGCCCACCCGCTGCAAAGGACTGGTTCTGATGTCATTATCATACAGAAGACGTTTCCGGGATCGTATTATCCAAACCGACGTGGAAATACGGTCGTATTAGACGTACAAAGATGCATTTACCTGTATAGGGCATTGGCTGGGAACGAAAAAAAAATCGTATCATGCCGAAAAACGTATTTAGCCGAATCGTATCAACGAGATTTCACTGTATATGGTGTATGGCCACAATGGGGTCTAATGTGTCCACATTTCACTACAGGAGAGCGACTCGGATAGCTCTTCCAAACACCGGAGCAGTCGAAAAAAGAAGCGGTCTCGTTCCGAATCAGATGAATCCGACTCCGACAGTGGTAAGTGCCTGGCCCTGTGTCTCTTGAAAGCTGCATATCATTGCTGTTGTGTTCTAGCTGAAAACTAGCATTGCATTAGGCAGCTTCATGGCACTGAAACTTGTGCGACGTTTTCATTGTTGTATGTAATGATACCTTTGACTTAGAATGCCAATTTGGAAGCCATTCATGAAATCGTCATTTTTGTAGAAGTTTTTAGTTTGGCCATGACCATTCTTTGATACGACAGAAAGCACACATCACCAGCATGCTCCTGGTAGTCAGTCATACATTTTTTTCTGACTATGTAGAAGAACAAAAATGTATGCTGGCTGAAGGCCGGATTGAAATATATCTTCAGTGCAGCTGCTGTGTTTGGATGATAGGCAGCACTTTTGAGTAAATCCCTGGGGTAGGTTTATAGAAAACATCTGTTGGAGCTATCGCTAGCAGCTGTAGACGTTTTCCTCTGTTCACATGTAGTTCATTGCAGATGAATTCGCTGTATTTTTTCTTTTCAGACTATTCAGCCAAACGAAAAAAGAGGGAGCGCAAAAAGAAAAGGCGAAGCAGTGTAAGTTAAGGCTTACAATTGGAGCTCTTGATGTGTCTTTGAGCTTGTAGCAGCAACTGCTCCACAAACTCTGCTTCATAAACACTGGAGTAAATACCGAGGGCATTGATGTGTGGTCGCTTCCACGCAGTGTGTGTGTGTCCTGGACTTCATGGTGTACATATACCACGTTGACCTCTTGTCATTTTCTTTTTCAAGGGCATCTGTGCATTTCCAAGAAGCCAAGCTAAAATTTGTGTGCTGTTAAACAGCTGCCTTGTCTGTGTGTGGCTATATTGCTGATGCACAAAAGTGCAGAAAATGTGCCACCTGTACTGGCTCATTCACGTGAGAACTTGTGAACTGAAACCATCCATCAGATTACTGCAGTTAATAGTGTTTATGCGCATGCTTATTTAAGTTAAGTTGATCTATTCACTTTGGCAAAACCTAACTACTTGTTTCTGCTGCCTGTTGAAACAATGCACACAAATGTCTTGGTATCTACATTCAAAAGCCAATGGTGGTTGGAAGCACTAGTTACAAGGTGAGCCTTGTCACTGTGTCTCATGCTACATTATTAAATACATCTGTTGGACTAAATGTATTGCTGTCGCCACTTTTTAAGTTTTATTTTAGCAGGAGGTGCCAGAATTGGACCACTAGGTGTGCTAAAGGTTGGCTACAATGGCCATTTACAAGTCTTCATATATAGACAAGAAAGCACTAGACTGCCTGCATGTACATCGCTATGGAACAAACAGAGTTCTTAGATGAACATGGAGGTTATGCCCAAAGGAGTCGTAGAGCCGTTGCTAACATGTTAAAGGCCAACTGCAATGAAATTTTTTGTCCCTTATAAAGACTTTTTTTTTTTGGTAATATTTTAGTTCAAATGAGAGACCTAGAAACAAGACACGGCAGTTGTGATAGAAGTGAGTGTTTGAGGAGTCGCTCACAAAACATGTCATTTTTCAAACCGAAACTGGAAAAAGGGAAGCCATTATGGAGTGCTGGAGGTGACGAATAAACGGGAACACTTGCAACCACTTGGCCTTGTAGTTGTGGTGTTTCGGCGGCTCGCTGGTTTGCATTACAAGTGTGTATCATGACCTACACGAGCACTAGTTGTATGAATTTACAGCGCTTTGAACGAACGCTCATGAACAGAGACCACTTTTTGTTGCGCAGCATCTGCTTTCGTCCCGTCACTGACGAGGGATAGAACTGCTACAGCTTTTGTGAAAACTTTTTCAGCCAGAATTGTTAGAGATGATGTGTACTTTTGGTTCCGTCTGACTAAACCACGCAAGGACACCACCAGAACGCCATGTGAAAGAAAACAGATTGTGATATGCTGGCTGTTTGCCGCTTTCAGACAGACAATAAACTTTATTAGCTGAGTGGGAAGGGTGGAGCCCCTCATAACGCAGCAGGTCAACCCCGCCGGATGGCCAAGAACTTATGCGCCTCAGCGACCGAGTCAGCCCATTGGATGAGCCGAGCCTGAAGGCTTGGCTCCAAGCTGCGCAGCACGGTCTCCCACTGCTCACCGATAGTGATTGAGGGGAAGGGGGTGATAAGGAAGGCCCACATGATGTGGGATAGGGTAGTGTGCACACCACAGAATCTGCAGCTGGGAGAGTAGAAGGTAGGGTATAGATATGGGGGAGAACTGTGGGATTTCGGAAGGCACGCGTTTGAAGCTGGCACCTGGAGTTATTGTGCGTGCCGGATAGGGGCTTGTCGGCCGGTGGCTAAAGGCGCCGGTCAAGCCTGTAATTTAAGGTGATGTCCTGATTAGTGGTCAAGCTCATGCATACTTGCCAGCTCACCTGAATTTTGACTTAACCTTTCGATTGTTCGAACATGGCCTCACGGTTCGATTGTTCGAACATGGCCTCACTTCTCCACAAAATTTACCTTGCTTTATTCGAAATTATTTGCTCTGGAAAAAACAAAAAAATGCATGTAGTATAGATGAACCATAATATTGCTAGCACATTCTTTTTGTCTGGCCATAGCCGAAGTGACCGTAGCTACTACAGAAAATTTGGACTTATTCGTTTCTTTATGATGAGCCATCAGCTTTCCTGTGGGACTGATGTGTGTTTCTTACCAGTTTTTTTAACTGAGTGAAGCCCGAAATTAAGTTTTTGGAAATACACAATGTGTTCTGTTCCTGTGGTGCACTGGTCCTGTGGTGCAAGAGCCACCATACTGAATTTTCTATTGCTTTAGTTTGTTTCCTAGAGCTTCTGTGGTGTGTTTTTGGACTGTTTGCCATTTTCGTCACGATTGTTGGGACGTGTTACGAGAAAGTAAAAGGCAGGTGAAAAGGGTTCGGCTCCGAGGGCATAATGGCAGCGCTTGAAACCGTCGGTGTCCTTGCATTAGATCGAAAGGACAGTGCAGCACATGACCCACGATACCATCTGCGCTGATAAAAACGAGCATTGTTGAAACCGGCTAGAGTACGCACATGCAGTTGGGAAGTTCGTCGTCCATTTTCGAGCCCTGTTCATTTTGGGAGTGACAAAATGAGTAGTTCTGTCATGCAAGTTAGAACGTGGAGCAAGGATGGCAACGCTCGCAGGTTGCCTACATTGGTGCATGCATCGGTGACGGTATGGCAGAATCCTCGGAAGAAGTCAGTCCGTTAGAAATTATGTGTGTGTCATGACAGTGTATCAATCTTGCGAGCTAATCTTTATATGCTTGCTGTCATTTTTCCTCGTGTGAAACGACCTTGGGAAAAAACAAAACAAAAAATGGGTAGCAGACGTCACTGATGTGTAACTGCACACTCCTAAAGTTCTGTTGTGAAGCGCCATCGCATTTAGAATGCCTTTAGAAAACCTACCGCAGAAAATTTCTGAAGTGAGTGAAGTCTTGTATTGTAAAGTTAGTATTGAACCACCCATGCAACTGCAACCCCTGGACAACGTGCACTTGATACTGCCTCTGCCCTTGTTTTCGACATTGGCAGTTTGGAAGGCATGCACATGTAGTCTGTGCGTTCATATGCGCGTTTGTGGCTTCCAACGGCTGCACGGCGTTTCAGCATGGCAATCATGCTTGAAATTTCTGAAAACTTGATCGTAGGACGAAACCTAGGACTGCAAAGCCACATTTTAGCTTCCAGCCTTTCACTTCATGCCTTCCATAATTTTTTCACTCCCAATGGGCCCGGCTTGAGGAGGGCTTTCAGCTTCCCACGCCTACATCGTATCCGGTAAGTCGCCTAATTTTGCGGCACGCCGCCTGGTACTCGTGTCATCTGCTACAGAACTTTTTAAACGCTTCTAACAACAGTACAAGTTATCTGATGAGCTTGGGACTTTGTCTGTGTTGATTAGTTTTATGACATGTGAGTGCACGTTAAAAAACTCCAGGTGGTCGAAATTTCCGGAGCCCTTCACTACGGTGTCTCTCATAGCCTGAGTTGCTTTGGGACGTTAAACCCCTATAAGCCATAAGCCAAGCCAAGTTTTATGACATTCCCAGCCCATTAAGAGACATTCTAGCCAATGTAAAATTTTGTTGCAGTTGGCCTTTAAGCTTCGTTCACTCGGGCAGGGAGCTGTGCTGCTTCTGCATTTTTATTTTTGGTAGAGACAGTATCTCCTACATCAAGGATTAGTAGCTGGTCGGCCAAGAAGCAGTCTCATACTACCCATAGCACAATCCAAGAAAGACTCTTCCCCATTGCTTTCTAATGGCGTATTCCATTCGGCAATCCAGAGTAGTTCTCTGAATCCGCAAAGAAACAAGATATTCATTGCAGTCCAGTCAACAAGCAAGGAAACTTGCTGAGGATTTTCCGGATGAAATACGCCGTTGGTCTCTAAGGTGTCTCCTTAGAGATACGGTTTGGGTCGGAAGGCAGATTATTTCAGCTTGGCGATACCAGCGGTCCCGACTTGGACAAGAAGCACCTTGAATAGGATCCCCCTTCCCCACTGCCCACACGTTACCAACCAGCACACTTCAAGATAGCTCCTTGGCAGCTTGGCTAGCGACCGCAAAACTTTGGGCTGTCAACTCGCGATTGACACGCTTCACATAGTTGCATATGTGAGGTTATTTACACATGCAGGCCTCATCTGACTCGGAACCCGAGCGTCGTGAAAAGAAGAAAAACCGCAAATCACCTCAACCACCGCCGCCGGCAGCCCCAGCTCAGCCTGCTGCATCAGCGACACCGGGTGGCCGTAACCGCCGTAGCAGTAGCGTGCGTGAGGAAGGCGAGCTCGACCAGAAAGTGAGTAGCACTACATGGCTGGGTGCTCCCCTCATTACTCTTGACAATTTTCTTTTTCTTTTTCTTCAAGGATAATTGAAGGTAAGTATACGAACTTGTCTTGCAGTCTGACTTGCAGAACTGGCTGTAAGGGCTGGCATTACAAGTGTGACGAAAGCACTGCTCTTGATAACAAAGATTAGTTTGGGCAGAAAAAATAAATAAAAATAAAGGCAGGACATAAAGTACATGCTGCAAGTGGCATCTTTTAGCTGCTTTGGTTCACAGCAGAAGAGGTACAAGTTTAGCTGCTACAGCAAAATAAGAATAGTTCTTTGCCAAAGAACAGATGGCATGATGCGAGTGATGTTTCTCCTACAGATAAACTACAATATGTGGTCTACTCCAAAAAAGATATGAGCTTGTGGCACCTATTCTGAGCAGCATGGTTTATTTTTCTAGATCATGAGTTGCACCGAATCTGACACAAATAAAAAAAGACCAGCTTTGATGAATTGGCTTTTGTATGCATTGTGCAAAAAAAAAAATCATTGTACGCTGCTTGGATGCATGGCTATTGTGCACTGTTGTGTTCTCTTCCTTATCAGACTCCACTGTACATGGAAGAAATGAGCATCTAGAAATAGCAGGCTTGTTAACTGATTTCATTAATGGTGAGAAAGCAGGTGCATTTCCATATTTAAATGTTACGTCATGCATGCTTTGGAGTCCCAAGATAGCATCACGCCCATAAGGACAATCGCTGATTAAGTGTTTTCTTATCACACTGTCATCTCAATGTTGAAGTCTGTGTTTTTTGTACTGTGAAATGGATTTGCATTTGAAAGCCATAGTATTATTCCCTGATACTAGCCTCCTTTAATACACTATGCTCAGCAGTATCGTGTGGTATTGTGCTCAGCCTAGGTTTTTTTTGTGCAGCAGTGGACCTCTGACAGTGACGTCAGTGAAGAGGAACTGGAAAAGAGACGTAGGCAGTTGCTCAAGCAGCTGGCCCAGCACAACTGACAACCTGGCACAAAATAAAAGCCACCGTGCTGCCACTCCAGGTTGGCTGCTGTGAGAATCATGGCTGTTTTGTTAGCACCAGTGTGTTTGTCACTATATCATCATGCCCACAATTAAACATATGCATCCACATAATATGTGTGGCATTCCTTTCTCTGACAACATGTGCCCGTGGTGATGTGAAAGGATAAGACCTTCATTTTATTTTCCTTCGTATCTTTCTCATTTAAAAGAAGAAATCTTTTACGTGGTTAATTTCAGGAATGCAAATGCTTAATTCGAATGTGCAAACAGTTCGAATTAGGTGGAATTCGAACTAACAAAAGAGACTTGGAAAGTGACCACCTTCCGCTGCCTTATATATGGGGCTGCGGACTCATCAAGCCGCCAAGTGACATTTTTTCCTTAGCCCCTCCATCTGTAGCACCTGATGGAAAATAAAGATTTGATTTATTGGCTGGCTGTTCATGAACACCATATAATTTGTGTAAATGGCCCCGGACCATGATTAGACACTGTAAAAAAGTACAGCAGGTAGATCTGGCAGTTACGGCAGTCTTTGCAAGTTATTGGAGCCGTGCGCTTTGCGAAAATTGGCAAAAATTTACATCGAAGTCTGCGCGCGCTCGCTCTCTGCATGGCCAGTCGCTTTGCCTTCGCCAATAACTGCGGAGGGGTATCCATGTTGCGGTGAAGACCGGGAACATTTCTTTGGTGGACCATCCTGATTGATGGGCGATGGACTTTCCTGGCGTTAGGCTCGATCTGTGACAGTGCTTTTTCCCTTCACCGTTAGCTTCTCCGTCTCGCTACTATGCAGTACAGTGTTTCATTGCTCACACCTGTGGGGGCATGGGAGCAGCACACCAATCTCATGAAAACAGTCGCCTCGTGCTTGTAGCTTCCTTTTCACTGCAAGTACGTTGTTAACTTGTGAGGCACAGCCACTTTACGTTCCTTTGAGGCCTTGAGTATTGTGCCCTGCAGCTCTATTAGAATAACTGATTTTCAAATGAAGCTTGGTTGTGATCCACCGTGTTCCGTTTTGGAGAGGGCAGGGCTGTGATAGGCGGGAGGAGCATGACGAAGTGGCATGACCTGTTACAGACGTTGTAGCGGCTGCCATTTTTGGGATCAGAAAGAGCAGCGAAAACTTGGGTTTTGCCTTGTTGCTGATCTGCTTATCACCAACCAGTTGCCGCGTACACTGGAGGCTAGCCTTGCTATCCAAAGATGGTGGCTGATGTCACGTGCAAGGGGAACATTTCTGTGGCAGCTCTTTCCTTGGACGACGCTTCCCAGCTTTACAAACACATCATGTAAATCTAGCGGCTATAGTCGTTCGTGCAGAATATTGCAGCACCCCGAAAGAGAAATGCAAGCAAGGTTTTTAGACTTAGCCAGTCACTCTTATTTCTCTGATAACGAAGTGGTTGCTCCCGCTACGGAGACAACTGGTCTCAGCTGGAATTGAATGGGGACTGTTCCTCAAACCAGTTTGACCAGTAAGAACCAGTTGCAGATTTTCCATCACCATGATTGATGAATATGTTTTTCCGATGCCTTGTCGCCTGCGCACTATACTTCTTATTCATTATTAGCTTCGCTTTCTAATCATTCGCATTTGGAGACGTGTATTTATTGTGTCCTTTTGTTGTTTCTTTTTTGACAGCTGAGCGCTCACTGTCTGGTGTTCCACAGGGCTGTAGGGCTCACCAGTCAGCAGCCTGGTCCATGCGCTTCACCGTGCCCGGTAACTGCTGTATTGGCCGCATTACCGCGATAGCTTAAAGGGGATATGAAATGGTAGCTTTTAAGTTAGGAAAGGCGTACAAGCGATCTGTATTCCATCACTCGTCACTGCACAGTAAAAACCTAGCTTCATTAACAGCGAAGACATCGGCGATTAAAAATGACTGCTCTGAGCTCGTGCACGCCGGCGCGCTAGGAAAAAAAAAAAACGCTAGGACAGCACCCCTTCACGGCCTATCGAGCACCATCCCGCCCACGCCAGATGGCCACGTCCGATGAGAAGGCTCGCTCAGAATGCCCACTGACGTAATCGGTGAAGGGGTTTGCACGGTTTCTAGCAAACAACGTACCTCCCCAGGTGCGCCCAGAAAGTATGGAATGTCCCAGTCCCAGTAAAACATTTATCGAACATTTCCAGGACGTAGAGGCAGGACACAAACACAAGCAAAAGGGAAGTGCGCCCACTAATGTCCTAGAAACGTTTTGTCGAGAATGTTAACAATCATAGCATTTTAGTCCCAGAAAGGTAACTGGGAGCACGTTTTTGGGACCAATGCTTTTCAACAAAGAATACAAATTGACTCCTCGCTCCCTTTTCTCTCTCCCTCGCGCCAAAAGCTACGGGGAGAAGGTTTTGCTCTTGCACTCGCCGTTTTGAGAGATAAAGTAGTTTTGTTCGAACAGCCGAAGGAAGCGCATTTCACCTCGCATCTCTCGTGGGCCGTCGGCTCCATGCTGCAGGCAGGCAACGGCGGTCTGCCTTTTCATCGCACCGCCGGGAGCGGCGGTCACCAACGTGCCAGTCTTCTATAGTGTTTCCAACTTCAGCACGGTGCGGCGGTCCCTGCAGGCATCTCCAACTCGTTGCGCCGCTCTCTAGCAGAGGCGCAGTAATGGCCCCCCATCGCTCGTCCGGCTTCCACGCTGCGCTCGCCCGGCTTCCTCGCTGGACGGAAGCCATTTTGCGCACACGTATTCGCGCAGCTCCTAGCCGCTCGCGCGTAAGCCCCAGCGCGCGGCAGCTCTTGCTCTCATCAATGGGCTGTCGTGAACTTCGTAGCTACGGATTCATGGCAGCTTTCCCGCGCACCTCAGTGTGCCCACATAATTCCTTTTGGAAATCGGCGCGCGGCGCATCGCAAGTCTTCTGCGCAGCTTCACGGCCCTACACCACAATGGCGCTCTTACAGGCTTCGTTCGCGGCAGCGGATTTCAAGGCAATGGGCGACTCCTAGCGCGCACTCTGCATCCCTCAGCGCCTCCGACGACTGTGGCGTGTTGTTGGTGGCAGCGTGGCCGTCCACTGCGGTCATAGGCGGGAGAGAACTTCGGAAGCCCACCGGACTCTTGCTTCGAGTGCCCATGGATTAACCTGCTCTACCTACATTGCCGTCCTGTCGCAGCGGTATAGTTTGTGTTGTGTTCGCGTCGCTGACTCCCAACCCACCCCCGCCGGATTACTTGTGCCTTGATCACCTTGGTCTCGCGTGGTGTACTGTACCATGGGTGCGGCGCGCCAGGGCTTCTACCTCAAGACGTCCCCCCTTTCCATCCGGCTCCAAGCGGTCTTATCTCCACACTTAGTCACAAGAAAATAAAACGGGGGTGTAACGAGGATCTAAGGCGTATGTTTGAGCGTTCGCTGTGCCGTGAGAAGACGCAGGACAGAAGGCTGCGTTGAATTCATGTATATAGTTGCGGCATTTTATTTCACCCCCGGATTTCCGTTGCCAACGCCGTCACGGTATGTTGGTTTATGCTCGTTTTTTATTTTCGCCTCGTAGAATTAATCTTTTTCCTCTTGATAACACGCTCAAGCTTACTCCGAGGCTCGTGCGAGAGGCAAAGCCAGAGGGAGGTTTCACCTTGCAGAATATCCGTGACCTGAAACCGCGTATCTATCGTACGCCCATGTCTTTTCTTTTGGCACCCAGGTTGCTCTTTACATGCGTTGGCTTTTGCGTGTGCATATATGCTTTTGTACCCTTTAGAATGCTTGCTTGAGGTGCATCAACTTTCAGCCTGTATTATGTTTTTATTGCTTTATTCAAATTTCTCAGAGCTAGAGAAAAATTTGGCCATTATTATATGCTGGTGCCGTAGTGCTCCGTACATTGTGTGTTAAATGGTGCATACATATGCGTCTCCTGTTTGTATTCATTTAAATGCAAAGAGCACATCTAATAAACTGAAATTACATCTGTATTGCGCTGCTATTTCCTGCTCTATGGGCGGTATCGGGCGACTTTTTGAATTCATATTTCCTTTTTGTGTAACATTTTGGCACATTTCATGTTCTTGTGGCGGGTGCAGCGCAGCACGAAACAAAGAATAGAGAGGCGGGAATCAACGCTGACTAACAACCAGATTTTTAATCCACGTTCGATCGAATATATACATCTCGCTAGTGCAATAAGTGAAGGACAGAAGCATGACAAACGCATAAGATGTACACGTGGTAAAAGATTAGGACAACGCACGCAGATATTCAATTTCGCTGTCACGAAACGCTATCGAAAGTATGCTGACGCATATACGTCGCTCTTTTGTTGATTGTTGAAGGCTTGTTCAATCTCCCTGGTCCCTTGATCAAAATATGACGTGATGGCCATTGTGTTGCTAAGCTGCAGGCCACATTCATGCTCTCTGCAATGTTTTGCTAATTCACTGCTGATGGCGCCCTTTAGGTATCTTTTGTGCTCTCGAAGACGTTTATTCAAACAGCGCCCTGTTTGACCAATGTAGGTGCGTCCGCATGACAGAGGTATTTTACATACCCTCTTTTCACACATTTCACATGTTTTTTTAGGTGCTTTTTTCTTTCATTGATTTTTCTTTGCTCGCTGTTGACTTTGGCGCACATGTCTTCTTAATTGGCTGGGTGCTGACATGAGCACTTTTACACCAGCTCTTGCGCCTACCTTTTTGAGGCTGAGGGAAATGTCATTAATGTAAGGAATGACCGCGTACGGCTTCCTTTCTTCTGATGTGGTTGTGACATATTTTCTGCCTCTAAGTGCTTGCAGAATACCCTCTGCGATACTGGATAGCAGTCTCGTCGGGTAACCTGCTGCTTTCAGCTGACTGTTCTGGGCGTCAAAACTGCCTTGAACTTCATAATGAGAGCATCTCGTCAATGCGGCTCTCATTGCTACTTTTACTAAGGACTAGAAGAACTAGGACTAGAAATAAGAACTCCCAGAAAACAACGTTATGCAATTTCTTGACTTTAGCCTTTCTAGGCGCTCACATATGCTGGCGGTACGTTCACGAAGCTAGAAGGGACCGCTCCCCTACACACCTGCGCACTCCACGATCATCAAGCGGGGGTAGAAAAAACAGTGAGAGCCGCATTGCCGAGATCCTGTCATCATGAGGTTCAAAGCAGTTTTGACACCCAGAACCGTCGGCTGAAAGCAGCAGGTTGCCCGACGAGACTGCTATCCAGTGTTGCAGAAGGGATTCTGCAACACAGAGGCAGAAAATATGTCACAACCACACCAGAGTAAAGGAAGCCGTACGCGGTCATTCCTTGCATTAATGGCATTTCCCACAGGCTCAAAACGGTAGGAGCAAGAGCTGGTGTAAAAGTGCTTATTTCGGCACCCAACAAGTTTAGAAGCCTGTGCGCCAAAGTCAACAGCGAGCAAAGGGAAAAAAGATCAATGCAAAAAAAAAACATGTGAAATGTGTGAAAAGCGGGGTTTATGAAATACCTCTGTCATGCGGACGCACCTACATTGGTCAAACAGGGCGCTGTTTGAATAAACGGCTTCGAGAGCACAAAAGTTCCCTAAAGGGCGCCATAAGCAGTGAATTAGCAAAACATTGCAGAGAGCATGAATGCGCTCCGCAGCTTATCAACACAATGGTCATCCCGTCGTATTTTGATCAACGGACCAGGGAGACTGAAGAAGCCTTCAACATCCGACCAAAGAGCGACGTATGTGTCTGCATACCTTCAGTAACGCTTCGTGGCAGAGAAATTGATTATCTGCGTGCGATGTCTTAATATTTGACCACGTGTACATCGTGTGCGTTTTTCATGCTTTTTTCTTTTCCTTCTTATACGAGCGAAATGTATATATTCAACGAACGTGCATTAAAAATATGGTTGTTATTCAGCGTCGTGTCCCGCCTCTCTTTTGTTTCGTGCTGCGCTGCTCCTGTCACAAGATCATGCACCAACCAGCCCAAATTTTCACCTTGTTAAAGCGCATTTCATGTAAACAGGTAAGTCTGAATGGCCTAGCCAGCAAGCATATTCACGCGAGTGGACTGATGTATTACACCACCTGTAACGTAAGCATGTGCCTGAAATTTGGCACATATGTGCGCTTAGATGCCTGAAGTCTGCATGAAAAAGAATAATTTTATTGAGCCAGAGCCGAGAAATCTAGAATTAACCTTTTGCGGCCGTCCCTGGCACGCACAACTTTTTTACACGGCTAGTTGTGGGGACGTTTTTTGGATGTCTTCGGGAAAAATGACCTCCTGGGGACATTCCAAATGCCTTTACGGGATATTTCTGGGAGATTTTGAGGAGGTTTTGTGTTTGTTGGGTTAGGTGTCGCTGTAATCAGTTGCGAGCTACTGCGAGCAGCGATATTATAGGGTTCACGCAGGACTTTTAAATTTGACTCGAATACTCGCAAAGCCCACCTCTACAGATCTGCTGCATTAGAATTGATCATCTAATTTCAGGGTCCCTTTGAGGAGCTTGCGTCGAAGAAAATCCGGCGTCGTCGTTGTTGACCGTGAGCAAAGAATTCACGAAAAATGCCGAGACAAGCAGCCTAGGACGCAGATGGGCTACTTCGGTCACGTGACCTTGTGGCGTCGTCACAACCTGCGCAGGTGGCAGTTAAAAGTGATGATTGGCCATGTGAAGTTGCTTGGTCTCCGCAACCTGGGTCGCACAAGCCCTACGGGTGGCAGCGCCTGCCATCGCGGGGCATCGCTTAACCGCTGCACGAGGAAGTGGTACGTATGGGAACCCCCGGGAATCTATGAATGTTAGAGCATGTCTATTTCTGCATATATGGAATTAACGCTATCGTGCAATATAGCGACCGGCACCTCCAGGTGACGGGTGAGAACGCACAGAGTGTTCTAGTTCACAGACCTGGAAGGGTCCACACGGAGCGCTGCGACGTAATCCTTCCCCTAGAGTGGAGGGCTTTCGTTTGGGGAGGCTAGTCACCCGAAGTGCGAGGAAAATCGTATCGGAGGGGCTCGCCTCAGAGATACGTGCCTAAACATTACTTGCTAACTCCGCTATTAATGCATGCAAAAAAAATAACCCGGAAGATGTGCAGTGACTAAACCGTCGGAGTAATTATTTCCAACATTGGGCGGTCAGGCGTCCTTCGGGAAGGAAATTCATGACTGTTCCCTACGATTTTTTTTTACCGGATCGAGTACTGCTGTGGGCCGATGAAGATCTTCCTTATGAAAACCGATGGCTACAGCTGAATCGCGGCGTTTTATAATTCTCCACGCCGCCATTCCTACTGCTAGTTCGATGACGTCTTCGTCTGGGATGTCCCTCGGGATTGCCATAGAATCGCTGCGGGTCACCTTGATGATGGGGCTCTCCAAGGAAACTGTTCTGCTCCTCCTGTCATTTAACCATGCCAAAAGCGCAGTCTGGAGCGTCGTATTATGGCGTAACCGAAACATCCTGTGTTCACCTTCTGGCCGGGGGGGGGGGGGGGGGGTGCTATCCGGGTGGGTCTGAGCCACGTAGAAACGTGATGTATACCAGGAAGGGGACACAGTCGCGAATAGGCTATCCGCGTAGTCGCATGCTCCACACAAGTCGGTGGGTGGGAGAGAAGGACGGGTGCGGCAAAGCTTTTGATACCATTTCTTCGCCGTTCGTAGTAATCATCAGCCCGACTTCATTCAACTGCAGGACAAAGGTCTTTCTGCTGCGGCCACCTTATCCCCGCCAACTTCCTAATCTCATCGGCTCACCTGACCTCTGCTGTCCCCTGCCCCGCTTGCTTTCTGTACGTTGCCCTCCGGCTGTTACCCTCTAAGGGACCATTAGTTGTCTCTCCGAGACCTGCCTATATTTATTTTCTCATCTTGATTTCGGCTCGATATCAATAACTAGCGTTTGCGCGACCGGAAGAGAGCAAAGTGGGTCAGCTGACCCACTTTGCTTTTCCTGTTTCTGCTCCCTGTCTTCGCCTTCGGCGAGGGAAAAAGTTGGGCGTTTTCCCTTTAGCTGCTTTGCGGTATACTAAGCTTCACCATGATCTCATGCTTGCTCGTCTTCCAACGAAATGGTGAACTTGAAGAGCTGTTTGGCGCGGTACTTCCCTCGGTCGCGCGCCAGATATGATTGCTCAGGCCAACAGATGAAACCTTTATGCCAGCAGCCAATGGCATATGCATGGCAATCAAAGACCGAAGAAGTGGCGTACACCTCCGCGCGCTGTTTGCTCTGGTGTTCCTGCGTATTCAATTCCTCCTATTTCCTTAAATACATTTTCCTTCATTGTCAATCTCGAGGTAGCCTTAGCGGCTTCTACTCCGTCTCTCAAATATCTTGAGCCTTCCTCACGGGCAGTTGTTCCCACTGTGCCTCGAAGAAGTCTCGGACATCTTCCACGTGGTGTGGGCGGGCTCATCCAACTCGGCTATTCCCCCTCGCCCCAAACCCACTCTGGAGGACTGGGAGGCGACCGTGCTCGGCTGCTATGACCTGCAGACCCAAAAGGTCCTGGTCGAGTGGGCCCGGGCAGCTGCCGACGCCAGTGGCGTCCCGTATTAGGGTCCCCTCTTGGTATTGGTGCATACCTCCATGTACATCTCTTTTGAGAACAATAAAAGTTTTTCACCACCACCTGCAGCGCGCCAGGTGAGCGGAAAGCCGTACTGGTTTCAATTTCGGCGTGGTGACTCGGTAACACGCCGCTCCTAAATTTTACTCTGGCGCCACGAACTGGTTGGGTCGTGAAGTAAACTGCGTTGGTGGCAGAACAAGTCCATGCATACTGGCGGCAATGTTGCGGTTTGAGTTATGCGAACGTTTGGATTCGGTGAGGTTTAAACAAATTACTATCTGTCAACACATTCACCGTATGCAACTGTAAGCTGAATCTTGCACGATTGCGTAATACATAACACTGCTGCAGTGATTTGTTATAACGTATACTACTTGGCCTATTGGAATTTCTGCCAGATGAAAAATCTGGTGTTCCTGGTCGTTGATCATGTAAGTTTGTGAAGAACAGGGGCTAAAACAATGCTTAATAAAGCAGTCGTCACATGTACTCAGCTTGTTATGTTAATCGCATCTGCGCCCACTCTGGATAGCCTTTGATAGGCACAGCAAACAACTACGTGGTGTGAAGCAAGGTATAGTACACTATTAGTCGTTGAGAGCAAGGAATACTATACTCACTTTGGAAAACTGGCTTTTGAGGAAATAAAATGGCGCAGTAATTGTCACGCATCTCAGCAGTCGAATATTAGTCAAATGGAAATTTGGAGCTGATAGGAACTGCGAGTTTAAACTCAGAAAACAAAAAGAGTAAAGCATCCCCTGGCCAAACCCGACCTGTAGACTAGATCCACGCGTTTAAAAATACAAAATTATGAATGAAGCCCTTGAAAGAGGCTAGCTCGAAGCCTCGATCTCCCAAGCGTCGTCATCACTCAGCGTTAAGTCACCCGCAGCTTCTCCATGTGTTACAGCTACTCTATCATGCTGCCGAGAGATCCGTGAGCGGGCTTGGGGGTATAGAGCCTCTCGATAATTCGAAAGTACCGCCACGCTTTGAACTCGTTCGCTGCTGTGCAACCTCCTCGCCTCCTTTTCGCCTCGCGCGCGCCCTTTCCGCGCGGTTTCTTGCGTTGGTTTCTTGCTCGTTTTTCTGGACGATGATTGGTTCTCCCCCTCCATTGCCCTTGAAAACGCGCGGGACTTGCGTTTTAATTCGTTTTCCTTTTCGTTGGCGCCATTTTTCTCAACTGCGCCGCAGCGAACGTTCCGCCCGTAAAGCCCGCCCGCGCGGTGCTTTTTGGCTGTGCGCTACCACTATGCCGTGTTTTTGCGCGTTTAACTGCAGCAAATGGTCTGACAATGGCTACACAGGTCTTATGACAGCACAAAGAAAGCGTGGCAGCTTGAGCAAGAAGCAGTGGCTCCGCAACATTGGAAGCAAGAATTTTGTTCCGACCAGCAAAAGGTGGTTGGCGAGGTAATGCACGCGTATTGTTCGTGTTTAACGTATCGCAATTTAACGTTTTTCGTACTTCCTGCTAGCTCCTCATTCTTTCTGTGTTGTCGCTGGTGCCCGCTGTGCCAGCTGGCGGTGCGGGCAGGACACTTTCTGTTAATCTAACGTGTGTTTTGTTGCTGGGGTAAAGTGTACATTGCGTATAAAAGATCTCTTGCGCTCAGCGGGCCAAGTCTCATACTGGACTGCCCCACTTCGCAAGTTGTAGACTTTTGATAAATTCTGCCTTCTAATTTACGCGCAGATGCCTCATGTCGATCGCACCTTTCATGATTTGGAGAAGATTCGTTGCAAAGAAGCTCTTCTTTCCAGCTTGCGCTGCGATGCGCTCACTGGTAAACGTTGCCCAAGAAACTCGGGCTCTGAGAAAGCGTTTCTCTGCGGGGGTGTATTGGCACAAGGGACAAGTTTTTGCATCGTTGTGATATGAAGCGAGATCCTTACAGCAATACGATATGATTACAAAGCCTAAGCAGTGGATAATGATTGTGTAGATGAATTCCAAATCCTGGGGTTTAACGTACCAAAGTGACACACGGCTTATAAGAGACACCATTGAGGGGAACTTCGGGATAATTTAGACCACTTGGTATTCTT
This sequence comes from Amblyomma americanum, assembly GCF_052857255.1. Lineage (NCBI taxonomy): Eukaryota > Metazoa > Arthropoda > Arachnida > Ixodida > Ixodidae > Amblyomma > Amblyomma americanum. The sequence continues at coordinate 226,648,668 of NC_135499.1, read as the reverse complement.
TGATGTGCGCTGGGATCGCAGAGCCTAGAGGAGTTTATATATTTCGCCTCCACCGAAATATAGCCGTCGCGACCGGGATCGAACCCGCTACTTAGAGATCAGCAGTCTAACGACAAAGCCACTCAGCACCGCGGCGGCCCTGTATTGATTATGGTGTAAAAATGCAAGGATTTTGTGCAGGTAATACATTCTGAGCATCTTGTGTATATGCATGCAACACATTAGCGACTTGTCATTATATGCAAGATTTTTTTATTCATCGCGATATAGAATGGCGGCTTCTCCCGTAGGTCTTCACTGTATTTTGTTTAAAAAGCTTCCTTCACACCAATGTCTGAACGAATATTAACCAAATCCCGTGTTTCAGTTGTGACCAATGTGTGGTTGCAGGTACTGCTGGGTCGTCCTGAAATTACGGAGCTATCCTAGTCGCTTCAGATACAATTTCAGCGCAAAAATCACCTTCACACCAGGAAGCCACACTCGCGAACAGACGTTGCACTCACAGGGAATGTATTGCAAGAACTCATGCTGCAAAAAAATCTACGTAGCATATGCGCGGACAGCCTAAGCAAAGCAAAACGCAGTTGAACTTGTGGCCAATACAACAATAGATCCGATACACGCCGTAAAACATCTTGCGACGGAGAAAGGGGTAGAAGTATCAAAGCAGCTCGGTCAAAAGCTTTTACTTGTGGGGTTTCTTGAGCGACTATAGCAACTCGCTTTCAGGGCCAAAACTGCCCCGCTACCTCAAACTACAGTTGTGGCTGTGAACAACAGCACACTGAGGAATAGTCCGCAGGCAAACTGTTTAGGGATCTCGCAAATAGTCGTTGGCCTCCCTCGCTCGCTCGCTCGCGCACAGGCAGGCCGGCAGGCACGAGACAGGCTCATGTGACCTGGGGCAAGCAGTCGTTCTTCGCGTGGCTCCGTTCACTCGCTTCGGCGTCTCTCTCCAGACTCTGCGGTAGGGTGAGCCGTTCTTCGTGAGTTAGCCTCGTCAACTGGACTTCCAGAGGGGCCCCACGTTGAGCGCCAAAATGTGGGGTCTCTACTGCGGTTAGCGACAAGACAGCTTCACTATCTCCGCCCAAACCTGTGGCCGCGAAGAGCAGTACACGGAGGAGTAGCCAGCAGGCAGAACTGGGATCTCCCAAATGTCGGCCTCCTTCGATGACGCAACGATGGCGATACATGCAGAAGGACATGGACCACGATGGGAGCCACAGCTATCGAGGTGACGTCACTCCATTTACGTAGCTCGCCGGCAGGTCTTCCGAACGAGACCAGCATTTGGGACATCCCAAGAAACCTCCTGGCTCTTCCTCTGAGTATTTTTTCTTCACGGCCACAGGTGTGGTCGGAGCTAGCGGAGCGGTTCGTCGCTGAACCGCACACAGTGCTTCATTATCTCCTATTCAGACGGCCTAAGAAAAAATGTACGCATAAACGTTACCTTCAGTGTTCTTGATACTGTTATCGCCCTCTTTTAAAATCTTATACACTGTCGAGGCGCTGAACTGGCCCAAAAACGCCCCATCCACTGACTGCTGCGGCTGGCTATAGCGGGCACTTAGCAGAAAATGCGCGCTGTGTGTATCGCTGGCAGCCGGCAGGCTAGGAGAATCTGGGAGGGAAGCGCTGTGGGGTGGGCTGTGTAGCTGCTTTAAAGTGATGCAGGGGCTTTATGCAGGCTCCAATAATAGCACGGGCTCTCGAAACCTTCCCGAGCATATGTGGTGGACAGGTCACCCACTTCGCATGCACTGTTGGCTAGGTAAATAGTGACGACGGTCGTGAGGCTTTTCACTGAAATTTACAGCGCAGCTGTTAAGTGCCCGTTCTCTTGGTTTCGGGGCGTTGTCGTCGTCGTTACCTGCTAGATGATAAAATTTCAAAGGGGAGGACATGGAGAGAGTGAAAGAGTTTCGAAGGTGGAGGAGCAGTCGAGAAGAGGTCACGGGGCGCTGCGGGTATGTGCTGTAAGATGAGAAGGAGAGATCAAAGGGGGAGGGCGTGGAGAGAGTGATGGCGTTTCGAATGAGAAGGAGGAGGAGCAGGTGAGAACAGGCGAGAAGAGGTCCATGGGGCGCAACGAGCAAGTCTTTTAAGATAATGAGGAAGGGTCTAAGCGGGAGCGCGATGGCGTCTTCTGGAAAAGATGGTTTTGATGGAAGGATATGTGTTGCTGCTATCTCACTTCTCGATGGACACCTCAACGGCGCCATAAGGAAAGGGAGGCAGCGGAAGAAGGAAGCGAGGAATGCGCCGTAGTGGAGGACTCCAGATAAATTTAATCCACCTGGGGTTCTTTAACGTGCTCTGACGTCGCACAGTACACGGTCGTCAGAAGGTCAAATTGGGTGATTGTTGGATCAGTGTAATGTTTGCATTGTATTGTTGAGAACCCTCTGTCTTGAATAAAATAAATATTTTGCTGACAATGTATAAATAATTTAGCTATCCGCCTTTGATTGTAAGCTCAGTCGCAGAAGTCTTACTTAAAAGTGAAAAAAAAGGACTAGAAAAGGCACACAAGGTGATGTTACCAAAAAAAAAGAAAGAAAATTAAGCCACTTGCGATTCCTCATATCGGTAAGGTAGATCATAATTTGAAGCATGTGGCAGCGAAGTACGAAGTACCTATGGTTCCCCCACTCCCCTTAAAAAAAAAGAAAATCTTTCTTCCTTGTGCTGCAAAACTGATCCCACCAAGTCAAAGAAAATAGACAGCTTAGACAACTTAACCCGTGCGTAAGGTGTGCCGTGGGCGTCGTTTGTCATAACATCGCGCTGACGTGTGGAAAATCACGCATTGGTCAAACTGGACGTGTATTAGTGATCGTCCAGCAGACCATATATAATCTCGCGTTAAAAAACAGCACGGGTTCTCGTACCACATCATTGTAAAAGCCTGCGATGAAGAAGAAGAAAAGAAAATATTGTGAAGCGAGACTGGTAATTCATATTTCTTTATTTCATTCACTGTTCCAATTTTTATATTGATTTAGTCTTCTAACGCCTATTTTTCCCCGCGCAAATACCTCATTGGTATTATCTACTGAACCTTGGCCAATCCCCCTGCGTGGGTATGTGCCATGCTTACTAAGGAGGAGAAGAAGAAGAAGAAGCGAGACTGCAAGAAACAATGATCTTAAACTAGAGCAAAATCAGGACAGCTCGTGAGCTGGTCGAAGCATTCCACGTCAAAAGAAGTGGGAGTGATTGTATTATTTCCGTTTTCAAATTATGAATATACGTTTTTAGAAAAAATGTGGTGATACACGTATTTGGATGCCCTTTCAGATTTGTTTGCATTCTTGTTGCGTGACTCCCAGGGTTCTATGAATGTAAAGCAGAGAGCGACCTTCTGCATATATGAGAATTAACCCATTGCGCTATCGTGTCATACCCCTCAAATTTTTGCTATATATTCATTCACTCGCATCTGCTGTGAATAAACTGCTGCAAGTTGCGCACGTGTGGTCTCTCTTCCTTGTGTGCTCTTTTTCGTGCTCCGCCTTTTTCGAAAACCCGCCGCGGTGGCTCAGTGGTTAGGGTTCTCGACTACTGATCCGGAGTTCCCGGGTTCGAACCCGGCCGCGGCGGCTGCGTTTTTATGGAGGAAAAACGCTAAGACGCCCGTGTGCTGTGCGATGTCAGTGCACGTTAAAGATCCCCAGGAGGTCGAAATTATTCCGGAGCCCTCCACTACGGCACCTCTTTCTTCCTTTCTTCTTTCACTCCCTCCTTTATCCCTTCCCTTACGGCGCGGTTCAGGTGTCCAACGATATATGAGACAGATACTGCGCCATTTTCTTTCCCCCAAAAACCAAAAACCAAACCCCCCCCCCCCCTCCCCTCCGCGTTTATTACTAAGCCTAGACGAGCTAACTGGGCTGGTTAACTAATGCTGAATAATTAACTTTTTAACCATTATTTGGCTCCTTATTCATTGAGAGGCTTGTAGCCCGCCGTAAGTAATATCCATATCAGTTTTGGGAATTCCGAGAATGCCATTCTCGTCGCTGCTACAGCCGCCGCAGTGGCTTAGGGGTTATGGCGCTGGGCTGCCGACCCGCAGGATGCGGGTTCGATCCCAGCCGCGACGGTCGCACTTGGATGGAAGCGAAAAGATAGAGGCCTGATTACTGTGCGATGTCAGTGCATGTTGAAGAACCCCTGGTGGTTGTAATTACCTGGAGCTCTCCACTACGGCGTCCCTCATAACCTGAGTCGCTTTGGGACTTTAAACCCCATAGCCGAAATCAAACCGTCGCCGCTGCAGCGCAAGGAATTTTGGGCCGCACGCTGGCGGAAGCGAAACCGCGTGGCCAGAAAGAGTACTGGAGAGCGCTAGGCTAGGCACGCCTACGAGCTCGTGTCACACAGCGGTGTCACGTGCTCCTTTCGCAGTGCTCGATTGGGCAGAGAGCACGTGACGCACGCTCGTAAGCGCCGTTTTAATCGTTGACTCAAAACCGAGAAAAGCGTTTAAATTTTCTATTCACAGTAGCGCATTGGAAACTGTAAGATGGTACGCTTTAAAATGCAAGTGAAATGGCCCGTTTAATTTTAATATATTTTTTTTCAAAGGAAAGATTTATAGGCGAACCTACAATTTCAGCTGAATTCGGCTGATTTCGAAAAAAAAAGTCCTCACTTGCGGTGAGCTACAAGCCTATCAAAAGGAACCTAAAAGTAACAGTTTACTATTATATGTTAGTTAACCATCCTTCTAGTTAGCACGCCTCAGCTGCAGTCTGGTGAACTAAGCCGCTGACAATGCTATGCCTATAAATACGGTCTTCTAACTGAAAAAAGCCCATTAAAAAAATTGCTGAGAGACTTAGGTGAAGCACCCTGTATACGTGCGCCATCTTTCTATCGCACTTAGGCCACATGAAACAATCTTTTGACGGCGTATGTGCTATACATACGACAACGTGAGTGTAATTTGGTCTGTTGATGTCATTGATTATAAACTCCTATGTAGAACGAACACTTCAGAATACCGGGTGTTTCAGCTACGATATTGTGCAGTTTTTAAAAATTAAATTAAAAATTTTTTTTTGTGCATAGCATTGTCAGCGGTGTAGCGCATCAGAATACAGCTAAGGAATGTTACTAGTAGGCACTGTGGCCCAGCAAATTTTGCCTACATCATGCCAAAATGCATGCGCTTTCGAGAAGCATGCGGGCAAAGCAATGCCTCCTGTCCGTGTAAATCGTCCCAGATGGCAAAATTCGTTGGGCCAGAGCGCAGACGGTAACTCCGTTTTCAGAATTATAAAAAGTGACATGGATATTGCTCACAGTGGGCTACACGCCTCTCATAAGTAAGGATACTAACAGCAATGCTTAAAATGCTAACTATTCAGTATCAGTTTACCAGCTTACTATAAGGACACTAACAGCACTACTTAAAATGTTAACTATTCAATATCAGTTTACCAGCTTACTAGTTAGCATGTCTTAGCTGTATTCTGCTTGATGCGCTATGCCGCTGACAACGCTATACCAGAACTGCTCGCCTAACTCAAATATCCAGTCCAAAAAAAAAAAAAAAGCGGAACATCTTAGGTGAAACACCCGGTATACTTGAGGAACCATCGTCCAGTGAATTGTACGAAATAAAGGAGCTATAATATTATCGATCACTATGAAAATAACTGATTGTATTTGAGAGGGCACAAGCCAACAATCCAGTTAAGACTATATATCTCGGTCAGAAATAGTTGACGCTGTAACACAAGTAAAACAGGTAAAAAAAAATAGTGCCTGCTCCATTCATTGAAAAAAATTACAATCGACTGGCTAGCTATGCGACGCGTGAATTCTTTTCCGCGAATCCCCATAATTTTGTCCATGACTGTGAATGGGCATTCAGCATTGTAGATAACAAAACACGACGCTGCTATGAGACTTTCAAGGTAGCGGTGTTGTAATGAACGGCAATTGAGAGCGGAGCCCTTATATTCGACGCTAAGTGATCGAAACCGTTCTGACTCGAGCAAATTTCGCTTTTCTCATTTGTAACGGAACGAAAAAGTTAGTTTTTCCCTTTCCCTTCTGCGTTTCTTCACACGTTTGCACGAGCCGTTTATGTATAACGCACAATCACCTGTACTCCGAACCCCAACGCAAACGTGCCATAATTTTGTGCGCACTATAACACGAAAACTGCAGTGCTTTAAATACGTTCGGCCAGCATAAATCGGCTCAGGGACAGACGAAGCTAGTGCGCAAGGCACGCCGCTCTTTGAGCCCTGTGCGTCAACCGGCGCTCACCTGCTGAGGCAGACAGCTTACGCATAGAAGCGCCTCCCGCGGGAAGCCCGGGAGATGGGAGAGAAGGACGAGACACCGGAGGGTCGTGTGGGGGGGCGGCTGCCACATTTGCGGCCAACGGGTTGCTCACGGAACACCGCATCCCGCTGGCGCTTGTACACCGTTCGCTGGGCGAGAGACAGCGGCTGACGGGCTCGCGCTAACTGCGGAGAGCTCCCTCGACAACGTAAGACGCTGCGTACAGAGTGGCGAGACTTTCTGTTGCTCGGCAGCGCGCGTGTGGTGCCTGACCCCCTCTAACCGCGTGCAATAAATGCTTCAGTCTTTGACGTGTGTGTGCGCGCATAAACGCTTCAAAAATAACACAGTAGCAACGCATCGGTGACGCGCAGTCAGCGCGAGGCTTGGCGGGGCCCAAAATAGGACTGCTCCAGACGCCGTCTGACGTTGCCCGCAGCATTTGCGCGGCGGCGGCGATGGCGGTGGCTTTTCTGCGCGACATATTGCTCGCGACTGCTGGCTGTTTCTTCTGTCCGTCTGACCTAACCACGTTATTTTCACGGACTCCGGACAGGTCTAACGAGCGTGTCGCGAGCGGCGATCGCGTGTGCGTCACAAGCGGAGGAAAATGGATCTGCCCGCATCGCTCCGCCTGCTTCGCTGCCTGCATGAACGACTGGGAGAGTTGAAGAGTACACGCTGTGCTGTTTCACCCCGTGTGCAGCTGTGGTGAATTTATTTCCCCCTTTTTCTTCGAGAACCTCACAATTCTGCTGTTTTCTCCGCTCGAAACACCAGTCATCTGGTTTTCTATGCACATACAACACGAATGGCTTATGCACACAAATTATTTGCACGGCGGCGAGTCCTGTTCTATTCTTTGCTCGTTGCGAGTTTTTGGCTAGCGATTCAATTGTTTTCTTTTATATTTATCCACAGAATGGCCTTTATCTGTTTTGAACGAATTTCAATGTAATGAATTGCGCCAAGGCTATTTCGCATACATCGACGTTCAATGCATAACATCGTCTGCATGTTACCGCATGTCCGTTCGCCACTCATAACGGACCTGTTTGCTGGTCGCACTAAGACAAGCACCTTCTGAACCGTTAAAACCCTGCAACACCGTTTTGCAGTGATACGGTGAAAAGGCAGTGCAAGGCTGCGTCTTCGAAGAATGAAGGGTATTGCATGCTTTATTAACAACGTTGTTTTTTTGATGCACCGTAGCACGTCCAAGCAAGTACTCCCAAGCATGCCATTTTTGAGGAGCAAGTATAATAAGTCTTCTGTCACGCATTTTCTGCATCGCTTCTTATTTACTTGTATAATGCAGTTATGCATGGATATGAAGTGTACGTGTATTGATACTGTCCATGCTGTTATAAATAATTGCAATAAGCGGCCAGAGACCCCATGACGCCTGAACACGGGTTTGAATCGAGGCCGGCCATCTCCGCACTTTACAAGTCTGCATGTTGAAGTGGTTCGCAATGAAGAGAAAATTCTGGCGAAATGAAAATAAGCTCGTTTAACTGGCGTAAAATTTGGACAGCAGATAACTCTGTCAATGTCCACGTTTAACTGAGCATCAGCGAAAATTACACTTAACGTCATCGGAATCGACAGCCTATGAAAAATAACCCGTGAAAAATGGGCAATGTCCGCAAGACGTTAGCGCTGATGAGCGGTGCTCGTCTGGCGGGAGTTTGCAGGGCGCTCTTGGAATTTTTGTGAAAAGGGGGGAAAAGCTAGTCAGCTAGTAACGATTGAAGAAGCCATTTAAGAGAATGAAGCCTCCACTTCGTCGTGTTATCTTATGTTCTTGCAGCTATAAAAAATGTTTGCTTTCTGTTACGGCACTAAACAAACAATTTTAGTCTGCGTTTGCAAAAATAGATCAATGCATACTCGGTGCCTTCGACGACAAGTCGACTTGGCAAACTGGCCATTTAAACTCGTTTTCCTGGCTAGAATAAAAAAAGAGAACTGGGACGTTTAGAGCTAAACAGAATAGCAATATCGCAGCGGCTTGGCAGTGCGGCACTTTATAGTTTGTAGCTTTTTTGAACAGAGGCACTTTCGTGGTGAGGTTTCGAGTGGTTAACGTCCCCTCACGAGTTCGAGCCGTCGAAATCCGCAGACACTGCATGTTTAGCAGCCGTCAGTTAATTGCATCGGCCTTCGGGCAGTCTATTATATATGCCTTGTTTAGACTATACGTATATGTGGATCTCTGTGAAGCTGACGTCGGCATATAGCTGCTGGCTTATAGCTTCAGAGCGTGGCGGAAATTCTTCAAGCGCCGACCAATCGTTAAAAAGGATGACGTTTCGGCCCCGGCTTACGGGGGCCTTGTTTTTAACGTAAACGCAATTTTTAAACGATTGGTCGGCGCTTGAAGAATTTCCGCCATGAACATACCCGACCAGACGGGTTTCCGTCGAACCCTGGATTTTAGCCTCAGAGCGTATGTGGTGAGTATCGAAAGCTGTTCTAGCCATACTAAATTGGCCATGGAAAAGCAGTGACATTACTAGGGAAGCGTTACCAGACGTAGAGTGGCAACTGGAACAACACTGTGGAATTAGGACAGTGGAGACGACAGTTTTCACGCTGGACGAAGGAACAGGCTCGTTTCTCTCTTTCTGGTGATTCGCCCGAAAACGATTCTGAACTAGTCTGGGAAATGCCCTCTGCAGCTGCTGAGTTTCTCGGTTAGTTACGTAACCTCTGTAAGCACGGGAGCAAAAACCGGTGGGAAAGCGCGAAAACTAGCGAAAAACGAGAAAATGTTACGCCGCCGTCTGCGTGAACACGAAGGGCCCGTCAAGTGGATGCTGGATTCTTTCCAGAAGCTCCGTTTTGAAACTGAAGGGACAGGGTTAGCCATATATTGCACGCCTTGAAATAGCGAACGGTATTACTAAGGCAAGCGGCATGCGCTTATTTTTTTTTCTATTTCCTCATGGATGGCGTTGCAGTGCTTTCGATTCTAAATTAGGCGATGTATGGATAGACATAATTGCACCCCTTTTGAACCGGGGTAGTGCCAAGCACCACCCTGCCTAGAGAATTAAAGCGGCTGTTTTATATATTTTTACTGCTTTCCCCATTTTTTTTTGTACTCTGATTTCCATCCTTTTTTTTTCACACTATGCTATTTTGTAAATTCTAAGTTATATTATTTTATTTCTGTGACGGTTCGTGCAATTTCTCCATTCTGCTTTTACGCCACCAGTGCTTTTGTCTTCCCTTGCTCGTCTCAACCGCTGACGTGTTAATCTTGCTTTCACTATCACTAAAACCCAAAGGTACTGAAATTCTTACCATGGCGTCCTTGATATGTGGACATTTTTAGCTTGACAGTCTATCGTAACATGTTCAGTGTTTTCTACACTGCTTCCGCATGCTATACGAATATCATTTCCCTGTTCATACTTGGTTCTTTCGTCCCCATTTTTTGCTTGTCTCCAATCACCAGTCTTGATTTCGCAAACTTTCTTCTTGATGTTCGTAATAATTTCCATGTTGCCGCTTGTGTAGTCTGTCGTAAGCTTTGTAGTCTTTTTTTTTCTTCCATCGCGTGTCTGTACTTTTACTGTACCACTACCTGAACACTCTGGTTGGCCAACTTTTCTCATACATTTTTTTTAGTCTCTTCTCAAACGATTTTCACAAAATCAATGCTGCACATTAGTCCGAGAAGGATCGGTACGCGCGGAGTTCTCTGAGTGGCTTGCTAACACTCTCAGTCGCAGTCGTCAGAGTTTTGCTGTAAAAATATATCTCAGGAACGCTGGTACATGGATGCTCGTACTCTGTAACGAGATAATCGCTAAGCCTCACTCCGTGAGTTTTTCTACGCCAGCAATGGAGGAGCATGAAAGCAGGATGTTTCCACGCTGCAGTGGAACGCTTGCAGGACCCTGACAGCGCAGTTCTTATCGGGCACCGCGCCTATATTTCTAAAAAAAAAAAGATGATTTCCCTTGACTAGAAGGGCTTATGCAAATGCGCGGCGCTGTCTGTGTGTTATGAAACATCGTTGAATACACATGACTAAAACCACATTTCAAAGGTGATTAGTTTTGTACTCGACAGTTCTCTGTAATTGGGGCCTTATTATGGCATGCCTGCATGGTGATATGTTGCTTTGTTATTCACGAATAAGGTGGGAGGGGGGTGATGTATTATATCATTATAATTCTGATTATTTTTCTGATCCTCGCTGTTGCTGGAATCAGGCATACGAGTGGATGCCAAGATGAGAATGGAACTGGAGGAAAAGAATTGCATCATAGTGGCATTACATTCATCGCATGCCCTCCGTACACTGCTTACGAACACATTCACACTACAAGACACGGTTAGTTGTATCGAGAAGGCAGTGCGCGGAAAGTGTAGCCGTTATTGTTTTCACTTTCCGCCTCTACACATGATTGTGAATATGTATTTATATTCGAAGTAGCAAATGATTAGTAAAATTTATGAGCATGCAACGCACAAAAGGCGCGGCGCTGTCAGTTAAAGCTCTAGCAACAGTTACTGGCAAACTTCTTTCGCTTGTTTTTTTGTGCAAGGAACATGACAAATTGTCAATCGGCGGGTCTTGCTTACCTCGCCTTCCGGTTTCGTCATTCACGTGTTGTGCAAGAGGGTTTTTTTTAAAGCGATGTTTATTGCATCGGGGCATAAAAACTATGAAGTGAGAGATGAGTAAGATGATTAAATAAATGAAAAAAAAGTGGGCTGATTTGATGAAATGGAGAAGTGAACGATGATATGGACCCTGTGTGGTTCATTGTCGATGTCGTGAATTTTCAGTTTTCTCCAAAGCGGTAGTCGACCGCATACTGCACCGCTTTTAAGCCGCCTGTTCTCAAACGCGAGAGAGCGATTTTGTCCCCGGTATCTCGTAATTTCTTTTTCACTCTCGAGAAAGGAGACCGTTTGGCTCATGTGACGATGCCACCATCGACAAACATGCGCGAGTGTATAGTAAAAATTTCAAACAACCGCGATACTACCTATGCTGTTTCCGGAAGTAGTCCTCCGTAACGCCGCCATATTGATTAGTTGAGGCGGCCCCGATATATGTTGTGAAAATGGCCAATACCCTGCGGCAGGGCAGACCGCATTTCGTCTCTCCTCTTCCTCCCACTGTGCAGGAGGTTACGAAAGATGTCCAGTCTGTGTGTTCAGCGACAGGTTCCATCATCTGGCACGAAGGGAAGGGGAAATTTTAAACCTCTTTTGCAGGAACGTGACCCGCACTTAACTGCTGCCGTCGCCTATAGCAAGGCTGCTTCCTTCCTTCCTTCTCCGTGATCATTGCGGTCGGATGAAGGGCGCTACGAAGACCTACGGGGCAGAGACCTGGGGGTTTGAGCCGTGGAAGGGAGAACGGTTGGGGGCAGAGGGGGAACGATAGCGGCGTCGGCCAGAGAACAAACTGAAGCTCATGGTATATGCCTTGGCAGAAATAAAGAGTAGGAGACGGCGTATAAATGCGGGAAGCAGATTACCCATGGGGAAAGTTGATCCCGCTGGAAAGGAGATTTAACCAAGGTCGGCAGACACTCAGGTGGGGAGAAATGATATTAGATCTGCAGGGATACGAGGGCTGAGGCTGACGCAGGACAGGAAAGATCCGACATGTGTGGAAAAAGTCGACCTTTGTCGTGCTGATGGCGACGATGATGATAGTGGTGGTGACCGGATGGATGTGCAGGAATATGTCAGAGCATACTGAAGAAGTTGGCGCGGAACAACGAGGACAAGCGAGACAAACAAAGACGAGCGCTACTCACAACTGAAGGTTTATTCCAGACTATGCTCGAAGAAATGGTGAAACCATCAAGAACAAAAACAAACAAACGTCATGAACACCACAAGTTACCCCGTGAATCCCAATGATTTGGTTAGGAACAGATACTCCCTATCAGATAAGCGGACGGAAGTCTGACTAATGCACTTATCGCCACTGATGCGCATATGAAAGGCTTCCATGAGCTCACGCGTGAGTTGCTCCCTGTGCCTGAATAGGATCGCCGTTTTTTCAAAAAGCGGTTTACACTGGATTTTCTTTTCCTTGTCGTTTGTAATGCACGTGCGGCAATGTTTAGGGAGGTTATCAAGAGAATCTCCCTCGAGCAATCTTCGGTGTTCTCCTAATCTCTCGTTGACGCATCGTCCAGTTTGGCCGATGTATAGTGCGCCACACGACAACGGCAATCTGCACACAACCCCCCTGGCACAGGTAACGAACGGGGCCTTGTGTTTGATGCTGCATTCGTTTCTTGTTTTTCGTACCGTTCTTTCGCCCCCTTCTTCCACCCGGTGGTGCACCTGTGAACAGATTGCTCCCAACTTCCGAGAGGCGGAAAACACAATCGGAATTCGATAACGCCCGGCAACTTTTTTCAGTCCATGCGCCAATCTGTGCACGTATGGTATGAATTTCGACGCTCTGTTTCCCGGAGTTTAGATTGCGACCTACCCTTGATCCACCTTACCATTCTTCCACAAGCTTCCACGATTATATGCGGAGGGTACGCGCGCTTTCTTTCAGCCTCTTCACCTGGGACTCGACGCTTTCCTTGATGGCATGTGAGCAAGCCTTGGTGATGGCCGCTTTCAGGCAGTAAGTCTGAAAGCGTCTGAAGTCTAGCGGCCATCACAAAGTCTTGCTCACATGCTAATAATAATAATAATAATAATAATAATAATAATAATAATAATAATAATAATAATAATAATAATAATAATAATAATAATAATAATAATAATAATAATAATAATAATAATAATAATAACAACAACAACAATAATAATAAATTGTTTTTTTGGGGAAGGAAATGGCGCAGTATCTCGTATATCGTTGGACACCTGAACCGCGTCATAAGGGAAGGAATAAAGGAGGGGGTGAAAGAAGAAAGGAATAGGTGCCGTAGTGGAGGACTCCGGAATAATTTCGACCACCTGGGGATCTTTAACGTGCACTGACATCGCACAGCACACGGGCGCATTAGCGTTTTCCCTTCGTAAAAACGCAGCCGCCGCGTTCTTCTTCTATGATACTTCTATGTATCATAAGCATTTTACGCATTATAAGCGTTCAACTCAAGATCGCTGGCCGTCTTTTGCATGCGACATTCTGCTCTTATTTTTCATAGCGTATATAAGAAATTGGAGGATGCTTAAACTTCGCCCTTAAGAGTGGATCGCGACAGCGTGCTGCAGCACTGCCAGGGAGTCTACGGAACGCCATCGCCCGTTCGGCTCGACGCCTTGCCCGTTCGACAAATCGCTCTGTTACGCACGGTGAAACGGACGCGCGGAGCGGCAAACCACGTAGAAGCGCTGCCAGGCGCCTTGCCGAAACGCGCGGGACTCAAGTTGCAGTCGTAGTTCGTCAGCACATCGTTCTCGACAAACCAGATGCCATGAACCAGATGCGCCGAACGAACGAGCAGCAAGCCGCAAGCTTAATAATAATATAATAATAATAATTGGTTTTGGGGGAAAGGAAACGGCGCAGTATCTGTCTCATATATCGTTAGACACCTGAACCGCGCCGTAAGGGAAGGGCTATAGGGGGGAGTGAAAGAAGAAAGGAAGAAAGAGGTGCCGTAGTGGAGGGCTCCGGAATAATTTCGACCACCTGGAGATCTTCAACGTGCACTGACATCGCACAACACAAGGGTACCTTAGCGTTTTGCCTCCATAAAAACGCAGCCGCCGCGTTCGGGTTCGAACCCGGGAACTCCGGACCAGTCGCCGAGCGCCCTAAACGCGCTTTGGATGTCCGCTGCGTTGTTCGCCGCTCCCCGTGTGATTCTCGCGTGCCCGCGCGGCCCCACTGCGCCCGAACTAGAGATATTTATTTATTTATTTATTTATTTATTTATTTATTTATTTATTTATTTATTTATTTATTTATTTATTACAACCTCAAAGGCCCCATTAAAGGGGCATTACATGAGGGAGTGGAATTCAGGGCACATGGTTGATTCGATGGATTTTTTGAATGATGATGGGTCGGAGTGAAGTACGACGGTGTTGGGCGGTATGTCAGACGCGTTACTTCCTTTCCTTAAAATCAATTGTCATTTCATTTTCCTTTCCTTACGGCGCGCTTCGAGTGCCCACAGATATATGTGAGACAGGCCGCACTTCGTTTCCATAAAACCAATTTTGATTTCATTTTCCTTTCCTTGCGGCGCGCTTCGAGTGCCCACAGATATATGTGAGACAGGCCGCACTTCCTTTCCATAAAACCAATTTTGATTTCATTTTCCTTTCCTTGCGGCGCGCTTCGAGTGCCCACAGATATATGTGAGACAGGCCGCACTTCCTTTCCATAAAACCAATTTTGATTTCATTTTCCTTTCCTTACGGCGCGCTTCGAGTGCCCACAGATATATGTGAGACAGGCCGCACTTCCTTTCCATAAAACCAATTTTGATTTCATTTTCCTTTCCTTGCGGCGCGGTCCGGGTTGCCCACCGAGATATGTGACAGGCGTCCCTTTCTTTCCTTGCGCTGCCGTCGCGCGCTATCTGCTGGGGCAGTGGCGTACATTGCGAGGAAGAGGGATTTTTCGCTCACGGCCGACGACACCGACTTTTCTGCGACACGAGCTCCTTAACGCTGTCGTGTGAAAACAGGCAAAAAAAAAGAAAGCCTAAATACGATCCTCAAGTGCAGAATCTCTCGTCATTCCCGAGCCACACGGGCAGCCATTGACGTCCGGTATGTGTTCGCGATCTACAAGTGCTTCCCATGCTTGAAACACGGGGAAAACTGCCTCTCACTGCAACACGCACTAATCTGCCAGGCAAAGCGATACGGGAGTTCTTATTCCAATGTGGTCGCAACGACATGAAGGTATATACGAGGTTGCAACTCCTTGCGTCTAACTTTAATCTTTTTTAAATTCAAGTTTTCCTCGCCTCTTTCTAATAAAGCTTATGGTGAATTCCAACCGCAGGCCCGGAGCGGCCTGCACGCTCTGTGACAGCGCACCTGAATCCGGCGCAGAGCGCGCGACCTGAAATTGCGATTGGAGTACACTTGCCCCGCCGCGGTGGCTCAGTGGTTAGGGCGCTCGACTACTGATCCGGAGTTCCCGGGTTCGAACCCGACCGCGGCGGCTGCGTTTTTATGGAGGAAAAACGCTAAAGCGCCCGTGTGCTGTGCGATGTCAGTGCACGTTAAAGATCCCCAGGTGGTTGAAATTATTCCGGAGCCCTCCACTACGACACCTCATTCTTCCTTTCTTCTTTCACTCCCTCCCTTATCCCTTCCATTACGGCGCGGTTCAGGTGTCCAAAGATATATGAGACAAATACTGCGCCATTTCCTTTCCCGCAAAAACCAATTACACTTGCTCTGGCCAGAGCATGTAGGCGGCGCTCGCGAACTGCTGGAGGAGGAAACGGCTGAACACTTGATACTTTCCTGTAAAGGGCTTCACCCTACAGTGGAAAGCAGCGGGGCTGACTTACCCAACACATTGGGGTTTAGGGATAGTGAAGGGAAAGTGGATTTTAAGAGGTTAGAAGTAATCAAGCGAAGGTTATCTAATTGGTGGCTAAAAGCAAGACAGGAGTAAAATTTCACAAGACATGGCTAGGTGGCTTGAGCCACCGCCCGATGTAAAGGGTTCAGCCGTATCCATCCATCCATCCATCCAGGAAGTACCCGTCATTCCGTGCGCTTGCCCGCGCTTTTCGCGCGCGTCGTCGTCTGCTTTTCCACCGTTGCTGCAAGAGGTGAAGACTACACCCGCTGCCTTTTAGATGGAGATGACGCCTGAAGTTTATGACAAGCTACCGCTTTCCGACTCGCTGTCGTCAAGCAAAGCGAGCGCTAGTGCGCGATTCACTTTCGAGTCCATAGCGGCGGGCGAAGGTGATCGTCTGCTACGCAGCGCGGAGAGGAGCCGGCGCGGCGGACGCGACAAGCCGCCGGAAATGGGGGCGCTTCTAGGGCCGCTGAAAAAGTACGTCACGCAAACTTCCGGTCGGATCCGCCGATTTCGGCGGAGCAGTCCCGACTGCTCCGCGGAGCAATCCCGGCTCGGCAACCGCTCCCTGTCTACGATTGGAAGACTCGATCCGTGGCTCAGATCTGCGCTTGGAATACAGTTGCTCCGAAAAGAGCAGAAAGCGTTGCTCTCGAAGTGCTCCAACTCTGCGATTGGAAGTCACCGTTAGTCTTTTGTGGAGCGAGAGAGGAGGCTTTAAGGAAAGGGTGAAGTCCCGCCGGAAGAATGTGTCTCCGACCTTGTGCTGTGAGATGTAAGCGCACGTTAAAGATCCCCAAATGGTCTAAATTATTCTGGAGCCCTCCACTACGCACTTCTTTCTTCCTTTCTTCTTTCGCTCCCCCTTTATCCCTTCCCTTATGGCGCGGTTCAGGTGTCCACCGAGATGTGACACATGCTGCGCCATTTCCTTTCCATAAAAACCGCTAATGACTTAGTGGTAATTGTAATCCACACTAGGGAAAAAAGGGGAAATTAAGGAAAGAAAGTAATAAGGAGTACAGATAGGACATGATGATAAACAAGCTGGTGTCAGTTGTACAACGTTTATGGCCTATTCTTGGCACTGCCCTGCAAGCTCTCTGTTGGCGTAGGCTGGCCCACATATGCACTTTGATTGCTATGCATTGAAATTAACGTTATAATTACTAATGATATTATGCGGTGAGCTCCATGCAGCGTCCAAGACGTACCACATGTCCACATACAAGTAGTCTAAAACGTTTATAAAGGGTACACGTCACGTCCTGGTGGTGTTTCACTCGTCCGCTGTGGAACGTCCGGCACTTTCACAGTAACTCTATTCGGATGTGATGACACCTTCCTCTTTGTGATCGCTTGCACTTTTCATGATGCCGTTAGTGCGCTCGTGCTTTTCTGTCCATCCTCAAATATGTACTCTTTTTTGTTTGCTAGCGTGACTACGGCAATCAGGCACTCATATCGCACTGATCTTCTAGCAAAATGGGGGGCACTGTCGTACCTTGCTCGATGCTCATATGGTCGTTGCTATATTTCTAACTCTATGCTTTGGTGAACTGAGTGTTTCGAATGATATTTTTCAATGATGAATTATTGTCACATGTTCTGTCAGCTCCGAACCGGGGATGACCGAACCCCGATGCCACCAGCAGTCAACACCGGCACCGCAGGAGTATAATACTGTGCAGGATGTCAGGGTAGCGGCACAACTGCATTCGTCATGTGCATTCTTACATTGCAGGTGAAATTGGGTGTCGTCGCAGAGAAGGAAAAAAATTCGGGCGGCCTTTACACTAAGCCGATCAGTAGAACACAAATTGCTGTAGCATTTATATGCAGGGAAGTTTCTTCTCTGTACCGCGTGAGAGCCCTGCGTAACAAGGACCGTTCTCTTTTTAGCTTACTACCTCTCCAGTCTTGAAGACGTGCATTACTCATTGCTAGCTCTCAAACAATATACTTCTGAGACACTACTCATCACTAGCACCGGACTGTACTTGCTGACTGCTCGAAACGCGAAATTATAGTAACTGGTGCGAAATGTGAAGTTTAGGCTTACGTCGTTTCTTTTTTCTTTTTTTTCTTTTTTGTGGAGTTTGACGTGCAGAAAGCATCCAGGTCCCAAACCTGGCACTCGGGAAAGCTGATACGCTCAGCGGGAGGCCTTGGGCGTTCGCACGGGGAGTCAGACGTGCTGGTCGTCGGCTTCGGCGATTTTCAGCCGGAGCAGCGGAAGTTTCCGCCTGACCCTAGCAAGATCATCCCCAACGTGCACCGAAAGCTGTCGGGAACATCTGGACACCAGTTTTTTCCAAGGTGGGCCCGGTTAAACCCCCTTTTCGGGCAACACATGGCCCGATCGGGCCGGTGGCGCGGCTAGGCCTAACAGCCGAACCGGTACCCGGCACATCGGGGCCTCTGGCCACTGACGCCAGTATGGCTGCTACGCAAATCTCCTGCCGAGGCTACGACCCCGAGAACATGCACTGGACGACGGTTCACCCAGCGGAAACCGCAGGCCCAGTTTCGGCAACGGTTACCCCAGCGGCAACCGGAGGCCCAGATTCGGCAAGATTTCGCAGCGCCGCGTTGAACGCCGCAGTGCTGCGCCGAGCGCAAGACCAAGCCTTAAAGCCGGCGTCCGTAGACGCGGCCGGCGTTCACGCCGGAAACCAGCAGTCACCCGCCCCGCGCGCGGCGGGCCGCAGTCGGCGACTGCTCACGAAGTGGAAACCGCCTGTTATTCCCAAGCCTGCTCCAGACGACTACGTCGTCGTCATCAAGCCCCGGACCCGCGTCTCGTTGTACGAGACTTTCCAGGAGACCGGCTACGGCCGGGCGTTCACGGCTCTCCTGGGCGCGCAACCCGCAACAGATCTTACCATAATACCGGTAAGAGAACAAAACCTCATTATTGTTCACACTGCGAAACCTGAGCTAGCCGACCGTATCATCGGCGAATTTGAACTTAATGGACCCGACGGGAAGGTCCCCCTTGTGGGGCACCTGCGCCAAGACGACAAGGACGTCTGCTACGGCGTCATTACCGTCCGTAACTCTGAAACTACGGACTCGCTCCGTACTAGGCTCCAATGGCGCTTCGGCACCATCGTGGAAGTGCGAAAATTTGGGACATCCAACAAAGCGAGACTGACTTTCGCCGGAACAGAGAAGCCACGTTTCGTGCACTACGACTCGGAGCTTGTACAAGTTAGGCCTTACCAGCGAACCATTCAGCCTGCCGACATTGCGGTGTGGTCGGCCACCGCGTGGACGCCTGCCCCGGCCAGAGGCTGGACCGGTGCGGCCTGTGCGGACAGCAGGCTCTACTCGTTGAGGGGGAGCGGGCCCCTCACCAGTGCAACCCAAAGTGTTCAGTGTGCGGCGCGGCCCATGCCACGGGGGGCCCAGCGTGTACTGCTAAATATCGCGCTATCCAGCCCACGCAGGCGGAGCGCGGGCGTAAATCGAAGCGAAACCGACGCAAGCGTGGGCAGCGTCGCCCGGACAAGCTGAAGGCCAAGGCTGCCGACCAAGCCATGGACCAGCCTGTGAATTCCTCTACTGGGAGCCAAGGGAAACCTCCAGCTGCGCCACCGCCGCCTCAAGCCGGTGCAGCGAAGCCCCTCGGACCTCCACAAAACGGCGGCTCCAAGACGTGGGCAACCGTTGTCAAGCAACACTCCCAGGTGAGCGGCGCCGGCAGGGCAGCTTCTCCCTTCGCTCCCCCTTCCCAATCCCAACAACGGCAGATCTCTGCCGAACAAAAAGAAATATCTGCTCTCCGCGAGCAGGTTGCAAATTTTCAAAAGCGCCTCGCAATAGCGGAGGCCCGCCAAAATTCCCCCAACCACACCTCTGCCTCACCCGCCGCAGAGGCAATGGAAAGCGACGCAACCCCTTCAGGACAGGCTGCGCATGCCCTCACGGCACTCGAGGCGAGAGTGAGCGCGCTCGAAACTCAAGTTAACAACAGAATATCCGCATTGGAAACGCAAATCAATGCCACACTTACGGCGGCACTCAACAAAATTAGCCACCTTGCGGCATCTATCCCGATTCATCTATCCCGCGGATTCAAGGCACGCACAAAGCGAGCCGATCTACGCCTTTTCCTTACAACGTTCCCAGAATTACCTGCTGTGGTGGCCCTTCAGGAGCCAGGAAATGGCGCCACCCTTGCCAGTTACACGGTGTACCAGCAGGATGCGCATAGCTGCCTCTGCGTACATAAAAATTACACGGCCTCCCAGGTTGACCTGGATCTTAGCGCTACTTTCTCCTATGTAATGGTGACGATCCTTCCGCTACGCAAACAGGACCCCCCATTGCACATACTCAACATTTACTGTCCCCCAAAGCTACCAAATGTTACATTCGCAGATATCTTCAGCCGGGCTTTGAAGGTCGCGAGTCGGGATCCCCTCATAATCGTTGGGGACTTTAATGCTCCCAGCACCTTATGGGGGTACACACGTGAAGAGAAACGCGGACGCAAGTTGGCGGAGCTTGTTTCCACACTGGGCCTTACTCTTCACACGGATCCCGCGCAACCCACTCGTATAGGTAACTCCGTTACACGCGATACGTGTCCGGACCTCACCTTTACGAAAAATATTCGCTATGCAGATTGGAGGAACACCGAGGAATCCCTCGGTAGTGACCACTGCATAATTACCACTACAATCCATACCAAGCCACTCACAAGACCACAGGCCAATGCAAAACTACCAGACTGGACCAATTTAGGAACAGTTACACCAATCCTCAATCGATAATGGACCAAGGATACTCAACGTGGTCCCAACACCTAGTATCCCACTTGAAATCAGTCGAGCAAAATGTTCAACTCTCAGAGGCGAGCCCGGCGGTGGATAACCACCTCCTCCACCTCTGGGAGGCACGACACAGCCTAGTCCGCCGCTGGCGTCGTCAAAAACACAATCGGAAACTCAAAATTCGAATTGCGGATATCACCCAACAGGCGGCACAATACGCGGCCCAACTCGCCGACTCCAATTGGGTGCACCGATGCAACACTGCAGCTCGGCAAATGTCGAGTCGGAGTACGTGGCGCCTCTTCCGCGCTCTTATTGATCCGGCACAAACCCGTACTGAGACACAAAAACAGCTTCAAAGGGCTATACATAACTTCACTGGAGACACGGCCAAACTGGCCGATGCGCTCCGCGACCAATATTTGAGTATACACCAGGATCCCCGTGGTCAGGCGTACTCGTATGCAGGTTCCGAGAACGCGGATTTGGATCAACCGTTCCAGCTCCATGACCTAAAAGCGGCCCTGGCTAAAATGAAGCGAGGTACAGCACCAGGCCGGGACAAGGTGACGGTAAAGCTTATTGCCAACCTCCCAGATCCCGCCTACGAAACTCTCCTCGATTACTTCAACACTATCTGGATTGGAGGCACACCACTCCCCATAGATTGGAAAACGGCACTAGTAACTTTCATTCCCAAGCCAGGTAAAGCCATTAACACCGACAACCTCCGGCCCATCTCCCTCACTTCGTGTGTGGGGAAGCTGATGGAGACTATGGTCCGCGACAGATTGTCGGCTTTCCTGGAACAACAAAACATTTTCGCAGACACCATGTACGGTTTCCGCCCACACCGGTCCGCACAAGATGTCCTGTTGCAACTTCACAAGGAGATTCTCGACCCCGTCGAGCACCCCAGCAATGATGAAGTAGTCGTCGCACTTGACCTGCGGGGGGCTTTCGACAATGTGACCCACGAGATCATCCTATCCCACTTGTCGCAAACACATTGTGGGCGCAATACTTTCAATTATATCAAACAATTCCTTACAGATCGCCAATCCTATATCCGGCTACAAGACACAGAATATGGCCCATATCAACTTGGTACACGAGGGACCCCACAGGGAGCTGTCCTCTCGCCATTACTATTTAATCTGGCCATGATGAAGCTCCCTACCCAGCTGGCGGAGGTCGCCGGTGTGCAGCACGCTCTGTATGCGGACGACATCACCCTCTGGGCAACACAACAATCGGTTGGAGACATCGAGACCAACCTGCAACAAGCGGCAGCTATAGTGGACGAATACGCTCGTCGCTGTGGTCTTGAATGCTCCCCGAGCAAATCTGAATTTGTGCACATACGCCCCAACTCAAAGTGCACAACCAAAATTGCCCTTTCCCTACTTAGCGGACCGATACCTGAACACGCGGAGATCCGGGTACTGGGGCTTTTCATTCATCATAGGCGCAAGATAGACACTACCCTAAACAAGTTACGTAAGGTGGGGGACCAGGTGGGTCGGATGCTCCGCCGGGTGTCCAATAAAAGGGGGGGACTACGATGCAAAGATGCCCTGCGGCTGGCCAATGCATTCGTGACCAGCCGGATTTTATATTCGGCTCCCTACCTCCACCTACGCAAATGCGATGAGAATGCCTTAGAGGTAGTTCTCCGCAAGATTTATAAGAGAGCGCTCGACCTCCCCATAACGACGTCCAACAAGCGTCTCCTCGGTCTGGGGATGACCAACACCTTTGGGGAGTTACGAGAAGCTCATCTTAACAATCAATACTTGCGCCTAAGCAAAACACCTGCGGGGAGCCGCCTTCTAACCCGCTTACACATTTCCTACGCAACACATACAGAAGAACGGGTCCGCATCCCTGAAGCCTGGCGCTTTGCACTCCAGGTGCGACCCCTTCCGAAGAACATGACTGCAGACACCCATGATGGTCGCCGTCTCGCGCGGGCGGAGGCTATTTCTCAACAATATGGCCACAAGCCAGGTGTCTTCTATGTGGATGCGGCCGGCCCGCACCATGGGGGTTGGTACACGGCGGCCGTCATCCACCAAAACACTACAGTTCAGGGCCTTACTTTCCGTGCCCCAAACATTACATTTGCGGAAGAGATCGCCATTGCACTGGCCGCCGCAGATCCAGAGTCCCGAGTCATTATTACGGACTCCAGGGGCGCCTGCCGCAATATTGAGCAAGGGTACATTCCAGACCGTGCTTTCAAAATTCTCCACGCATGCGATTACACAGGGTTTCCGACCCATCGTACCATCGTGTGGGCTCCGGCTCATGCGGGTCTTGAGGGGAACGAGGCAGCCGACGCTGCCGCCCGCGCGCTTACTCACCGGGCGTCGCCTCATCCGCAGCCTGATCCGGAATTCAATTTCAATCCGGCCATCACCTTTAAAGAGATCACCTCTCTTTATCAAAATTTTCATGGTCTCTATCCCCCTCCCTGTAAAGGCCTCACCAGGGTGGAGGAGCGCTGGCTTCTCCGCCTCTATACCAATACTGTACTGTGCCCGGCAGTACTTAAGCACTTCAATTCTTCTTTCTCGGGCGCGTGCCCACACTGTGAGGAGGAGTTTTCGGACACCTACCACATGGTGTGGGCATGCCCTTCCAATCCTGCCTACCCACCCCACCTCCACCCCACTTGAGAGGCCTGGGAAGCTGCCCTGCGCGGCTGCTCCGAACTCCATGCCCAACAGGCATTGGTAGCTAGAGCCCGAGCCGCTGCGGAAGCTACAGGGATCCCGGACTAGGGCTCCCTCCTAGTGTTTGTAAGGGACGGGCCCTTCCGGCTCGCCCCATCGACCTCTCACTGCAAATAGAAATAAAAGTTTTTCTCCTCCTCCTCCAGCGGGAGTGCGACGGGGAGCTGACGATAGCTTCATATTTATGGTTTCCTGCTTTTCTTGAGCGCCTCTCTTTTGGGCGAAGTGCTCTTAAAATAGGCGCCGAAGGACAGTTCTTCGCAGGCAAAGTAGGGCGAACTCTGTGGTCTGCCCATAGAGTTCGGAACTGGCGCACTAGAAGAGGAAGAGCGGCTCCTGTGAGATGAGAGTGGCGAAATATGCCGGTGTGCAGAGTCAAGAACACGGAAGCACTGCGTTTTACGACGGTGTCGCGCTAGAGAATGGAATAAAAGAGCAGGCGGTGCCAGACTAGCGAACAGGTTCCGCCTTTAAATAAGTGCCACCCGATGTGCGTTCGACGGCGTAAGCATAAAAGAAAGAATATGCTACAGACACACTACTTCAATGTTTATTACTTATTATCTATGCAATGCGTAACCCTATAGTAACCAGGGAGAATGTATAGTACAAACGGAACAAGGCACAAGTGAACAGGACAAAATCGCCATGGACACTAATAATCACCACAGTACACTCTGTAGCTGCAGAAAATCAGGTGGAATGTGGAAGGTGGAATCGAGTCAGTGACGCGTAACCGGCTAAGGTAGTAAAATTTGAGAAAGTGCGGTCAATATATACGTGGGACACGCTCTGTCTTTTTTTTTCAATTATTATTGGGGCGCATTGTGCTTGAGTTTTCTACTCTGTCCACTTCGGCCCCAGTTACCCTCCTCCTAGTATCCAGCTGTAAATTATGCCTAGTTCACCTCTTCGTCTTATCTGCTGTTCACGTGCGACGAGAGAAACCAAACTGAAGCTGCCTTCGACATGGCTCAGTTGCAACGCGACCATGTTTCGCGACGCCCGAATGACGCTGGATGTCGTCACAAAAGAAAATAAAAGGAAAACGCTGTGAGCATTGATTCACGCAACTCGCGACCCTGGCATGATGTCATGGCTTCCTTTACCTTGTTTCCCACGAAGGACCGCTTGAGGAGAACCGGCGGCACCACGCATCACGATAGAGAGCTGCAACTTTGACCCGCTGCTGGGGGACAATTACGCCTTATCTGGTGAGCAAAGCAGCAATCGGAAAACCCAGAGGTGCGCCTACAGAGGAGATTCAAACGGAAGTTTATAAACTCGGTAGCATCCAGTTGTGCTTCTGTATTCGAGGCTGGCTGTTTCCTGGGGGTAGATGGCAACACCGCGGACGACCGCTTCAGCCCGACTCTACCGGGGCGACGAAGCAGCTGACGCGACAGCCTTAATGAAGTCCTTTCCTCGACGGTTCTGCTCGACTCTGCGGTCACGGGTTGGTGCAGCGGGTGACGGTAGCGCCGTGCTCGGCCTACGCTTGCGATAGGACGAGGGGGGGGGGGGGGGGTGCTGTTAAGCGTTCACACGTGACAATGGGCGGAGGGCGGTTAGGTGCCCCGGCTCAGAGTTTTCCAGCCCTGATCATTACAGTCGGCGGCTGCAGCCTATTCGACAGCAGTAAGGAGGCCATGCACGTGCTTTTTAATCCAGTCCGTACCAGAAACCCTGCACATGGCTTTATATTAGTTCTGAAGCGCGTAACTGTGCGTACTTCCAGTGGCTGCTTAGTGTGAGGATTTAGATGAGCGCTCGGGGATGTGTTAACTGCGTTTCTTTCTTGTGCTTGCAGTAGCGATAAAGTGGTGTGTTTTGCGCACGCGGCCTGTGCTTATTCCTTGTCGCGGCCTGCAAGATAAGGTCGAGTGTAAATGATAAGGCTACGTAGTTCCTTCAGCATTTAACAACTCTTTGTTCAGCGACGTATTTGCGCCGTTCTGCTTGAGGCGTTCGTCTGCGACCGTTTCTCTGCTTTATTTTGTGCTTTATTTTAAAACATTTTTTTGCTAACAAGCCTGCTTTACACGCTTCTGTAACACTAATTGCCTCATCATTCTGATACAACGGACGCGAAGGCCACGTGTAAAAATTTCATTGATCTATGTGCAAGTCCGTGCGCCGCTTTTGTGACGCGTAACGTTTGAAAGATTTGCTTCGAAGATCACAATGACGGCCGCAAAACTTAAAGAAACCTCTGCGGTGTCTACGACTTGATTGCCACTCAGTTTTCTTTCCCATGGAAAAACTTAATTTCTTGCCCTGGAGAAGACCGCTTACTCTTTACTTGCGGTCCCATGCTGGTTCCATGCGTCCTCTCCGCAGAGCGCGGCGGCAGCATGGCGGACCAGGAGGAACCCAAGAAGGAGGTGCGCGTGTTCGGCCGTCCCGAGCTGGCCTCCAAGGTGGCCATGTTCCAGAAGAAGGCCGAGGAGCACGACCGCCGCCAGAAGGACAACCCTTTCTCGGCGCGCTGGGACGGCGCCGCCTCAGCCGCGATGTCCAAGGATGACCCCAGGTGAGACCGCGACTGGATGCAGAAAGAAAGCTTTTTATACACCTCGTATGGTTGCGGCGTCCTAGTCGCAATGTATATTGAAGGCGGTGTGGCAACGTCTCCACCTGAACGCGCCCTCATCCCCGGATATTCGTCCTATTTTGGCCATCGTGGTTTCGTCGTCAGTTCGCGGAATTAGCAAGGAGCTCTATCTCTGGAGGCTCATGAGAACACGCAGTAGCAACATCCTCGCGACTTTCATGAACGACGCATCCCCCTCCCCGAGCCCACACACACGCGTGGATTCCATTCGTGGCACGCAGGTACGGCCACCCCGAGGAAGGCTCCAAGACCGACAAGCGGGGAAAGCAGGCCGGCAATCTCATCAGCAGCGAGGTGCGCGTGCTGTGCGAGAACCTGCACGAGTTCGGCGTCGAGTTGCCGGACGGCACGCGCGCCATCACCTTCGGGGAGCTCTTCCAGGTGTGCTCTTCTCTGTTCCTTTGCTGCACGCGCGAGCGACAGCGCTTCTCTGCTGTATCGACCAGCATAGCGCATGCGTGCGCCGCGGTTATGTTCAGTGCAGAAATAGTCACTCTTCCTCATGCTGGAACACAGAAACCCCCTGGAATTGCAGCTGTTTGTGTACAGGTTCAAGCAGTATGAAAACAGGGCGCACTTAACTCGTTGCACAAGGGCCTGCAAATGCAATAATGGCTTTGCGGAGCGAAAGAAAGCTGCCTAGAGGAAAAAAAAAGTGCACTTTTCACTCAAACTAATTGCGGAGTACAACCATTGAGTAAAGTTACTGTTCT
Source organism: Amblyomma americanum (assembly GCF_052857255.1). NCBI lineage: Eukaryota > Metazoa > Arthropoda > Arachnida > Ixodida > Ixodidae > Amblyomma > Amblyomma americanum. Next base: position 226,621,996 of record NC_135499.1, on the reverse strand, counting down.
TACTTGTACCCGCGCAAATGTCGCCAGAGCGACCAGTCCCATCTCTGGTCACACTCGTCCCATTACCTGTGCACAGCTGTACACGAGCATCTCCAACAAGGTGGTGGGCATCCTCCTGCGTGCGCGCAAGCACGGCCTGGTGGACTTCGAGGGCGAGATGCTGTACCAGCGGCGGGACGACGGCGTCGTCATCCGACTGCTGCGCCCCATCGCGGACATCCACCGCGAGATGGGCTACGACCCGGCGCTGGCCCAGCTGCCCAAAAGCACGCCCGTGCTGCTCAGTGGCAAAAAGGAATAGCCGCTGCGGCCGCGGCTGGTATACGCACGGGGCCGACTGCTTTTTACGGCGCGCTATGTTCGGAGAAGACTGGCCGTGAATTTTCTTCGAGCAGTAAAATAAAAGGTGAAGCGCGCTCTGCGAGCTCCCCACGCTGAGTTTTCACATTGCCACCGTGTTTTGTCAGTTGAACACAAAAAGTGCTTTCCTGTCGCGGTAGTCTTTGATGCACTTGGCGTGACTGTCATGCAAGGGCATTTTAGCTTCTCTACTCAGGCTGCATTTGGGTAGAATCATCTTCTTCGCAAAGCAGTAGAAGAGAGAGTGGGGGCAGGGAAAAGGTGGGGAAGTCGGCGATAAGAAGGTTCCGATTGGCTGCCCTACTTTGAATGAAGGAAAATGGGTGTGCAAAGAGGAAAAAACACAGGAAACATTAGAATGAAGTAAGGACGTACTTACCTAACTGACGGAAGCAGAAAGCGCGCGGTGCCCTGCCGTGGAAATGCTAGCCCTATATGGAAGCGATGTAGTTCTTGGCAATTTTTCAGCGCTTACTGTCACTGGGGCCAACATACGAGGATTTTTAATACTCCTCGGGGGGCGAGAATCAAGGTGGTCATTGAATAACACTTAGGTTGCCTTTCCACATTAAAGGGACAATTAAAATTGATGGGTAATACTAACTCGGGCTAGACTGATAGAGTAGGCTTACCTGATACCAGATGTGTTATCTTCACCGAAAGCTTCGCTTTTATAACCTAGTAAATTGCATAAAAGCGAGGTACATGTGGCAACGCCACTGGAACATTCGTGCAGCAGCGGCGAGTGACGTATTCATGAGCGAAACTATTTCACCGTCTCGATGGGCTATTACCGTCGAGATACGAGGAAAGCAGCACGGCGAGCTTTGCCGACCGAGTGCGAAGGGTCTCGTGATTAAAAGCGCGAAACAGCCGCCGGAGAGAAGGTCGGTCGCAAACACGAGCGCTGAAGCTTATGCCTTGCATTCTGTGCACTCAGGCTGCGTGTGGCCGTTGCGCGCAGCAAGTTCAGAACCGCGAACTCATTACGGCATTCATGCTGCGTGTGCTTGCTACGCGGGCGGCGAAGCGGTTTCGTACGCACTTCAGCCATCGAATCGGCTACTGTGCAGGCGTTACAAAATTGCAAAGTCTTCATCTTTAGTACGCGCGCATGCATGTCGTGAAGCGCTGTCGCCGCGTGGTCTTGCATGCTTTCTGCGCAGTGGAAAGGAGAATATGCTTTTAGATGCGGTGAAAAATGCCTGAGAAGTATGCCACACGCATGCACCATCATCACGTCATTTGGTTCATTAAAGAAAAAGGCTTCTCAGCGCGGTACGGGAGGCGCCGACACGCGAGGCAGGGCTTTCAGCGAGAAAAATTAGCTTACGATTACTCTTCTCGGTAGTGCGATTTGTGAGCGCAGCTGCTGCGGTGCTCGAACCGTATTCGAGCGCATACGAAACACGCTGTTCCGATAGGAGGGGGCTGTGGGTTTAGACTCGGGTAGCCTCGGGCGAACGGCCAGCGCGTTTACAGCGACCGCTGCGGTGGCTCAGTGCTTATAGCGCTCGGCTGCTGACCCGAAGAACGCGGGTTCGATCCCGGCCGTGGTGGTTGCATTTCGACGGAGGCGAAATGCTAGGGGCCCGTCTACTGTGCGCATGTCAAATAACCCCAGGCGGTCGAAAAAGTTGCGGAGCCCTCCACTCTATTACGTTTCGGTAAAGATTATGCGTGTACACCCTGCCGACAGCGTGTCAACCTGCAATGACGTTTACTAAGTCGATCGTAGCGCTGTAGCACACAGCCCAGCGAGGCGTGCTTTTCCACACCCTTGCCTGCGCTTACAGGCATGCGCTTCCGCGCTCTGTCGAAGGCGTGGGTGAGCTATCTGCAACGCCGAGATAACCTAAACAAGGAGTGTTATCAGCCAAACGCGTCCCTCCAGTCGTTCCAAACGTGATCTCGCGTCATTTTCGGCACCAGCGGCTGACGGCAGCAGTTTTTTGGCGCGCATTGGAACAATTGCAGCGCCGCCTGGGCACTGCAGGTTGCTTACAGTGCAAGGCGACAGACTGCAGCTGGGCGCAACGTACCCTGATTCACTTCTGCTTACAGCTCGAAGGAAGCAATTCACGAACGTAGAAATCGCAACTACAGCAGAGTAAATCGCAAGTTTTGTCTGCAGTCATACTTACTGCGTAGTTAGTCAAAAAACGCGCGGTAATCTACAGCACAGTGCGCCGTTTGGGGAGTAATGCGCGTTCAATTTTTCACTCAGATGTGGTTTTCAACGGATGTGTTACAGCGCGTCTGCTGCTAGCATTCTTTTGAGGACCTCTCGAAGCAAACGTGTACACTTCAGGACGGCACACAACGCACCCACATGTTCTGCTGTCGTTATCACCGTGATCAGCAGTCCTGCAGCTGCTGCCCTCTGTTTTGCACCCACGGAGCGTACAACGAGACGCTGCCGAAAGCTCTTTTGAAATAGTGCACTTGCACGTCGCCGCCATGAACACTGGTTATTTAACGTTGGGCTTTTTGCTTTCCAGCCGAGTTTTCCGGTATTTGAAACTCGCACCTCTTCGGGTTGCAAAGACGTCGCAAGGTATACTTTATTTTTCTCAGGCGTTTTGAATCTGGAAAGATTTTGACACATTTATTTGCGTTTTTTTTTTTAGAAACGCAGCCGCCCTTCCGCGTAGAAAAAAAAAAACGTTAATAGTGTTATCGAAGAATAATCTATCCGTCTTGCTTAGTTTGATAGTTCCCTTTAGTGTCCCTTTAAACACAAGACATAACACACATGTTTTGCCGTCTAATCATAGCCACAAGTGCCAAAACCAGGGTTCTTGTGTTGGCAACGGTCTTCTGAAATCTCTGTGGACCAAAGCATCGCCAAAAAAAAAAGGGAGACTGCAGGTTCCCAATCGGTTTAGCGCTAACAAGTGTGGCTCCTAACTGCTAAGGCTCTAAGTTGGGCTAGTTGGTTGTCGTAATCACACGCGTTAACTATCGCATATACACAGACGTGGACAGAGAGAGGGAACAGGACGCACGCACGCTATACTTTAAACTGAAACTTTACTGACCGAATGAAGTAGTTATACATTCTTTTTTTTTCCTGCACCGCTGGTACCACGTACCGCTTTCACCGGCCCCTATTCTCTTCATAAGACGCGATAGCAGCGGGTAAGTGGCACCAGCGGACAAGAGACGAAAAAAAAATAAGAAAAAAATGTATAAATACATACTTCGGTCAGTACAATTTCAGTTATAGCGAGCGTCCTCTTCCCTCTCTCTGTCCGTGTCTGTGCATATGCACTAGTTAACATGTGTGATGGTTCCTAATCTTGTTTGTGTGCTTGCGTTCTTCTGAATCACCGAAATGCGAAACTGTGTGGGCCTCCGAATTTATTGCGGCATTTCGGTGCTTGATTGGTACGTTGAGAGAGGATTGCTGCTGCCTGAATGCCTTTGAACGCGGCTGGATTGAAGTTATTGACAAATTTTAATGCAGATGTTCAGATGAGGCTGACTTTCCCTAATGCCCGGTCTGAAAGTACTTTTGAAGCCTAATTCCAGCTTGAAGTGTAAATAAAAAAAAGTGCGAGTAAACTGGACTTTTATTAACGAAATTTGAAGCATACTGCTGTGTCGGGGAGGGAGTGCTGAATAAGCCTTTTGTAAGCAGCTCATTGTCGGTTTGTAGAGTAAATTTTATGAGGTTTTTGAAGAATTTTTCTAAGCCGCCTGGAAGAATTGATAGTGCACATAAAGTTTGAATCGTCATTGATAGACTGAGTCGCTTTGGGACGTTAAACCTTATAAACCAAGCAAATTTTGAATCTAATTCTTTAGTTTGACGCTGTATAGCAGCTAAAGTAGACTAAACTGGGCAATGCATCAGCCTTGTGTTTCGGGGTACATTGTACGAGGTCAAAGAGAAAATAACGAAACGATCCCTAACCCACGCCTAACACGATTTGGTAGCACTTTGAATAATCAAAATTTGTTGTTTTTTTTTCTCTGCAACTGCCGGTTATTTTCCAGAATGATTTTCATGACACTCAGTAAGTGAGATGGCAGTATAGCTCTTGAAATCTTAGAACTGACCAAGTTCCTGAATATCACCCAGACCGAGTAAGTTGGGACGACAGCGTTTGCTGATGTGAAACCTAAACTTGGCAGCAGATCGACGTGATTTATCTTTTACTTACTTTGCGAATGTGTTTTCTGGAGTGCTGTATTGCTTTCAGTAAGACAGTCCGTTCGCTTATCCTTGGCCCGCATCCTCCACCATAGTCGAATTCCGGGCAGAGCCGTTCTCACTGCTTCAGCTTGAGACCGAGGCGAGAAAGTCCCTTCCGCTATTTTTAGCTGACCGATGCCCCCACCAGCTTGTATTTCCGCTCTGAATGATGACCTCGGCGCTAGTGGAAACGTGGCCTCAATGGCCACGCTTTATGGTGTCAATGAGTGGAAGCGTGGTGGAACCGAGGGCTGGCCATCGCTGCAAATACGTGGCTCAGGAGCACGAAAACACGTTCTAGAGCTCCAGGGATTTCTGTGAGCTACACTCTTTGCGATCAGCACGGCGTCGTCTACGAAGTTTCGGCGCTAATGCAGGAAGCGCACGTATTTGAAATCAATCTCAGAATGTTGTCTACTGCGGCATCGATCCGATGGTGAAGTTCCAGATGCTTCTTTCAGAAATAGAGCCCCGAATAATTTCAATTATAATGTTTGGTTAATGAATTAATTGACTGACTAACAATTTTATAGACTGGTTGACCGGCCGATCTTGTCCCGACATAGTTTTTCGATTTATGGCTTTGCTGCAGTGCAACGTTGCACATAATGGTGCACCCTTTACAGGGAAGAAAGGCGTGGTTAGATGGTTTATGGTGGCAAGAACGAAGACGGAAGAAAAAAAAATGACAGAGAAATAGGAACGACGCTTTATGCGGTCGTGTCGCTAAAGAGAAATTTCGCGCGTTAAATAAATTATTGTAACAAAGTGATGAAGATGAAAGGTGAGACATTCACATAGAGTAAATCAACTGCAGAGTTGCAGACAAAGGAAGGGAAAAGAGGGGCTCTTTCTGGCATAGATGCAGGAAGCCAACAGTCACTGAAAGCGAGGGGCATAGGGGATGTTTCTTTTTTTAAATTTGTGGTTTTGATGGCTGGGAGAGTAATAGCGTAATTATTTTATCGCTTAAAACTAATTGATAAGAAAACAGAATTAAAAAAAACACATGCACCCGGTGGGATCCGAACCCACGAGTTTCGAATTTCGCGTCCGGTGCTTTGCGTGTGAAATGGCACGTAGCATGAGCTTGTTACTTGAAACAGGTTCCATATTTGACCATGACACGGGGGGCGTAATGAAGATGACGTTTGAATCTTCGGCCTCCAATGCTCCGTATCAATTTCTCCCAGTGAAGTGAGAGTTACCAGCGCGAGGCGATGCCTTTGAGAAGTACGCGGAGAAACTGCAATATCCAGGCATCGCCATAACATCGAAGACGTGAGCCCCTGTAATGAGTATCCCTCGACTGGCGGCACGTGTTTGGTTGCCCCTGCCGTGGCGCTTTCCTGCAGTGAGAGCTGGCAGCGACTGCAATTTGTGGCGCTTGCGGGGCTTCGCGTTATTTGTTGAATGGGCGAAAAAAAGTTCACAAATTACGTGGTAACTTGGCGGAAATTGCATTGTTTAGCATTTATTTTAACGCTGTAAGATTCTTCGCATTATTATACGACGGCACGCAGATACTAATGCACTGGCGGTGCAAACGCATGAGCGCTGATGGAAAATTGACCAGCCGCTGGGAACGATAAATTACGGAGTTTAATTTAAATGTAACATCTTTCAATTCTATGAGCAATTAAAACTGCTACAGTACGATGCAAAGATTATTCAACACGCCTCGTAACATGCTTTGTTATACCTCCAAGGGTTCACAAGTTTGTTAGCCAATTTTACGTTAACATTTACTTCATACGGAAATTAAATGGGATTCTAAGTGCTCAACGTTCTCGCTGAGGGTATCGTAGTTTCATGTTCTTAAAATGAGCCGGTATACTTTCGAACTTAAGTTTATGTAAGGGAAAGCTTTGGAAAAGATGTTTCGCCATGATGATTCGCATGTATGCCGCTGTTGAAGGACCGGAGTCCTCACAAACGAAGTATGCCCTTAAGCCGAAGCCTACAACAGCCAATGGCGCAGAACTGACTCAATGTCCTCGTTGGTCGTTTCCGACGGAGCCTGTTGCCTCGCGACGCTTCAGCAGCCATGGAAATTGTTGCCATGGCTACCGAGCTGCCTCTGACAAAAAGCATGCGCTTTTTAACAACGCGAAGCTCTTCCTTTTCTGCTGTTTCGGAAAAGAAAAAATATGCAGTAAGGGGAGGGGGGGGGGGGCGTAATGGTCGATGTCCTGAAAGGACCGACTCTTTTTTCTGGGCTGAGTGCGGACGCAACAGTAGCTTCAGACGGCGCCCGCTTCCAAAGAACCAACACAGACAGTCCTCTTTAGAAACGCCGCGTGGGTGTGCGCGTTTGTGTCCGAATTTTCGTGCGACAATAGTGACGTCAGACCACGGCAGAGAGCAAACTCTCGTTACATGCGCTCTGCCCCGATGTCAAATCGGTGGCCCACCCTCTAGCGGTCATCACGGAGACAATAAAGCGAGCCCTTCTTTTGTGCACAACACCGCGTTGTATGCATTCGCCACAGCGTACGCGATTTTGTGGTTGCTAGCAGCGGCGCCACGAGGCGAACGCTCGTGGTCATTGCGACACAAGAGCAGGGAGAAAACCATTTGCAGCCACGAAGGGGCCGAGCGCCAAAAAGCTCGGCCGCGGCGCAGTGCGGGCACCAAGCGGGCGTTCAGCGACGAATCCTGCTGCCGGGAGGAGGGCGTGAGTCGGGACGAAAAAAAGACACATATGCGCGTTGATGCTCAATGCTGGCTGGAACGAGTAGAAGCGAAAGTCCAAAGACGACCGCCAAGACAAAAACATTGGATTGAAGGCGAGGAAGCTTAAAAGAAATTAGAGAAAAGCAAGTGGAGGAAGTGGAGTCATCAAGTTTTTATCTTTGTTTTGTACTGGCTGGTGCAAAAAAAAAAAAATGAAGACACTACCCCGACATGCTGGGTGAAACTCGACCAGGGATGTATTCTCATCTATAGCGTTGCTGGCCTCTTTTGAGATGGCGCATATCCACGACGGGGTTTGGTGATGAGAGTAAAACAAAATTATTGCCGAGAAGTTAAAGGGGAGGCTGTACGAATACATGCACAAAATAAAAAAAATAATGGAATGCCAGAAGATATAGAGAATGAAGAGAATTGTTTGGCCAGAAATTGCTGATAGTCTGCTAGTTTTGCTTCCTCAACTCCAGCTTTTTCTTTCGTCTTGCCTTCTTTTTATTGCGGTTGAAAATAAAACCACGAGCAGGAAGGATTACCATATACCTCTCATCTGCTTTTCTTCTAATCCAGGCTATATTTTCCTTCGTGTGCCACTCTTTTTTTCTAAGCTTACCTCACTAACACGGACAACTTACAACCTGCACGGCCATGCACGCAGTTAACGCTCACTAAGCCGTGAATGCTGTTTATTGTTATCTGGGTCATCTCGGACCCGGGTTGCCCATTTTTCGTGGGCTTAGTGCTGAAAAAGTGGACCTGCGATAGATCTGACGGCCGGTCGTTGAAATACATTTCTGTGTTAAAAAGAAGCCCAGTGTGTTCCAGTGCTCAGGGAATTCGAGTGTCAAGGTATAGTGGCAGGCTGAACGGGCTCGCCGGAACTTGGAGGGATGCACCCGAAACGGGCGACGACCCCGTCCACAACGGCTGGCGACGGAGTTAATCTTGAGGAGTGGTGCCGTGCGTTTGTACACGTAGCCTGAGCACTTGTTTCACCATAAATACTGTGCGTATTGTACAGCCTACGATGGCTTTGCCAATTTCACTTGTGGATATTTCTCACCTGTTCTGTTAAAGCCAGATATTTTGCTGATTATTACACGTATACTCAGTGGCACCTTGTTGCGCGAGCTTAAGTCTGTTTGTGGTATTTTAATAATGGCAACAATCAAGACGAGAGTCAAACTGGAGACAAGCACAATATTTGCGATTTGTCTTGAACACATTTACTGTTTCACGACTAATTTCCGCCAGCTTGTCCAACTAGCGATTTTGGTGGCATTGTCTCAGAAAGTGTAGTTACTCCCAAGCTGACCACGCAAGCTCGGCATGTACTCATTACTAGCTGCTGGCTATGAGTACAGTCAGTGTTTGCGTAAGTCCTGTAGCGCAATCCTGCAGTAATTTTGCTGCGGCTCTTGTTTGGTCACTAAATGCCGTTTTCATTCAAGAACAAAGCACTATGTGAATAAAAGGGAGTACCATTGGAAAGAGCGCACCACTCTTTCATGTCTGTTTTCCCCTCAGCTGAAAACAAAAAAAAAAGAGGAAATACAGGGAGTTGTGTAAAAAACAGGAGGCGTTCCGAAAGACCTCGCAGGCTGCGACAACTTCGTGGTGCAGCCACAGTTTCCGTGTCGGCTCTGTGAGGGCGCCGTTTCGATCCCAGCGGCCAACTACATAGAGCGGATTGCGAAATCGGATGGCGCCGGAATAAACGGAAAACGGATGAAGCAGCACGTGCGTTTATACAAAGATAACAGCTTCCCCCGAAGACTTCGTAAGTAATTCATCCCAATGTAATATCTCGGGGCTGACGACGGGGGTGTGGAGCATTTCTTCCGTGCTCAGAGTGACAGGTCGGCGACGATCAAAGACAACTGGTCAGTGTGGTCCGACCACACCTACACAATAGAGCAAGCATGCCTGGAAACTCTGCGGGGCTACGGTGCGCTGTCATATGGCGCCGTCGTGAGCTTCGGAGCATGTCGAGTCGCTCCTGCACCTGCGGCGCACACTCTCTGTTCGCGAAGAGCCGTGGACGGGGATAGCAGGAGCGCGCGTCATAGCGCATTCATGACGCTCCGCAAACTGCGGCCAGTGGTCGCGAGGCAGCGGACGACGAAATGAAAGACCTAGGGTGCGAACCACGCTTTCTTGCATAAGGAATCAGCTGTCGACGTGGCTGACGCTGATGCGAGCGCGCATTTGTTGCATTGGGCGCAATGAGGCAGGCAATGCGACAAGAAAAAAAGCAGGAAACAAAATGAAGAAGAAAATAAAGCAATCGAGAAAGGAAGAAAAGAGAATAAGAGAGATAGAAAGCAAAAAAGGAGAGGCGGGAACGAGGGGAGTGGGCAAGAAAATTGCAAAGTAATGACAGCGGCTTCGCTTGCGACTATACATGTTGCTACCGAGTGAATATGTCTAGAGAGGCGAGTTCGCAGATGACGATGCTTGCCGAGACAAGACTCGAATTTACAAAGAAGGAAACGGCTCGGGGATGTCGAGGAACCTCGGTGCCAAGCAGAACAATGTCTTATGGTGTCTTCGGCTGAGCCGCACTGCCTCCGTGCCGGTGCTTAGGAAGTGACGTCAAATACTGCACGAGTGGCACGTCCACTTGCACCTCAGCCGAACGTGCAAAACATTCTCATCGTGCTGTTGCTCTTTCTGCCCTCTGTTCACGATGGCCTCCGAAATTCTCAAAAATCTCAGAGGCCATTCTTACGAGCGGCCGACGCCAACGACTGCAGTCAGCAATTTGTACAGCTAGCAACAACCTCTTCAGTAACAGTGCGCAGGACCGGCGTTCATAGCGACGGTGGACAATGCGGGAACCACGATCATGCTCATGAAATACTGTGACTGTGCTTGTGCAGGTTTGTCAGACACACCGCGGCGTTATGCTTGCCGGTTTTGATGCATACACTTTAGAGCAGCTAGAGGGACTTCCGAAAATATCTGCCGACGATTCTCAATCCAATCTCAGCTCCCCACATTGTCACTGTACTGATATATCTTTTATCCTATGCTCACGTTGACAAAAAGTATGATGTCATAAAGTGCAGGCGTGCCAGATGAACCGCATTTGCCGTCCGCCGCACTAAAAATATTGACGAACCTTTTATTTTTTCAAACGGTCAAGGCACAGCGCTCACCGGCCGTTGGCTGCATGATTGCAGCGCGAATAAATGCATTGCAGCCGCTACAATATTCAACATTTCTTTAAAGTATGCCCACTTGTAATGCTTCGTGTTTTTTCCTCTTCGTCGATGCTTCCTATTGGCCACTGTGTAGTGATATTGTCTGCGCCAACAGCGTCGTCTGCCCGCGACGTCTGCTAGCGCGAGCTGCACGACGGGATTGCACCGCGCTCCACGGTGGCGCGGTGGCGCGCACTCGTGTAGTGCTCGTCCCAGCCGAACGTACGGCACTACACGAGTGGCATCCAGCCGAACGTGGGGCACCGCACGAGTGCGCGGAAAACTCCACGAGTGCCGTCAGCCGAAGACACCATTAGAATCAGACTCGCCGAAATGCTTTCTCATTGGTTGGAAGTGCGAGATCGCAGTTTTTTTTTTTGTAGCGGTGAACACCAAGCGAGTTAGTGAAGAGTACAGGTGATAACATTTTTTTTGCCACTGCGGGAATTGGCATGGCCCTGATATCTCGCCGGAAACAACTCGTCGTCGCGTGGTGCATTGTCAGACCGACGTAAACGCCGCAGCGTCTAGTGACGCGCTTGAGGTGGTCAGTGAACGCTATTCGGACATACGTGAACATTTGTCTTTCCGGGATGAACGACGTGTGACATCATCTCGTTGAAGTTGTGCGTTGCAGTTGTATAGCCAACCTGCTGGGAGATAGCTCGTATGCATTACTTATATTTTTCTACGTGATTGCATTAGACTGGGGCTGATGTTTGAAGGTTTCAGTCCGAAAATTGGCTTGGTGCAATATTGCGTAATTATTACACTACTTAAGTGATTTCCTAAGGAGTAATGTGTAAATTATTGTTTTCCAAACGGAAAAAGTGCATTCGGCGTCGCCGGTGCGAACTACGTACAGTTCACGCAACATTGGTTTTCTTTTAAAAAAAGAAACGAATTGCTGGCATTTTTCATCGTTTGCGTGCATTTTTCTTAATTTATCTAAAGCCGTTCATTGTAAGAGATTTTTCTTTCCACTTTTTCGACTACGAGCTGCACACGAAAATGGAAGCTTATGCAGGCAGACAGACATTCGCTTTGTTTCTTTTTTATATATTACGAGTAAGCAGTGAGTGAGAGCGGAGCGTATGCACCAGAGCATGCTCGACGGCAGCGAAGGCAGAAAAAACGCCCTATTTTTGCAGGTTTACGACATATTGCTAGGGCACTCTATCGACTAAATCAATATCTTCGGCATCATGCTTGTCGCATTCACGCTGTGGCTGGCGCCAGTTGTGGCGCAATGTGCATGTGTGTGTAAATGTGGGTCTGAACCCTCATTTGTGCTTCAGATAGCAACAGGACAGACGTAGTCTCGCATGTTGCTGGAAATAGCCTCGACTAAGCGACGATTTCCATTCACAGAGCGCTTGTTGCTGCTACCTCTTTACAGCAGTGCCACCGCGTTTAGAGCAACCTCGCTTCCTCCCATCGAGACTCAAAGTGAGCGAATGATAGTTTACAGCTTGCGTCAGGGTACGCTCATTTCCTTAGGAATAGCGCGATGCCATAGGGGGCATTGCGCAACGCCTCATTTCTTTGAACCAAGCACAGCTGATCTCGGGCAGCGAATAGTGGAGACCGAGAAGCACGGACCAAAGAAGAAAAAAGGCCGGGATGGATGAGATAGCGCGTAAACATCAACTAGGAGCTTTCTCTTAAGAAACTACAACTGGAAACCGCTTTGTGCGCATGCGCGTACTCTCGTCCGTTTCGCCACTGTGATCCTGCGTGGGAGTCTGAACGACCGTCTGGTCGACACTGCCGTGATATTACTAAAAAAAAATGGAGCTGCACTTTCGTGCTACATCGCGAGCAACCCATCTTTCCCATTTATGCTGCACTTTCTTAAGAGAAATCTTCCAGCTGACATTTTCTGGACACCGGCGTCACAGTGGGCCCAAAAGTCGCCAGTTAACTACTCCGGAAACTTGCTGATATCAGGCGACCAGTGCGAGGTAAATGTCTTAGCCGTAAAGTCCACCTCACCGAAGAGGAAATAAATAGGAGCAAATAGGAGAAAAGCGCGTCTGCTGAGATTTTTTCACGAATTCACTCACTCACTGAGAATGCGGAAAAGGAAGGTGGCTGCAAATGACAAAAAAGTGTGGTAAGAAGACATTTGGCATGCGGCAGGTCCTAACGCGCGTGAGTTGATTCGTTTATTATTTCTCGCTGATGCATGTAGCATCTCGAAGCGCGGATGACCAGAGTGATCTTGTAGTGCAGAGGCGAGAGATGGTTTGGACGACTCCGTTTTCTGACGAAGCCTGGACCAATAAGCTCACGTGCAGAAGAAAATAGTTTAAACGGTGTGGTTGGCCCTAATCACTACTGTCACTATGACTGTCGTCATCTGCCTAAATAGATCAGCTGTGGGGCACATGTGCCTTCCCAAAGTTGTGCAGCTACAGCTTCTGGCGTCTACTGTAGGCTTTTCTTCCATTAGCATCGATTTTGCAACTTTAGCATAGTGACGTGACCTGGCCAACTATGCCCCTTTTAGCTGCATCATAGCTTTGCGCTCGTCTAGCCCTCTCTTTTAATCTCTAAGCGTTAGTTTTCTGCGCTTTTGTTTTGTTCTAAATTTCTATTCCCTCACGATTCGCGTTTTGATCCCTTGGGCGAGTGTTTCAACAATAGACTGAGCGCATCATTTTCTTTTACCCCACATCCGCGTCTGTTCATAGTTCGCTAAGGAAAAGCGAGCAGGTCACTGGTTTGGCCAAAAGTAAATTAGCAGCACGGGAAATACTGCCTGTGAGTTCGACTTCTCCCCACATGGAAACACGGGAAATGAGAATTTATATGTATATAATAAATAAAAAGCTTGTTACTTGATCCTCATCGCCAATTCGGATTGTAGCCGTGCCGTAATGACGCTACATGGCGGATACCTTCGACATTTCGCCCCTCGAGAACAAAGCACGGCAGAAATAACTCAAGCGAAACAAACTCAAGATTTGCGTAATGAGTTGGTTTCTAGCCACTCGAGCATCATACATTCACCTTCACGTACATTCACAAAGATCAATTACGAATTTCCCGAAGAAAAAAAAAAGAAAAACGAAAGAGAATAGGACGATGCACACTGAACTTTTCCTTTCCGCGTAATCACGATGGCGTTGTTTTACCTGCGGTTACGTCTTGTGTAGCGTAGAGGCAAAGTCACGCTTCCTTTGTCACCGCCTGTCATTATGCAAGCAAACGTCGCTTCAAGGGGGACTTGGGGCGGAATGATCAGTTGTTACTCCCTTTGAGGTTCGCGCCCCCGGGCGGCACTCGTTAACGACACGGCAGCCACACCATCGAAAATTCTTTATCTAATTATGTCTGCGCGTGGACAGGCGTCACAAGAGGAATACAGCGCGTGACCATATATGTGGAATGAAGGCAACGAGTGATATTAAGTTTGGCAGTATAAGCACCCTAAGGCCGCCCTCAACGAAAGTGTATTTGCTGAATTTCAAAACACCGGCGTGTGAAGACGTACAGAGCAGGCTGCGCGATCCCAAACGAGGTGGCGAAACACGACAATTTACTGTTTATTTTAAACGTTTGTAACCTATCAGTTTTTGCATCACGCGAATTTCTAGTGAAGTCGCTCGTCTTTACTTAGGTGAGCGCTCAAGAGTTTAGAGCATTATTGTTGTTGTTGTTGTTGACCTCACACAATGGCACATACCCACAAGGGGGATTGGCCATAACCGGACGGTGACTATTTAAATGACCTCTTGCATGTGGCAAGCATGGGATGACCTACCAAAATTTGGATTGCACAGTTTTCGTAGCCGAGGTGGTTGCAGGAGGTTAGGGGGCTCATACAAACTAAAATTTAGGCAAAGAAGGGGTAGGGATTACTATAAGTGGTTGTAAAAACCGAAATACAGAAGCTGATAATGGGATGGGCAGGACAAAAGCTCATGAAGGTAGACGTTTTGATTCTAGGAGATAATTTTGAACGGCAGAGCAAACATTCCCATTGGTATGGCCAAGCATAGAAGCGCCAAGAGACAGAACAACCGCAGAAGACAGGCGCAAACTGAGATTCTGTATTGGAACTTCTAATAGTCGCCTCCTAATCGATGAGTAGCGACGGCAAAAAAGAAGAAAGTGCTCTATTGTTTCCGGCTCCGCACAATACGGACACAATGGGGAGATCGCCAGACCAGGCCTGTATAGGTAAAAATTTAGTTGCGGCACTCGGCAACGAAGCCTCGTGAAGGAAACTTCAAGATTGCGCGATCGCCAGGCTGAGCTTCTCCATGGGAACAGTAGGTGCTGGAAGTCGTCCAAGGAAGTCAGCGCTGATGCGCCCAATTCGTTCATTACAGTGTACCGTCGAAAGCGTGCCGCCGTGATATAAGCAGTTGTTGGAAGCGGGTCAACGGTCCACTCAGGGCTGTCTTCGCTAAAGCATCAGCTGATTCATTTAATAGAAGACCCCTGTGCCCAGGAACCCAAAGAAATTGAATTGATGTGATGTGTGGAGGGATCAGGAATTTTAGAATCCGAAAGAGCTGCGATTCAGTGGACGCCGAGAGGGAAGTGCATAAAGATAACGAGTCTGTAATTATTATTACTGCTGATAAAGAAATTGGTACCTTGCGCAGAGCGAGAACCACTGCTAGAAACTCAGCCAGATAGATAGGAGTGAAATCTTGGAGACGGATCGAGAAAAAGACCAGTCAAGGGACTGGGAGTAAATACCTACACCTGCCTTTTCTGCACACACCGAGCCATCAGTCGCAATTGCAACATATGAGCTGAAGGTCGACAAATAATCCTGCAACATACCATTTAACCATGAGAAAGGCAGTAATTTTGAATTACGTGGATAAATGTCATCGTAGATGATAGACACATTTGCAGGGATGGACCGCACCGGGACAATTTCAGGTATTCTCACGTTGAGTGGGCCCAGCAAAGATTCAACGAAACAGATTTGGGGAGTTTGAAGGCGAGACCATCCGACACCCAAGAACTCCGCTCGCTGCCCTAGGAAGATCAACTCGGATGCATGCTGCTCCAAGTCGCAAAATTCTGAAAACGTCTGTACCGTCAACAGGCGAAACCTTGCAGTAAGAGACGGCACCCGCGCTTCCAGATACAAAACATTGTTTGCCACGTATTTAGGGAGACCCAAACACAGGCGCAGAGCTTCTCGCTCTAAGAGCAGAAGTGGGCGCAGTTTGTATGCAGCTGCTCCAGAAAACAAAACGCAACCGAATTCCAAGATTGGCCGGTTATAAATTTTATAAATCAGCAGCAGAGCATGTCTGCGCATACCGCAGCGAGGGCTACTCATCCTTCGCAGAAGGCCTACCGCCCGAATCCCTTTCGCAGCAACCTGATCTATATGTGACCGCCAAGAGAGAGAGGAGTCATAAGTTACCCCGAGATACTTTAGGGAACATACCTGAGGAATGACATGATGACGATAAGACAATGAAATGTGTACCTGTTGAGTAACCGGAAAAGGTAGCAAAGCGCACTTGTTTACATTAAGACTTAAGTGTAATTCAGATAACCATCGGTCAAGGGAATTTAAATATGACTGTAAAACCATATACACAGAATGTAAATCACTCGCAGCAGCAAAGAAAGCTATATCGTCTGCATACACGTACGTAGTCACGTCAGGGGAAGTTGGAATCGAACTGAGTAAGAGGTTGAATAGAACAGGGGAGAGAACTGCACCTTGAGGCACACCTCTAGATTGATGAAATTTCCGTGTAGAAATTCCGCGTTGACAACAATAAAATTCTCTGTCAGCCAGGAAAGCTGACACCCATTCCACAAAATAACTTGGCAAGCCCAGAGCACGTAGTCTGTACATCAGAGGCCCATGTTCGACACTGTCATATGCTTTCGAGATGTCTAGAGTTACCAGCGCAGCATACTGTCGACGCCGACGCGCTAGGCGGACACGGCTTTCGAGGTCAGTATGCGCACACCATATAGAGCACCCAGGCTTGAAACCAATCTGACAGGGATTAAGTAGTCCCTTTTCAGTAATAATGGGCATTATTCGTCCATACAGCACGCGTTCAACCAATTTCACCAAATTCGATGTCAATGAAATTGGTCGAATGTTGCCTAAGACCAACCCTTCGCCTGGGTTTTTAAGCACCGGAATAATTTTGGAAACACGCCATACATCCGGGATCCATGGGGTTCTAATAGAGTAATTTACCAGCTCCAATATAGCATTGGGGGATTCGTCGAACAGTATTTTAATCATCGCAGAGGTGACACGGTCAGGACCAGGAGCTGCAGAAGGTAACCGATTTATCACCTGGGAGAGCTCAGAAGCCGAGACATTAAGGAAATCATCATAGTGATTCCCAAGCAGTTGTGGGCGAGAGAGCGCAGCCGAAAAACGGTGTTCCAAGCCTTTGCCAATTTCTTCTAATGACCTGGCAAGCTCTACTGGAGTCAGCATATTAGAGGAAATGTTTTTAGGCGGTGGCAGCCTGTTCCTTGACCTCAGAAAGCGAAACAAGGCTTGTCTGTTATTAGATTTTGATAGATGGTCATAATTCTCTTCATCATATTTTTCTTTTGCCCTAGCGACTGTGCGCTTGAAGGTAGCTGCAAGAAACTTATAATCGATCCAATTCGGGGACATTGATTGCTGTTTACTACCAGTTACGTATTTCCTGTCTCCCATAAGGCCCTAGTGTACAAGAGCAGTGCAACAGAAATTGATGGCAGCGTAATGCGATAAAGTGAGTGAAAGCGCTCCGGATGCCGTCGAGATGATGGCGCTGTTTGTTTAGTTGTGGCAGATGCGCCGGGATTGGTGGCTTAGTGTACCCGTCGGACGGGACAGGTGCAGCACCTTGACGTTCCGCACATTTGTTGGCCGTGGTACGCAGCTTAAACGCGTTCAAATCCGCCGTCAGCAAATGCTGAGAACGGACAGGGGCACCAAATCTGGCTATAGCTACGGTATGTCGCATCCTGAGCACGACTGACCGAAAGAATTCGCGCGCGTCTCAAATTCGCATTCACATGTCGCGCTGTGTTGCACTGCACACCTTGGCTTATTTACCGACGGCATCGTTGGCGGCGGCGCGTCGCTCGTTCCACCATCTTTCGTCAACGGCGCTTCTTGCTGTCGCCTTCGACGCTCCCGCGAAGTCTTGAGGTGACGCGGCCTGCGCTTACCAGGCTACTCGGCATCAGTCGTCGAGGGTCCGAGCATGGCAAGCGACGAAGTCTTCCGCTATCGCTTTCGACGGTCACGCGCAGCGGCAACTAGCGACGACGCTCTGTCTTACCCCCAAGTCGGTCATCGTTACGTTCTCGAGCGCCCTCAATGGAATCTTCCCCATGCCGACGCGGTGAGTGTCGCTGTTGGCCTCTGGTGAAGTGGCACATACACGCTGTTGACGGCGGCGATGATGATGATGTCATCAGGCTTAATGACACGCAGGGCAGGGAGAGCCGCTGCTGCTGCTTCTTCCTTTTTCTTCAGTTGCTCCAGCTGCGCCTGTGCGTCTGCCATAGCACTGTTGGAAAAAAACTTATGCTTGCATCTGTTTTGAGGTCTACGGACACAAGGCCCCTCTCGGAGGATTTGATCCTCGGCGCTTGGCCAGATAGTTTGAAAACTGTACAGGCAACGCGAGCGCTCTCACGCTTTTTAAGAGACACGGACCTTGCCTCGCGTTTGTGATGTTAGAAAGTGTGCATTTTTAATGTATTTTTTCATCTGCCTCCTCCCATCATCACTCCCCCCCCATCGTGACCCTCTTTTTTCTCTTCTTCCCGTTCCCCTGTGCAGAGTAGCAGGCCAGATATCTTTCAGGCCAACCTCTCTGCCTTTCGAGTCAATAAGCCCTCTCTCTGTCGCTACAACCGACAGCGCATCGCTCTACCTTCGTGGATCGCGTGCTCACGAGTGATAACGCGCGCACACGCACCACCCGTGGTTTTAAGTATGCGAGAGAGTGTGATGGAGATGCACGCTTCTCCATCGCGGAATGCGTTCCTAAAAGAGCTATCGCTCTGAAACATATAGGCACTGATACGACTCGCCGTGCTAGCAGCGTGTTTCGTCAGTCATCGGGTTCAGGAACACCACCGCTGTGTCGAAAGAGGAAGGAAGAGGGGGGTAGAGGACACAACGGCACGAACAAGACATCGCGGACTTGGCGCCATTCAAGCTTGTCCAGAATTCGAAGCGTAACCGGTGGCCTATCTCGTAATCGTACTCGTCCGGCAGCACTAATGTTCGGTGCTTGAAGCCACCGGTACAAGGCCTTATCTCTTTGTCAGTCACGCGAGAGGCGACCAGATTTTCCTGCAATAACTGCAGCCGTGCGAAGCTGTTTCTACGATGTGCGAGATTGTCGCAGGCCCTTTGGGCGCCTTGCCTTGAAAGTTCGTCGTCACCTCGAAACTAAGCGTGGTATCGTCGTCAGCTTTAAACTGAGCACGTCCGGTAGCGATCATCATTCTGTACTTCGACGCCGCTGTATGCATTTGCTCCATGTCGAGCTTCTGAATTTGTTGTTGGCACGTTCAGTGGCTGCAGCGGAAGCTACGTGCGCAAGGCAGCGGCTTCCAAAAGTGCTCCCTTCACTTTATCGCCAGTCAGTCACACAGATGCGGGCGCCATCGGCGAGCATGAGGAAGAGGCGCGGTCACTGTCTCGCTCTATAGGCGGGAACCTAAACCGTGCTACGTGGAAAAGGCTCTTCTATACGGGTGTGTACCTACACGGGTAATAGACTCGAGGAGGAAGGGGGTCAGAAAAGGGGGTCTGAATGTACTGAGGAGAGGGGAGGTTCTGCCGAGAGGAATGTCGCCGTAAGAGCGGCAATCCAAGTCCGAACCACACAACGGAAGATGGGGTGATCGGGATGAAAGGAAAGAGACAAAGAAGCGTGCGCTGTGTTCTCTTTCTTCAACATTGCTGTTTTGGAGTGCGAGACATGAAGAGTGGTGGTTAGAGGCCAATCAAGGCCCACGGCTTGCATGAGTTGGTTTGCCCCCCATGTCTTCCAGTCCATGGCTCATGAGCCCACCAAGCGCCTTGGCGTCGCTGCAGGCGCCCTTGCTGTGGTATTCGGTTCGGCGCTGAAGAACAGCCTCGCATCGAAGAGGTGAGTTGCGAAATCTACCTTCGTTGAAACGGGAATAGTGAAAAAGTTACGCGTCTCTTAAGCAGAAAAAGTTAATCGACTGGAAGCTCGTCGAGATGGGGCAAAGCTGCGCACTGTCGCTCAAGGAGCGAAGTTTCGTTGGTTGTTGGGGAGAGGAAATGGCGCAGTGTCTGTCTCACATCTCGGCGGAAACCTGAACCGCGCCGCACGGGAAGGGATAAAGGAGGGACTGAGAGAAGAAAGGAAGGAAGAGGCCGTAGTGGAGGGCTCCGGAATAATTTAGACCACCCGGGGATCTTTAACGAGCGAAGGCTCGTGAACTGGACAGTGGTCACAAATTGAAACGTAGCCGAAATATGAGACAAGAAAGACGCATAGTGGCCATTGCCGCATTTGATGCGCAGTTCGCGAATATCTAGAAAGATGCCAACTTGGTGGTGCTGTTACATTCGGTAATAATTTTCAATTTCTCTATTTTTTTGTAACTCTCGGGTCTTCATCTTTTTTTGACGAAAAATTATAGCAAAATATTCAGTACGAATTCATGTAATGACCTTTTTTTTATGCATGGTCGTCGAAAATTGTGAGCGATCGCGCTTCTGATGGCCCCGGCGCATCGCGAATTCCGCGGGTTTTCGATGATCTGCGAGAGCAGAGGTCAGGAGATCAGAGCTTTAATTGATTACGCTCATGCGTTTATAATTATTTAACGCCCTGGCAATGACTTTACGGGGGTGTCAATTCTAGTTATTCAACAATTATATGATCTAGCTTAAAATACAATGAAATTCTGAAATCAGCCTAAAAAGTGACATCTCTGCCAGATGTGGTTGCCTTTCATGTTTAATCGTCCTTTTTTCATTGCTATTTTTATATGGGGCTCCTCCATGGAAGCGTATAAAAATCTGGCTTGCATTATAGAAATCAAGGTCTGCATTGCATGGAATTCTGACAGTGAGCAACGACCCTCAGCGAGACCCAAAATGTGTAACAAATCAACGCTAATTTCTGTAGTTGGCGTGGGGCATCTTTGCTGTTAGACGCAGGAGACCCCGAGCTCTGTACACATTGTGTAAGAAACGGGGAAGCATTTCGAAAAAAAAAAAAGAATGACGCCTTCAGTTTTTTTCACTGTTACGTGGCGCCAAGGCGTTGAAGACAAAATCACTCGACGGGTGATGATGGAATGATTAAATGGTTTCTGGACTAGAGTGAGCGCTCCATCCTGCGCCGCAGCTCGCTTAATCGTCGGCGACTCCGACAAAATACGTGGCATTTTCCGACATTGTTTAGGCTTGGTGCACAAGCGCGAGGCAGAGAGCGGAGGAAGAAGAAAAACGCGCCGCATCTGGTCTTTAACCTGGGCCGCCACTCAGTACGTGGAATAGGGGCCAGCGTGGCCGCTGCAAGTCTTCCAAAGCGCCTTCCTTCGCGCAGGTCCTCAACCGTCCTGCAAACGCGTACCGTTGCACTCTCCCACCCGAGGCCCCGTGCTCGGCATTCCGATGGCCAACAGCTTACCACCACGTTTGCGGGAGAACGTGCACGCTGTTAAAAAGCGGCCAGCGCAGCCGATTTGTAGAATGAGTGAAGCACGCGTGCTTCCAGTCCTGAAGGGAGAGATTGAACATGGTTCCCAACCACTCTTGGACGACGAGTGTTCGACTGGTAACTGCTCAAGATGTTCTGACGGTAGCCACGCTTCCCAGACCGACGTGACGGCCGCCACGCTACCAACCGAGAGCGCAAGTCGTGGTGCAACCAGCAAGAGGGAGCTGCGCGGCCAGAAGGCAGACGCTGTGCCGCATCCTGTGATTGAAGAGACCAAGAGGACAACTCTCCTCTCCAGCAACCCGACGGAGTCAACTGACAGATCCCGCAGCCCGGTCCATAGGTCGGGTGTCTCAAAACCAAAGCCGCCTGCCGAGTTCGCGGAACGCACACCCTCTAAGCGGCAGAGCCGCGATGCCAGGTGCGCGTTTAGGGCACGAAGCGTGTCTTCCGGACTCTGCGGCGCACGCCTTCGCAGCCCGAGTGCTCATCGCAAACGCCACCTCCAAGAGTCTTACAGCACGGTTAGCTGTGGTACCCTGAGCCGCACCGAAGACTTTTCTTCTTCCAACAGTGGATCGGAATCCACAGAAGCGATAAACACTTCGCGAAACACGCTTCGATATTTGCGAAGAACGTCGTCGACGCCTCTGGAGACATCTCTAGGAATCGAGGAGTGCGAATCTACACACAAAGATGTGCATTTGCAGAGCCGCAGCAATCTCCAGAGTGCGTCGGGATCTAGTCCGGGCTCCACGCATGCCGAGAGCATAGTTGACGCGGCGTCATTGTGCGCAGGTTTCACGGACGAGCTTTCAGCGCAGCTCCTCGATATCGGTGACCCATGGGAATCCACCAGCACGCAGCAGTGTGCTGGGGGCACGAAACTCTGTCAGATCTGGCCGACCCTCGAACTGGGCGACAAGCAGTCAAGGACAGAAACGAGAGGTGAGTCCGATTTGGACGAAAGGGTATCCGCCTGGGATCCTTCGCAGGAGGACAGCTACGCACTCTCCGCTCCTGGACAGCTGGAGTTGCTCGAGCTGGAGCCGTTCGATCCGCGGTGTCCACCGATCCCGTCCTCACCCGAGAGCAAGCCGTCGTCGGCCTACGATCCAACTGACACTGGAACGCGCTCCAACCTACCTCGCTTCAGGAGAGCCCTGCCCGCGGTCAGTCCGGACCCCAGCTGGTACGAAGACCTGGAGTGGATCACCGAAGTCTCCGGGAAGCACACTTCAGGATGGGTGGCGTCAGTTGGAGACACCGTTGCCGACAGGACCTCCACTGGCCCGCTGCCGACGGTGGACGCTGAGGCGCGACAACCCGGTGCGACGCAAGCGGGTCGACCAGCGCCCGCGGCGTTCGGTGCGAGCGGAACGCCTGGAGCTGAAAATGGCGCCGGGATTCTACTGACCCAGAACACCGAAACGCCGTCGCTCGCTACAGGCGCATTAATTGAACACGTCCCTCTGACAGGGTGCAAGTGCGAAGATGCACTCACTGAGCTCAGCACCAGCATGTCGCTGGGTGCCCCAGAGATGAGGAAGACGTCACAGTTGCAGTGCGAGAGCTTCGCTCTCGAAGATGACGTCTCATGTGACAGCGCTGGGTTGCAGTCTTGTGGCGACGACAGCCGCGGTCCACACTGCACAGACAACTCGCGCTCTCCCGGTAGCCGGCTGCAGTTGATGGCAGTTCTGGACGACGTGGCAGACGATAAAAATGCCGGCAGATGTCGTCGTCGAAGCGAATCTGCGCACTGGAAGGCGCCTTGAGAATTCGCTCGTCGTGATCGAGAATGCCTGGCTAAGGCAGGCCAAGTGCCAATGGTGGACGGCGTTTCGGGTAGCTCCAACCATGCTCCTGAGTCCAAAGAGTGCCAGGATGGGAAGGATGACGCGTAAGACTTGGTCCCGCTTCTAGCGTCTGCGCCCACACTTGAAATGTCTCAATTGCCGTAGAGTGGCCGATAGACCTAGGTCTAGATGGCTTTGTGGACGAACTCTCAGCACACTGCTAGCCGTGAACCGCACTTTTTGGTCTCAAAACGTTGTATCTTTTCAAAGCGTAAGATCTTCAAATCTTCAGTGAGATCACATCCGTCAATAGCTCTTCCGATATGAATCTAACAATTATTCGACGCCGTAATGCGTCGAGCTGCTTCAGCCATGTTGCATCTGTTACGGCGCTCTTCCAGAGAGTAAAACGAACGCTTTTTCGCCTACTTCGTTACATTCGGGAACTAGGCTGAACCAATGCCGCTGCTTTTGTCGCCGTAGTATCCTTATAAAATATTGTGCTGCTAGCTCTTCTCATCGACAGATTAAGTAGCCGTCACTGATGGCTTCTTTTTGAAACTATTGCGTAGGCGACTAAGGCGAGGTGGCATCTGAGGATAGTGGCACTTTCCCACTGCGGCAGGTGAATGTCCTCGAAATTCGTCGCTGAAGGGGCTCAACGTGACGGAGGCCTTTCCGAGCTCTCAGTTCTTTGCCTAGGCTGCTTGTAAATCTCAACCCACGAACGACGTTTCCCGTTCCGAAAAAGTATTTGGGGGTGAATCCACCGATAGCTGTGTCGTTCGTTTGACTTGGAGGAGGTCAGCAGCGCAGCACCAGAATTTTTCTCGTAATGGTTCTGCTGCACGAAACGTTGCCGTTAGACGACACTGTGCAGCAGTGTCTCCTGTATAGATGAGCAGCGACCCTGAATGCAGAGTAAAGTTCTTATGTCATTATGTACGACCGGACAGGGTTTAAACCAGAACATGTTTCTCCTCTACGCGGAGCGTCCTCGATGTGCAACGGGTTGATGATTAAACAGTCTACAGGAGCCGTTGCGTAATAGACGTGGACCGTACTAGTTACTCACTACACTGCTTTGTGTCAGCAGGCGAAATATACTTTTGAATGCACTGTTCGCATTGGATTGCGAGATTTTTCAGCACATTATACCGCACGCTTGCAAATGAAAATAATAGGAGTAACTTTAAGAGACGAGAGGAGAGCAGAGTGGGTCAGTAAATAAACGTGTGTTAATGATATTCTAGTCGAAATCAAGAAGAAATGGGCATGGCCAGAGCATGCAATGCGAAGCAAGATATCCGGTGGTTCCTTAGGGTAACGGAATGGACTAGAAACGAGGGAAGGCGTAGAAAGGGGCGGAATAAATTCATGTAGACGGATGGAAGTTTTCGCAGAAAAGGTCTGGCACAGAACGAGGTTAATTGACGGGGTGTGGGAGAAGCCTTTGTCCTGCAGTGGACGTATTTAGGCTGATGCTGGCGATGCTGCGTGCTGCGAGTGGCGCTGTAAGCTCGCTTCACTGCTCTGCAGGAGACTTGCTTCTGCACGCTTTGCCTTGCGGGAGGAGTCAACCTTTAGCAAGCAGGCAAGACTTCTTTAGGTGTCCACGAGGCGTGGCCCGCGTGGCAAAACCGTTTAAAGGAGAGTGCGCCGCTGCGCGCGTTGCAACTACGCTGAGGTGGTGGGATCAGGAATTCTCGCGACAACTTCTTCACGGCATGGCTTTGACAAACCTAACGTGTATCCCTAAAAACAAGAAGCCTCTTTTTGGAGTTAACTTTATTAGACCTTGAGAAAAGCTTTCTTCGTCTTGCCCGGTGGGTCTTGCTTTGTTCCACCATTCCTCTCCCTACCCGTTGAGGAAGAGCCGCACCTGTTGTAAATCGACGAGGGGAGTGAGCAACTAAATATATCAAGTTATGGTTGATAATATTGGTGATAGAGAGTTTCTCGACGGTGGTTTGCACAGCGACATAATTACAAGGTGTGCAACATCAGTTACACTGCGGCATTTGCTAATTTCGCGTATATCTCGGCCGTATGGAATGGGTGCTGTCGAGGACCGAGACGCGTACGAGAAAAGAATTTCCACACTCCCACGTCCACAGGATCCTCTTGAGGGATGGCATGGCGTGCATACCAGGAGTACGGCGTCGTCTCTAAGTTTGATTAACATCCGCTTGTTTTTTGCAGAAAATCCGGCGTCGGCGTTGCGAGCGAAAAAGCATGTAGCTCTCTGCCACATAGGTCACGTCACAGTTTGGCGTCATCACAAACTGCCAACCAGCCGCCGCGGTGGCTGAGTGGTTATGGCGCTCGGCTGCTGGCCCGAAAGACTCGGGTTCGATCCCGGCCGCGGTGGTCGAATTTAGATGGAGGCGAAATTCTAGAGGCCCGTGTGCTGTGCGATGTCAGTGCATGTTAAAGAACCTTAGGTGGTCGAAATTTCCGGAGCCCTTCACTACGGCGTCTCTCATAGCCTGAGTAGCTTTGGGACGTTAAATTCCCATAAACCATAAACCAAACAAACTGCCAACCGTGGCAGGTGGTAACCCGCCGACCTGATTGTGAGCAAATTGCCCGCCGGGGCAGGTGGCAATTAAATTAATGTTTGGTAGAGAGAGATTGCTCGAGGGCAGTAACCTGGGTCTCACAAGCACCAGCGGAGGCTGTGTTTGAAAGAGCCACGTGTGGGGGCCGTGGCGTATCGCTTAACCCTGAACCACTGCGCCAGGAGTGGTATTAGAGCTCCCGCAATCTATGAATGTAGAGTAGGGAATGACCAATACCGCATATATGCTCATGAATGCAAAATATGGGCGAAGTGATATGAAAAGAGGACCCCGGGATGCTGAACACACCCATTAACGTGATCACGTCATACCCTTAAGGAGGAGTTTGAGTGGCCGCTCAAGTTTTTGTCTTATCGAAGGCCTTGCGCTGCTGTTTATGAGCCTGCCCATAGCGGGACTAGGGTGGAACTTGGACGTTGCAGAGGGCGTGCGTCCTGAGCTTAAGCTATGCCCTGCCGACCACGGCTACCCGGAGTATTGCAAACGTAAATTTGGGGCGTTTCGGTGTAAGGTCTTCTAGTGAGCGGAACTCCGAGTTAAATGCACTGCACAAAAACATTCTTTGACGCCTGACCAAGTGGTTATGCAACATAGGTCAACGACGTAACCTCGCAGACTGCGCAGCTTGCTGGCACGTTGCTGACGCAGTTTACTGCTAATAGCGCATACTGCAGACAGTGCGCCCGCGTGGGAGGCTCGTTCCGAGCAGCGTATAGCACACTTTTTCTGACAGCGTTAAGAAACAGAAACTGAGGAGGCCGGGAGCAGAGGGCTGCCCGGATTCCCTTCTTTAGTTTCAATAAGATGTGCCGGCCACATTATCGGCTGCGACTGCGTCACGCGGGCGACGGTCGTCTGTTTGACAAAGTGCGCGCGACCATCTTCGCGGAAAAAGACGACGTCCCCTGACGAGGCTTTGTTTATCGTCCCTTCTGCGAGACATCGGCAGCGCGCGCTTTGGCAAACAGCGCCCTGTGTTTCGAGCTCGCAAACAGCCTCGCGCCGTCGCGTTCTCTCTCTGCTTTCGCGCGTTCGCGCGCTACCGTGATTGGATTACAGCCGTGCACTGCCGTCATCGAACACGCCCTTCTTAACTCGCGTCCAAACAGCGCGCCGGCACGCCTTGTGTCGTCCATCTGGCACCACGGTCTTCGTCCTCGTCGGCGAAAAACGTGAAAAACTCTTGCTCACTGCCGCTGCGGGATCTTGGACACCCGCCAGTGTCTGGACGCCACGTTGTGGACTCGGACATGAATCTCTCGAGTAAAGTTCCTTTCGAGGGTGGCCTGTACAATGCGTCAATACTTTCCGAAGGATTCGCGGTGCGCGTCGTTTCTAGGCGTCGCATCGGTGAATAGCCGGACAGTAGAGCTGGAAAGCTGTCCTCGTAACGGCAGCCAGCATACGTGCTGAAGGCAACCTCGCATGGATGCATGGTATGGGATAGGCAACACGCAGACGGAGGCCTATCTTGAGCTCCGGCGTCATCGTTAGATGGCTTCTGGGACTTTTAAGCAACTCTGGGCAGCTTGCTGTATTGCCCCACAGGTGGTGGATCAAAAACTGGAGGAGACACTTAAGCTCCGCCTTAACGGTTTGACGCGATAGCATTAATTCCTCTAGTCATGACGTCTACGCCGAATAGGACACCGTGATCATCATTTTGAAGTCAATGGAGGTTTAGCCTAGCCTCTGAGATCCACACAAAAACTGTCTCCACGCACCGCTGTGCGCTTGCGAAATCGGCCGCTGGTGGCGACACCTGCATTTGATTTTTTTTTTACTTTTCGATAGCTTGAGAAATCTGCGTTTTAATTTCATTTTTCTTGATTGTGTTAGGATATGATAACCTGTCGATACAGGCCAACTTTAATTAGTCCTCAGTGCATCGTAGCGCTTTGGTGTAAAAGCAAACTGTAGCCTTAAACTGCGCACCTAATGAAGTTGCCTTGCCAGACTTCTGAGAAGCAGTTAAGGCTACCGTCAGGGAAGGTTCACGGTGGCTTGTCGGGAGGAAACCTCAGCCATGTATTCCGAGAGCTGCGGATGCATAGAGGTCATTTTTTTTATTCTACAAATGTATCAGAAGACACAGTAAGTCACAAAGACGGATGGACTCCGCCAAATCCCCTGGGAGCTCTGCTCCGTTAGGGACGGCATGATCACCTTCCATATAATGTCACCCAGTACTATCGCCTGTCGAAAACGGTGTTCCCTCCGGGACAAAATCCCTCGCCTGCTAACAGGAGGTCCTATGAAGGCAGTCACAGATCTACTCACCTCTTTAACCTCGCCCAGTGTGCAGCCATGTATACCCAGCTACACATTCTACCCTGCGCAAACGGTGTGGCGCCCTAGCCACCATACCACATTATGCCACAGCATATTAGCACTACTCCAGACGCACAACCACGACCGACAATCCTGTCTTGTTTGAAGAAGCATTGGAGTAACTCGGGTAAGCTCGGGTTGGTTCGGAGGAGCGTGGCGCCAGCTGCCTCCGAGTGGAGAGAGGGTGTGGCGATGAAGAGCGAGAAACATGGATGCGTGCACACGCAGACGCCGGAAAGAAGAGGGGAAGAATGAACGCATGCTTGCGCATATATATTCGGTTTCACTACGTTAAAGCTCTATACCAGGCGATAGATTTAAAGGCCCCTTTCTCCAGAAAATCTGGTGTCGGCCTTGACGGCGTCGGCGCTGTGAGCAAAAAATCACGAGCATGGCTCTGCCAGGTAGTCGCCAGCGAGCAACCTGGGAGGCAGGTGGGCCGCCTTGTCACGTGACCTTGCGGCGTCATCACAACCTTCCCCCCGTGGCAAGTGGCAGTTAATGACCGGTCGCTCGGGAAGAGCAACCTGGGCCGCACAAGCCCCACCGCTGAACGGAGCACTTGCCATCGCAGCTGGGCAGTGGCGCATCGCTTAACCGCTGCGCCGGGAGGGTGGTGAGTGCTCCCAGGGATCTGTGAATATGAAGTAGAGAGTGACCTTCTGCATATATGGCAATTAACCCATTAACGCTATCGCGTCGTACTCTTAAGGCGGAGCTTAGGCGTCCTCTGCAATCTTTTCGCGGTCCTGCCCGGCATATCCCGCACTTGAAGTGAAGTGAGACTCCGCGTAGCTTAGCTCGATCAGATCCGATCGTGCAACGCCGGCCCACGGAGTGAGCCACTGAGGTCGTCAAGGCCCAAGAGGTCCGACCACCTCACGCCACGAGGACCTCCTTTCCTGAACAAAAGTTCAACCATCCATTAGAGCCCAGGATGGTTTGCTTTTGAGCCACAGTGTTGCCTGTAATGAATCCTTAGCTTTCCAAATCTCTGGAAGGTGACAGCAACTGCCGACCTCACCCTTCCAAAGGTTTTTACTTTCATGGATGCTACCACATTCCTAACGCATGGCTTAGAACCCCTGGCCTTCACATTTCTTACAAAGGTTGTGCCTTCAACGTTCTCCACACCATTAGCATAGAGTGGAGCAAAACGCGACATCGGTCACCACGCGACATTTTGTTACTTAGCGCCTACTTACTCTTAAATGGGCTGTCATACTAGTTTTTGCCTGCCACATGTGCACTATGGGTGAGTTGAAAGTTGACTGGATTGAGCCTGTGTAATAATAATAATAATAATAATAATAATAATAATAATAATAATAATAATAATAATAATAATGGGTTTTTTGGGGAAAGGAAATGGCGCAGTATCTGTCTCATATATCTTTGGACACCTGAACCGCGCCGTAAGGGAAGGGATAAAGGAGGGAGTGAAAGAAGAAAGGAAGAATAGGTGCCGTAGTGGAGGGCTCCGGCATAATTTAGACCACCTGGGGATCTTTAACGTGCACTGACATCGCACAGCACACGGGCGCCTTAGCATTTTTCCTCCATAAAAACGCAGCCGCCGCGGTCGGGTTCGAACCCGGGAACTCCGGATCAGTAGTCGAGCGCCCTAACCACTGAGCCACCGCGGCGGGGCAACCTGTGTAAGCAGAGAAAAGAATTTGGAGGGCGCTTAAGCTTCTTACCCGCCGCGGTGGCTTAGTGGTTAGGGCGCTCGACTACTGATCCGGAGTTCCCGGGTTCGAACCCGACCGCGGCGGCTGCGTTTTTATGGAGGAAAAACGCTAAGGCGCCCGTGTGCTGTGCGATGTCAGTGCACGTTAAAGATCCCCAGGTGGTCGAAATTATTCCGGAGCCCTCCACTACGGCACCTCTCTTCCTTTCTCCTTTCACTCCCTCCTTTATCCCTTCCCTTACGGCGCGGTTCAGGTGTCCAAAGATATATGAGACAAATACTGCGCCATTTCCTTTCCCCAAAAAACCAATTATTATTATTATTATTATTAAGCTTCTTCTTTAAGAGTGAGACGCGACAGCGTGTTGCAGCATTGCCAAGGAGTCCACGGAAAGCCTTCGCTCGTTCGGCGCGACGCGTGGCCCGTTGGAAAATTGAAGGAAAGGACGCCTGTCTCGCATATCTCGGTGGACACCCTAACCGGGCCGTAAGGAAAGGAAAGTAAAATGAAAATTGGTTTTAAGGAAAGGAAATGACGCCTGTCTCACAATTCTCACTGGAAAAAAAAAATGAAAAACCCAATTTTTCGACGGCAGCTGTTAAAGCTACACTCTTAAAGAGGATTCTCTCTTATAAAAACTTCTTTAGACAGTCTATAGACTGTCCATACACTTCAGTCTATAAAGTCTGTAGACTTTCTATAGACGAACCCTAAAGAACAATACAAATCCTATAGACAGTCTACAGACAATCTACAGATTTATGGTCATACACTTTTAGTAGACTTAAGTCTATAGACAGTCTACAGACTATGAGTAGACAAAAAGAAATCTCTATAGGAAGGCAATACAGTCTTTGAGAAGTCTATAGACTGTCTATAGACCATTTGTATAGGGGCTTAGCTCGTCTTTTTACCGCGGGAACTCAATCTGCGCGCTTCGAGTATTCTTAGAAACTTGGAACTATTGTCCTGTGCGGCAGATATCCCTATTAAGTCGAATTAAATGTCCCGACTCCCGACTTTTCTTTAACTGACCACCGAAAAGAGGAGCAGTCAGCCAACGTGCTCTGCCATTGGCGGAGTGATACGTAACGATCGACGAAAGCAAAGAGTCTACGCGTATTTTTATTTCCGTGGGCCTAATTTGCAGCTATATAGTCTGCGACTGATATTATTTACGCACGGAAACCTAAAAAAAAAAAACCGAAGCGAAAGTGAAGCTGCCATGCGATTGGCTGAAAGTAACTCCACGCGTTGGTTGACTCCTCCTACTCTTAGAGGTCGGTTCAAAAAAGAAAAAAAAATGCGGGGGCCATGACGCTTAATTTGATTTAATTATGGCAATCGGCCACACAGAATAATAATTACAAGTTTCTAAGAATGTCCGGAACGTGTAGATAGAGTTCCTGCAGTAAAAAGACGATTACAGATTTCTCTTTAGTGCGCCTTTAAGGGCACGTTTCCCCATTTCTGCTGCGTTCGCGTTAGTGCTTGTCTCAGCATCAGCAAAATACCACACCTTCCTCACTCATTGGTCAGCATGCAATGACGCCACGCATGACGTCGCTGCAACGTACCAACAGGCCATGCTGAGTAGTCCAAGCACAGTGACGTCACAATCGAGTAACAACATTCTGATATCACGCGCACTCACCTAGGTAAGAGGGTCGCAAGGAAACTGTTGAGTAACGGTGGGCTAAATGCAATGTGGAACAAACGTATGGTCGTTTTTTACAACCATCGTCATCACGAATGCGGTTATTTTCAGTGCGGGGGACATGAATCTCCAATTATTCACTAAATTACCCTCTCCTGAGCCAGCTTCGACCACCCTATGCACCCGAAAAATGACCAATCTCACCTCCCCACCTTGCTGACTGCCATCCCCTGCTAGGCATTCCTCTCGGAATCCACCCCGCTGCCGTAACTGGTGTCCTCTGCTTAACTTTGCTCCTCTCAGATTCCAATCCACTGCCGTAACCAATCTCTGTTGCTAAACTTTCCTTCTCTAGGAATCCACTCCACGACTGTAACGGTTATTCGTTCTCCGGAGTACCACAATACATTCTGAACTATGTTCACTTTCTTGCTTTCATCTAGTAAATCCTTGACTATGATTTGTTCTCAAACCCGCGCTACTCTCTTCCAATCTCTCAACACTGCCTCGGTCATTTTTTTGCGTCGCTCAACTTAATTCCAAGTCTTATCGTTAGCCACAAAATTTCAGCCGCTTTGGGGAATACTGGCATAGTCGTTCGATGCTTTGAAGGAAAAGCATTCAAGGACTTTGGTAATGGTGATATGCAGCTATTGCGTGTTTTACTTTTGAGAGATATACTGGGAAGCTGCTATTCACGGTCTGAGAGTGCCGGCCAAATGCAGTCCGCCCCATCCTTGTTTTTGCCTCGTTATTCTTGCGATAGCTTGGTATTTCGTTGGAACAAGGGCTTGAACAAGCATGGTAACTATAAGCTGAAAAGTAATGTGTGCCTGTGACATACTGCTGTGCGTTAATACATATCTGTGGAATAAAGATTGCACTTGCGACCTCTCGTTACCTTACTTTCTGAACCATCCTAGTATATTGAAAGTAGTGGACAGTAAACTAATCGATCTCGGCAGTGGTACCTACATCACTTCAAACCTGGATTTCTAAAAAAAATTTGAAAAATTTTGGAGTATTAACTCTGCCGGTGTATTGGATGCTCCACAATCCTGCTTTGAAGCCCGGCTCTTTGTGCATGCATGACGAGTCAGGAAGTTTGAGAGAAGTGGAAACCTGCTTCCGCCTGCATTGCGCATCCCGTGACTATCGATGACGTCACGGACGAAGAAGGGCATACGGACGGTGCTTATCAGCCGAATT
Source organism: Amblyomma americanum (assembly GCF_052857255.1). NCBI lineage: Eukaryota > Metazoa > Arthropoda > Arachnida > Ixodida > Ixodidae > Amblyomma > Amblyomma americanum. The sequence continues at coordinate 226,589,596 of NC_135499.1, read as the reverse complement.
CACACTGCGCGTCGCCATTGCTAGCAGGGCATGGACTCTCTCACTTTCCCTCTCCGAAGTGCCGGAAGAGTGCGGCAGTGAAGAAAAACACGAAGCGAAGAAGGCGGGGGACTCGGAGGCCGGTGTTTGCTCCGACAGCATGTCCTTCGCGTGTGTGTGGACCGGGGGTCGCACGGGTAGAAAATCCTCAAGGCGCCGCCTGTTTAACTTCTGGGAGCAAACAGCTTTTGGGTGCTGGCGAACGCTGCTCGACCAGTGATCAACAGCGTCCTCTGCTGGGGCACCACGCAACACAAGCAAGGGCCGGGAAGTAAGGGAGCAGTTTCTTGGAGGGAAAGGGCAGGGGACAAGGCTCGTCCATTGGAGCGAACAAGCAGCGCTAAGAGCGCGATCGCGAGCTAATTCCCCGGAGCTCGGTTATGTATGCGAGCGACGAACACGATAGCCTGAACTGAGCGTAGATGGTGCAGCGCGTTTCTTTGCTTGTCCTTTATTTATTAGGGTGATGCCCAAGCCAAGTGGAGCGTTAGTTTGCTTCGAGAAAAGAGAGAAGCCTTAGAAAGTGAAGCAAGAGCACATTATTTTTTTAGCGGTTTAACCTACTTAAGAAAGTTTAGGGTTGTCAGAGTCACGAAACGCTTGGTATGCAGTAATGAAACGAGTAGAAAAGTTTTGTTTTTGTTTTTAATATGGAGAACAGGGGGCCAGGCGAATACGTGTCTAAACTTCCATTACGGTGTCGGCGACTGTATATATATATACTATTTTTTTTTGAAAGGCACCTATTTTCCTGGACATACATGGAGGTAGTGAGGGCGTGTTGCATATTTCAGAGAAAAAGGCGAGCACTCACGGACATAAAAACGAACAGGGATTGAGCTATACTTGGCCCCATAATATTAAAACAGCGCTGAGCAACAAGGACGAAGAACGAAGGGAACACACACACAGGCGCTGATTTTACAACTAAATTTTACTTGAAGTAAGCAGGTCAATTTATACACACACAAGAACTACGCACATACGCATGGTCAAACATAGATGTACTCATTTAAAAATGCAAATTTGTTTTTGCGGTTGGGTACTTCCATCCGTGGGCCACACCAAGATAATGTGCAAAATCCTAAAAAGCGAATGGTGGCGTCAGGCGAGATTCTTCAAGGACATGCTGCGGACAAGATGCGGCGGCGTAAACCATCGCCTTAACCAACGAGTCTTTCGCGAACGGTGTAAGACTACAGACCAGCTCACCGAATTCCTGTGGAGCAAGGTGCGCCCATCTCTTCCAACGTCCAAGAGACATCCTGTCTCAGAAGGAAAGCTTCTAGTCTTAGGTGACATCGATGTCGATCCGAAGCAACTGAGGACTTTACGTCTAGGACCCAAGTTTTGCCTCGAACCATGTATGAAAACTGTGGAAAAGTTGGCATTGGCCCGTGATGTTTCCTTCAAAGCCCCAACTGAAGTTCGACCAAGATGTGAGTCTCAATGCGTTGACACGGTTGCTAACAGCAGTATTTCGAAAGGAGAGCATAATCAGTTTCGTTCCCTAATCATCTATTTGTCTGAAAATCACCTGCGGGTTGTACAGTCGGATAAAGAAGGGATTTTTGTTCTACTGTCTGACAAGAAGTTCGCCAAAAAAGCCCGTGATGCGCTTCAAAAAAATTTCAGAAGTGTTAAGAGAATTCCTGCACGATCTAAGGGGAAGGCAGCTGCTTTACTGGAGAGTCTCAGTCTAGAACATTTAGCGAAAAAGGTTAATGAAGCTGAGCTTTCAGTGCTTGAAGTGTTTTTTGCGGAAAAAAACCACAAACCCGGTATTCCGTTTAGAGCAATAGTTTCTGAGCGCAACTCTTGGCAGTTAGTTGTATCTACTTACCTGTGCAGACATCTTTCTGCACTTGATGTGGTGGATCCTTTCATGGTTCCCAACTCGGAAACTGTTGCAAGGTTCCTCAAGGGTGAAAATCCCGGCCCTTGCGCTGGCTTCAGCGTGGATGTGGTTGATTTGTACTATTCACTTCCACATATCCAACTCATGAAGTACCTGCAGCTATGTATTACTGAAGACAACGATGAATGCCTCTTCCAGAATTCCTGTGGTATTCCAACCGCGTACTTTCTAGAACTGTTGTCATTCTCCCTCAATAACACGTATATTATGTGGGAAGGCAAAGTACTTATGCAAAAGTCGGGTGTCTGTATAGGTGCTAGGGTAGCCCCTATCCTGAGCAATATCTTTCTGAGCCGCGCTGGTAGACAAGTGTCGAATGAATTATCAGGAACAGTCATTCACATTTTCCGTTACATGGATGATTTCCTGGTGTTTGGAAGGCCCCTAGATCTTGAATATATGTGTCACGAGTTCTTGATGTTTTTACACAAAATGGCTCGGGACTGACGTTTACGCATGAAGTCCCCCAGCAAAATGGCTTGCAATTTCTTGATTTAAAACTGACTTTTGAACCAGACCATGTGTGTTGGCAATATTCCCCCCGAAGCGAGAAGCCCCTGCTGAACTACAAGTCGTTCCATTCAAAACTGGTAAAAGCTGGAATTGTTACTATGTTTAAGTATGGCAGTAAACAAATCTTGTCCTCATCAAATGAGCAGCAGTCTCCTAGCCCAAGTGCGCAAGTGCAGGGAAGCAGGACACCCGGACTCGGTTACTGTGTCAAGTGCTGATAAAGTATTAAAAGCGGTGAAGTCCTGTGTGCGCACCTCAGATGTGCAGTCTAGTCAAAAATAAAGGAAGAGAGTGACTGTCATGCCATATGTTCACAACCTGTCGCACCGGTTTAAAAAAGTGGGGGCTAAGTACGGAGTTAATGTTCTTTTTTCAGCCCCTAATAAACTAAGTAAAGTAGGGGCCGCAGTACAAAGAAAAATCGAAGGACATAGAAAGAGGAAAGTGCGTAACATCAATCATGTCAATCAATATGTCCAGTGCAGGACTGGCATTGTCTACCAGATCCAATTGTCATGTGGTTCTACGTACATAGGTCAGTCCGGCCGATGTATTAATGTACGCCTCATGGAGCACGCCAATTCCTTGGGAAAAAAAGAGACTAACCCAGCCAAGCATCTTCACGTGTAAATGCGCACCGTATTTCGTCGACTCGGAAGTGTCGTTTGTGCACAATGATCGGCGCACAACAGAGATAGCAGAGGCCTTCCATATCATAAGAAAGACAAGCTGTTGCGTCAGCACACCTTCAGTAACCCTAACCTCCAAGGAAATGAGCCTGTTGCACAGGAGCTAGCATATCGGCGATAACTGCACGAGCCTTTGATGCGGTGTTATTTTTATTTGCGTTTTTAAATGAGTACATCTGTGCGCGACCATGCGCATGTGCGTAGTTCTTGTGTACGTATAAATTGACCTGCTTACTTCAAATAAAATTTAGTTGTAAGATCAGCGCCTTTGTGTGGGTGTTACCTTCATTCATCGTCCTTGTTGCTTAGCGCTGTTTTAATATTACGGAGCATTTCCAACTCGCCCAATCTGCCGTTCTTCTATACTTGGCTACGGAGGCGGGTGTTGGACGCACGCGCAGGCAAGCGCGTGCAGACGCACCCAAGGGAACACATTAGCGAATGGTCTTTTGCGGGTGTCTAGGAGCATGCCACCTCGTAAGGAATGCCAAATGCTCTTCGCTATCCTCATAAAAATCGTTGAGATCACCATATAAGAAATGAAAAAAAGAAACCGTGCCGACTTGCAAAAGCTTCTGGCAGGATTGGTTGCTGTGCGCGACACAAGCAGTTGTTATTGTCGCGCCTCCACCTCCGCCATCACCAGACCAACCGATCTCCAAAAAGCGGCACAGAGTTTTGCGGACGGATGCATTGCTCACGCGTGGTTCTTGTTATGCTGGCAGTTTTCCAGATTCAAGCAGTCCAACTACCTTCAAGTGCAGCTCTAAAGCTGGAGTGCGAGAGATAAGCCTCTCCCGGTTGTTCAGAGCCCCCGAAGAAGGAAAATTAACTGCAGTTCTTTTTTTTTCCTCATGCAGCTTCATCTGCGCCGCTTGGGTCTTCGAGGCGAACAAGCAGCAATAGCCGTGATTACCGCCTAACGGCCGCCACTGACTTTTTTTTTCTTCCTTTAATGGCCTCTCAAGTGCATGAGCCGGTGCTGGAGAGCATCGGGACGATGCGCCTATCAAGCGACGCAACCCCTCGTTCCCTGCCTTATTATCATTTTTTTTTCTTGCAATGAATCTTAATTACGGAGAAGGCGACACGTGACAGGCAAAAGGGTCGTTCGCCGTCCGACGAGGAATGGACGGTTCAGGCGAGGCACGTATAAACGTCGATATGGAGGGAGCTGCTACGCTATATTCGCGTTAAGGCCTCGGGTTCACGCCGTGTCCGGAGAATATCAGGGGGAGTTTTAGACTGGGCGAGCCTCGCGTTTTTTTCCCGCGCAATTTATCACCGCACAACAAATTCGAAAACATTGGAGACGTCTCACGTGTTTTCTTGCAAAGTGAAGTGGAGTATGAGTGAGGGAGAGGCATCAGAGAACTGGATTGGGGAGAGTTGGGAGAATACCTTAGTAATCTCCGATTTGCTGATGACATTGGAATAGCTCAGGGGACAAACTGCAAAGCATGACCGAGGACCTAGACTGAAAAAGCAGAATGATGGGCCTAGAAATTGATATGAAGATATATAAAGTAATGTTCAATAGTCTCAGCAGAGCGCAACATTTCACGATAGACACCGAAGCCTTAGAAGTAGCCAGGGAATGCATCTACCTAGTGCAGATAGCACCCGCTGACCTGGACCACGAGAATGAAACAATCGGGAAAATAAGAGCGGGGTGGAGTGCATTTAATAGGCACTCTCAGGTCATGAAGGGCAGCTTACCAGTATTCCTCTTGAAGAAAGTACACGACAGTTGTATCATGCCAGCATTCATCTATGGAGGTTCACGAAAAGGCTTGAAATTAAGTTGAGGACAGCGTATCGAGCTATGGAAGAGAAATTGATGGGTTTAAAGTTAAGAGACAGGGAAAGCGCAGAGTGGGTGAGGGAACAACGCAGGCTAATGACGGCATAGTGGAAATGAAGAAAAGAGATGGGCTTGGGCAGGGCATGTAATGCGGAGGTTTGATAACCTAAGGTCTTTAAACGAAGTGGGTTCCAAGAGAAGGCAAGCGTAGCAGGGGCCGACAGAAAGTTAGGTGAACGGATGAGATTAGGAAGTTTGCGGGTATACGGTGGCCGCAGCTGGCATAGGACAGGATTAATTGGAGGGATACGGACGTAGCTAGGTTGTTGTTGCTGTTGATGATGGTTTATGGTTTAAGGAGGTTTAACGTCCCAAAGAGACTCGGGCTATGAGGGACGCCGTAGTGAAGGGCTCCGGGAACCTGGGGTTATTTAACGTGCACTGACATCGCACAGTACACGGGCCTCTAGAATTTTGCCCCTCCATCGAAATGCGACCGCCGCGGCCGGGATCGAGCCCGCGTCTTTTGGGTCAGTAGCCGAGCGCCATAACCACTGAGCCACCGCGGCGGCTGGCGGTTGATGATGATGAACTATATATTGGTTACGACTGAGCAGTCAATCAGCTCACCAGCTAACCAACGAACTGGCGGGGCGACATATCTTACCTCATGCAAGCCTGTCTGTCACATGACTTGATTTCTGAATAAACAGTGCAGGAAACAGACCAGCCGTGCTCGTGGGAAAATCTTCTGCGAGGACCAACACGGCGTGTTTTTAGAGCAATGGTTAACTGACTAAGTAGTATAAAATGCTTCTGCTCGTTTCGAAACTTCCTGTATGCGAATGCCTTACGAACTGGAGGTGAGCACCAGGGCCACACATGCTGTATATTTTGCTGCAAAATTAAGGCGGTTTCGGGGTGAGATTTGGGTCTGAAACCGCGGGAGAGCACGTTTGAATTGCGTGTTGATCATTTGTGCGTTTCCAGCTTCTTTTTCTACTCTTTGGGCTACAGCTGTTGCCGAGTCCATCCACACAGCTAATTTTTTTTCTTTCTTATTCTGGCGTATTTGACGGCACGCGAGTTCCTTTCAAAGAATGAAAAATCAGGCGACGCTCGTGTTGATACGAAGTTAGCGTGCTAAAATTTCCGTCTCTCTCGGGTGGCCGCTGGCTGCCATAAACAGTGAGGGTCGAGGACAGCTGTCATCACGCCATAAACCGCTCAGAGGTTCAGATCTATACCACTCCAAACAGAAAGGAGTAAAAAGGAAGTAAGCTACCCTCTGGTGCACTCCCTTTTGTGAACGGGTGTGCACTAGGGGACAGTTTACTCCCATAGGTGCGCATTAGTGTCCAGAGCTCGACCGCACGGCTTGGCGACCACTCTATCGAAAGCAAGCGGACACGAGAAGTTGTGAAGAACAATGTGTCTATTGTGAAACCACGTGCCCTTTCTTCTCGCTGGCAGTGGAGTAGAATGGGCAGTTAGGCAAATCGGTAATGAACCATTATGGACAGTGAATTAACAATGAATGAAAGGAATCGTAATGAATCAATCGACTGCGCTGTTGGTTCATCATGATTTATCCTGAAAGCTCCGTTTGTGACGAAGCTATTCGTGTCGGGACAAAGTTCGGGAAGACACACGTTCAACGGCGGGTCCTACTTTTCTCATAGTTTTTCGAAAAAATAGCGACTCCCTAGGAGAAAAAAAAAGAGAGGAGAGTCCCAGGACAGTACTGACGAACCCCACCTTCCTTAAGTAAAAATTCGTCACGCAACGGTTAGGAGAAGGCGTGTTCACAGCATGGTGGCGAGTGATTCCACTGCTGGCAACGGGCGGCTAAGATGATGTTTGCGGTCACGTTTTTACTGTGTAGAAAATAGAATATAAAAAATGCGGGGGGGCTCATAATCTTTAGCGCAGACGTCGAGCGCGTACGTCCACTAAACAGCGAAAAATGCCAGCTGTGAGCGCTCCTTGACGACGAACTTACCTTCACGCTTACAACGCTCGCGACGGAGGCGAGTATAATGACCGGAGAGGAACTGTCACCCATGATTACAAGGTGGACGCCTAATTTCATCCGTAGTTTCAGATCTCGGCACTCCACGCCCAGCGATTTTATCCTGCATACCGCTTCATAATTAAGTATATTTACCTCGGTGCTTTAAGCACCTGACATCACGGCGGAACTTTCGTCTCCCGAAAGGAAAAATAAAACAGTGAAGAAAATTGAAGTACTTTTCTGCAGCTAGTGCATGCTGCGAAACTCGCCCTTGTTTGGATTTGGTAAGCAAGCTCGGCGTCCAGAGGTGCAAGCAGAGGAGTTTGCGTGCATCTTTCACGTGAGAACAGATAAACACGTATGTGGTATAATGAGCACAGAACGTAATAGCGAAATGTGACACAATATTATTCTTGGAAATAGGGGTCAAGATACAGGGTGTTTCTCCTAAGACTTTACACAATGTTTAAAAATAGGCTTTATCAGTTACAAGAGCGCTTTCTTCGGCATAGCACTGTCAGCGGTGTAGTACATCAGAATGCAACTAAGACATGCTAACTAGCAGGCTGGTTAGCTAGTATTGAGCATTTAAGTTTTCGACTATTACTGTTAGGCTCCTTAATTATTAAGAGGCGTGAAGCCCACCGTAGGTAATATCTATATAAATTTTTAGAGCTTCGAAAACGCTGTTACCCTCGGCGCTGTGGCCCAACAAATTTCGGCTATTTCGATGAGTTACGTGCACTGGAGAGAATGCTTTGCCTGCAGATTTTCCGAAAGCGCATGTATTTTGGCGCGATGAAGCCAAAATTTGTTGGGCCACAGCGCCGAGGGTAACAGCGTTTTCGAAATTCTAAAAACTGATATGCATATTAATTACGGTGGGCTACACTCCTCTTAGTAATTAAGGAGCCTAACAGTAATAAGTAAAAAGTTTACAATGCAACATTAGTCAACCAGCCTGCTAGTTAGCATGTCTTAGCTCTATTCTGATGTACTGCACCGCTGACAGTGCTATGCCGAAAAGAGCGCTCTTTTCATTCAAAAAGCCTATTTTTTTTAGATTGTGTGAAGCCTTGGGTGAAACGTCCTGTGTAACAAAACACTGAAATAGAACAAGGTTGTGAAAATGAAAAAAAAAGGTAAATAAAAAAAGTAAAAAATAACGAGCCCGAAAGTTCTTTTTACTTCTGGAAAAGTCTGCTGCTATTTTGCATTTCTTACTTTCTTTACACTCTAAAGAAAAAAAAAACGATGCAATTCTACATATCGAGGTAGACTCAGCGCAAAGGCTTGATGTTGAAACTTTGTCTTGTTTTGGACTTGATGAGGAGGAGGACAGCTTATAACTCTCCTCCCTCAGCCATTTGCATATGTGCAGCTCCTTCGTAAAGTGCATGTGATGGGCTCTTACTAGATGATACCAAGATAAACAAAAAAAAACACCAGTAAATTCGACAAGAGCGCCGCGTTCCTGTTTTAGAAAGCCCCATTATCATACGTAGGCAACAAATGCACCATCAGCTGACGTTCTGCGCTGCCAAGGGTAATGAAAGCAATCTGATGACTCACTTTTCTTTCCCATACAGCTTCTTAGACACGTCGACGCTCTTCTTGAAACGCACCCGACTTTGAGCTAGCGCAACGCACGCTTTTTGCCTTAACCTGTTAACTGAAAGTTAAGCATACAGTGAACAAATTGTCCGAAGTAGAAAGCTAAGCTCAGGCCGTCTCGACTTTTTAGTGATCGGCTCTGTTCGCGAAAGATAGAGCTGAGGGCAGCGACTGAAAGATTTAGTTTTCGGGATAAATCAAGAAAAGGAAGGCGCCTCAGAGATGCTGACATACGCTTCTGCGTTTAACAAGAAGGCAGAGATAAGGGAGAAGAGCCCGCGCGTTTCCGTCCAGCTCGAACTTACGCGAGTGATGCGATTTGGCAAGGCTGGCCAGGAGAGATTCGGGTAGCTTCGGTGTGCAATGTCAGCCGAAGACGCACTGCCTCTTAGTTTCGGGCGAGGGAAGTTCGACAGTCAGGAGTCCCTTTGCGGGCTGGCGATCTTCCAGCACCACCTGCTTCGAAGCCACTACTGTATGTGGAGAGCTCCTCTCCGTGACCGGTCGATCGATACAGTACACGGTTCGGAGCACTGCCGAAAGGGTCGAACCGCGCATTCGGCGAGAAGGAAAGGAGCGGTTCGACGGGATCCGGATGTGTAAGAGGCTTACAGAATGAACCGAGACTTTGGCTTCTCTCACTTGTATTTCTTTATTGCTTCTCTAAGGTTCTGTCGGCCACAGATGACATAAACTCGTCAATTTTTTCTTTCAAGGCGACGACATCAGCTTCAGCATTTTGTCGTAGCGCATCGCGCAAGCTGGAACGCTATACTCGACAAAAAAGAAATGAAGATGATCGGAGTTGGGGTCGTGCTGGGCTGAGTGAGAATTCAAGACGGGTGTTGAGAATATGGGGAGAATGAACTGTGCACACGCACAGTGTTTCCTTTGAGTAGATCGGCTTAACAGCAAGAAAAGAAGCATTGTTTCTTTTTTTTTTGCTGCGCGACCAAACACAGCATTTCCGGCGTCCAAAGCCGTCGCTACCCGAGTCCGCAGTATAAATCACCACGCGTTGACCCCAGAATTACTTTCAGCAACGAACGAGAGGGTGTGACTTCTTTCTGCGCTACGCGCTGAATTATAAAAGAACATGTCGCGACCTTAAATAAATATCAAACCGAGCAAGCGCATCTGCGAGTCGAGGACGCTTCTCATGACCGAAATTTTACCGCGGCTTCAACTGAACAGCACTTTTTTTCTTTTTATGTTGATTTTGTTTTCGACATTTTCGAAGCTGGCGCTCTTTGGACGCTGTAGAAGTAAAGGCAATGATGTGAGTTCGGCCGAGGCCAGATATTGAATGAACAAGAGCGTGCCCAGCAGCACTTGCCTGTTTTCCTTCGTAGCCGCTCCCTTCTGGCGGTGATCAAGGACCCGACTGCGGCGAGTACCGGGGAGAGCGGACGTCTTCCTCGGAGGAGAACGCGACCCACTCCGTTGCTTCACTGGGCACCAAATCGGATTTGCCCAGCCAAGATGTGTCGGCGCTTAGAAAATAGCGCAACGGTTTACGAAGTATTTTAAGAGTAGACCGCGAAAAAAAAACACAATTTGAACCAAAACAATGTAATCGGGCGCTACATATGCAGAAGTGTGCTCGAGTTAAGAGAACGCTATACGTATACACTGTGAACTTGTTACCGCAAGTTTTGGTCAGGCTGAGAAATAGTAATTACCCTACAAGAACGCATTTGAGCCCCTAGTTGAGCTCTAAGCTTCGTACAATGTTAGACCTTTGACGTCAGGTCTGACGTCAATATTATAGCAATGTACTCGCTCCTCGCGGGACATTGCAATAAGCAACGCATTAGCGGCAGGGCGCTAACAGATCAGCGCTCCTCTCTGACATTTCACTCCCCTTAAATGGTTAGTAGCATCGAACTTGGTTTTATGCTCTGCAAACTTTACTCTCTGCAAACTCTACTTACCTATCTCTGGTGGTGCTCTAGTTTTTCCCGTTCTTACCTCTCGCATATCCACGAACTTTGCATTTTGCCCCGCAGTGGTGTGCACACCTCCTGCGACCAATTGTCGTAGAGCTGGAGGGAGCAGTGCACAGGCCAGCTGATATATCAGAGATCGATCACGATTCTCACGTAGACATTCGCATTAGCGTTTCGGCGGCAGGACTGTGATTAGAATAAACTTAGTTCTGTCGTCAAGGCCAGCGCACAACGAACGTGTCACACAGATAGCTGATTTTGCCTGAGTTATTTCGCAAATGCTCTAAATGTCACACGCAGCCGTTGTGCATCGCCAGCAGCGCCCCTGAGAGCAGCGCCGCCAGCGGCTGGAATTAGGTTTGGAAGGCGACGCGCCTGTCCATGCATTTGCGGGTGCTCTGTCGCTGATGCTCTTAGGACCTCATACAGTCAAAGCTACGCTTTTAAATATACATTGTAGATGGCAGCAGATTTTGGTGTGAATTTAGGCGCGCCTAGTTTTGATTTTAAGGTGTTCCGCAAGAATGGTTCATTGCGTTCGGTTATGATAGGAATGTAAAAGGGAGTAAACGTTCTTAGTTCAAATGATTAATTAGTTATTCATGAGTTATTCATAATTAGTTATTCAGGAATAGATTATTTTTAAATTTTTGATGCCAACGTACGTATCTCGCACGACGCCTTGATATTCTTTCCCTGGCAGTCTCACGCAGCGGTTAATGCACGAAATACAGCTTAGTGCAGCAGATGATTGAGCCGTCCGCGCTCGGTTTAAACTGCATTCCAGAATACAACTGTCGGCCATTAAAATCAGACCAACGCATTTTTAACTTCCACCAGAGAACTCCGATCCTAGCAGCTCTGGCGGTTATCCAAAGAAGCTGTTTTCGAGCGCACTTATGAAAAAAGAAAATGAAAGAATAGCGCTGTATTGTAGCTTGAGCTCAAAACCCCCCTGTCGCTTTCTTGTTCAAAAGACGATGCACAGACGGCAAACTGGTAAATGAACATTTGCGTCCGGCTCGTTGCTGCCGTTGGTTCTGGATCGGTCATTAACGCAGCCTACCGTGTAGAGCACCGATCTGCCTCGATCCTTGGGTCACTTTCAGTGCAACAGCAACGGCTATATAGTCCCAAGCGGAACGCGTGCACCGCGCACCCACCACGGCTGCTGCACTGCTGTTTGTCACGTAGCTGGAAGCCGCGCGACGGCGCCATACACTTCAGCTATAGTTCGGAGTGGATACGCTACCGACATCTCGACTGTTCGCGAACTAAGGAAGACTTTCCGTTCTTCCAAGTGGGAAATAATCGAATGGGATCGATCCCACTACTCCACTTCGCGCCCTCCTTCTTGCATCCACTCCTACGTTCCCCACGAAGCACTCTCGGGAGTACTTCCATCCCCATGTGTTCCCATGGTCGAAGGTGCACCGTGACAAGGTTCTCTTTGGCCAAGAGACGAACGAGAACGGCCAGCGATGTGTTTTCGTGTCTGTGTTCGAAAACAGCTCAACTCACCCGGCAGGCGCCAAGTTCTTTCCTTTTTCTGCCCAGACTTCCCCTCGACACTGCGTGCGGTCAAAGCTCTGCGTATCCACGCGTGCAATCCAGCTGGTCGGAACTGCGCAGGTAGCACGTGGTCGTCTCTTGAAACGTCTCAGGGAGCCGAGGATTAACGGCGCCATTGTGTCTCTGCGTGCTTTGTAGCGCACCGAGGCAGTGTGCGGACACCAGAGCAACGTCGGCTCCCCTTCGCGGCCAGTCATGCCCGGCAACTGCTTCGCTGTCACGGAAGGCCGCCGTCCACGGACGCCGCTGCCGGCGCTCGTGCGTTACCCAGGTGAGGCTGGCCGAGGTAGCCAGGCTGGCTGGCGTTCCGGAACCACTAACGGCAATGCGATACAATGAGCAGTAGAGTGGGAGACAGCAGAGTGGGTTAGGGAACGAACTGTCCTAGCTGAAATCAAGCAGAAACGGGCACGGGCATGTAACGTGAAGAGGAGAGGACCATTGGTGCCTTAGGGTAGACTCCGAGAGCAAGAAAACTTAGCAGGGCGCGGCAGAAAGTCAGGTGGACGGATAAGTTCAGGAAGTTTGCGGGGATAAGGCGGCGGCCGCCGCTGGCTCAGGTCAGGGTTAAATGGACGTCGTTGGAAGAGGCTGTCGTTCAGCGGTGGACGTAGTTGGGCTAATGATGATGGCCAGAGTAAAATAGAATAATGTAACGAACAGATATCCTAGCTGAATTTGAGAAGCGGAACTGGACGTAGGTAATAATGTAATAAGCAGAACAGATACCTTCATTTTTGAATATGATACAGAGAAGCTCCCTATTTAAATTGCTTATGTCCAGGAAGGCTAAATACAGAGGCCTCTTCTCCGCTCTAGCGGTTTTTTTTTACATTCCGTAAGCAAAAACAGCCTATCAGCCAAGCCCCTACCACTTCTGAACCTGTTCTGAAGTTTTACCGTTATCTTACTACTTTATATCCACGTCTGCATTTTAAGTTTCACTGCCTGCATTGTCGGCCTCTATGTCACCGAGGTTATTGTATTTGGTCTGAAATTTTTATTTCGTTTTTTACGTTCTCGAGGCGCACAGAGGCGCCACTAAGCGGCGCCAAATAACGCCAACGAGCAGAGGTTCAAAGCTGCTGTGAATGCAGCAAGAGGGACCTAAACTTCCACTTAAGACAGTAGGCACTGGACAGATACACTAACACAACTGGCTAGTAGTCTGACGCATTAAACCACTATGGTTAAAAGAGAAGAGATTTATATCATCTAGAGTTATATTCACAGTTTCGCTCAGTCAAAAAATGATCACGTTTTTAGTGAAATGTGTTCACTTCAAGTTGACACATCTATATGGTATAAATAAAAAGGCTTGACTTGAGCAAGAAGAGCTGAGTGCCTAAGGTTTTTTTTTTTTTAGTAAGGGCGGTCGTAAAGCCTCTCGTATTTTAGAAAGTGCATTTCCTCCGGCCTACGCGCATAATTCACGCGTCCCGACGCATCTTTCTGTGTTTCATCACCGCCTTTTACATGAACACGGACCAGCCAGCGGGAACTGTTGCTTCATTTATTCTTTCTCTTCTTGGCGCCTTGTTGTTACCTCAACTGGGTCCTTACAAGTCGCTTCCCTTCTCTACAATAACAGCTTTAACTATTTTTGCTACTCGAATAAAAATGCTCTGCCTTAGTTCGCAAAGCTCTGACATGCTGGCGCAAGGCGACCAGGAAGAACTCTTTCAAGAAAAGCGACGTTTATATTGCAGGAATGCATGCAACAAATACGTTTAACCTTCCCCTTCTCCTCAAATTTCATCCGTTCGTTCGCGCCATGATAAAACACGCGGTTTCAGTGAGATTCGAGCCCCCGCCTCATAGGTACCAGTCAATGCCTCTAACCACTTGGCTATCTCTACATTTTTATTTATTTATTGCCATCAATATCATACAATATGTACACAAGAACTGTCAGCGACATCGTGACTGACTTACAGAGGCTAAAAATGTTTAGTTCACTTTAGGGTTACAGTGTACGGCAGCCAATCACGTGATGAATTTTCATGTTTGATTATTTCAAATTATTTTTAATCACTTCTTTAAAATACTGACTGTGTGTGTGCGTAAAAGTGTGTGTGACACAGCGCCGTCCTGCTCCTCTTCAGGCCCAAAACTCTAACGAGGCCGTACGGCACACCATCCTCTTTCTCACTCTCGGCAATCCAAGACAATCGCTCCGCAAGGCTGCCGGGGATATTTATAGTTGGTGTTTGTGCTTAACTAAACCATTTGCAGTTCAGCGGGAATATGTAGTACATTTTCAATTTAAAAGTGTTTGTTATATTTCATCATGGTTTACGCGTCCTCCAAGGCATCTTTTGGAGGTGAAAAAAAAAAAACCCCTTCTCGCCGCCAAGTTAATGTGCTTTGCATATTAGATAGTGGATGGCGCCACAGTGTTCTGCTTTTGTCATTTCATCAGTGACGACCACTTGCCCATACCACTGGCGGTTCAGCAAACGTCCTAAATTCGTTTTAAAACTTCCTCAGCACATTCCACTATTCATGTTCTCCCCAGTGTGTCTTTGAATGTAAAAAATGTCTTCGCATCGGCAAATTGAAGTGCTTTGCACATTTGTTATTAGATGCGACCGCACTAAGCGTGAAAAAAGAACAGCCGAAATATGCAGACGATAAAGAGGAAAAACGCGAACGCCGCCTTGCAACTAAAAATTTTAGTTAGCGTTCGTGTTTGCTGTCGTATGCGTCCCTAGAGGTTGCTTTTACTTTGATGTCATGGTGGAGAGAAACGCGCATTGTGAAACACGCAACGGGCCGAACAGAAACGTGGAGACATATGACGACATATCACCCGCCAAAATCCTTTAGAGTATGGAAGACATAGGCACTCCATTACATGTTACGAAAGTTGTACATAGGCTGCTTTAGGACCGGTCATTCCCTGTCTTCCTCCATGTAGAACAAATCTGTGACTGCATCTCGAATAGTGAGTGCAGAAGGTTCAGTTTTAACTCCGCATATGGTTTTTATAGCTTTCATACTAATGGCGTCAAAATTAGTGGAAATATCACATATACAGTTTATGATTTACGCATATGAGGTCACGATAGGGTTAACTCATAAACACTTGGAGACGCAGAACTTTCATTCACAAGAGGACCTAAATGCACTGGATGAGTACGTCCGCGAATCAGGATTAGAAACTGCAGCCACACAACTCCAGCTACATTAGCGTGAGTAACAAAAAAGGAAGAAAGCGATTAGCAACTAAAAGAGTCACGCTCAAAACAGGAAACTAGACATTACAACAAGTGAATGAGCTGAAAGCCCTTGGGCTTGACATTCATAATCCTGGCAAAGGAACACAATGGCTCCGCAGGACAAAGAAGGCAGCAGCGACTACGATACATTTGATCAAATGCATTCATATGTGGGAGGAGGAGCCCGCACTGAGAAGGCCAGACGTCTTGTACGTTGAGTAGTTCAACCTCGGATAGCTCAATTTAATCGACTAACGACCCGACAGTGGGCGGCGCTGGAAACGATAAATAGGAGCGCAGTGCGCACTCTCGCGGCACTGCAAAGGCTGCCACCCATCCTAAATCTTCAGGAATATGCGCAGCTGAATACACTGACTGCACTTGTTGAATAGCGAGAGGCAGAAAGACAGAGAAAGTACGTTATACCCGTCGCAACCGTGTTCAGTGACGTGACGGTACAAACACCAAAAGTGACAGACCCCCCATTGTGGACACACACGACAATTACGACAAGCAATTTAAGAGAGTTACAAAGGCGCAAAGCATCATTCAAGTAATAAGTCTTCTCAGTAATAGCATAACTAAAAGCATACAGGCACATTGGACAAAGGAAAGTTCACCAGTGGAGAGCGTACGTTCTTACCAACAGAGCTTGAACCCCGAAACTAGCCTTTCTTTCGACTCCCACCCCGCTGTTCCCATCATAAGTACACGCGCCCTGATTCCCCCGTGCGCTTGCCCCCTTCGTCATAATTTATCTTGATTGTAGGAGGCGCCCTTAGAATGATTAGGGCTGGAGCAGCCCTTATCCTGTTGGTGACCTGCCAATGGGGCCCTCAAGAAGAAGCAGTGTCCAGGACATGTTCTGAATATTGCACGCCAGCCGCTGACGCGGATGTTCGCCACCATGCTGAGGACGTTTCTGAGAACAATAGCTTCGAGAACAAGACGAATGTAGGAAGTTAGTCTAACGGCTACTTTGGGAGCAATACTTCACCCAGTCGCTGACAACCGCAGTCAGAGCCGAAGCCTGCTCAGGTTTCTGAGTGAAAACAGTCTCCCCGACCTTCCGTAGTTTATCTATAGTATATTGGGAGCGCCATCTTATGCCATATGGCAAGCCGTCGAAAAAAAAAATACCTTAGGCGATCCTCGGTGGATCGTTTGAATGCGTTAGCATTTTCTGTTGCTGCTGGTTCTGTGTTAGCTCTGCACTAAGACAGTAAGTTCTGCATTAAGGGCGCAAGTGGTTATTCTCTCCTTCACATTCATCGATCACCGAGCATCCTCATGCCATTGCTGGCCCAGCGATGCGCCACTGCCCCGGCAGGTGGCGCTTTCAAACACAGCCACGCACGTTGCTCGTCCCGAGTGACCAATTATTAATTTAACTGCCATGCTGGGCAGTTTGCTCACAATGCGGTGGACAGGCTGCAATGACGTCACAAAGCAGAAAAACAGCATAACGGCAGAGAAGCAGCGCTCAAAAACGAGAAACGCGTATCCAGGAAAAACGTGTAAACTTGCAGCATGATCGCTTTCTCAAGCAGCGCCCAAGGAAAGAAAAGCAAGGAACGAATTATACTAAACAGTACCTTCTCTACCATGAAGTGCAGCCAGACCAGTACACCTTTGAGCGTTGTGCAGCTGAAGAAACTTTACCGGTGCAGGAGATGTTGATGTTGATCACTTGGTCGCTGTCCTAGGCGACGGCACAAAAGACAAATGCAGCGAAACGATGACCAAAAGTTTATTGGCAATGCTCGCTGCCTATACATGGCAACAAAACGCGGCGCAATGTGCGGCAGGGTATAGAGTAGGCTTACCATGGACTAGAGCGCGATTCTATTCTTTTGTGGACTCACCCCGTGATCTCTGCCTGACCCTTTCTGCGTTTCTCTCGCTTTTCAAGAAAGAATAATGTCGTTTCGTGGCATCCCGCATTGGCTACTTCGTCTGTTTCTTTTTTAATTGCATACTTCGGTCTTGACACACATTTCCTCGTTTTGCGGAAATTATCCGCGCCCCTATCTGAAAAAAGTGTGCCAGCTGTTCTGAGATCGGTGTCGTCGTGGAACCACCGTCGAAGAGGTAAATGTGACCGCAGAGATTTTTCTTTTTTTTTGCACACGTAAGCATAAATGAAATGCCATGCGATACATTCACCCTTGTTCACCTGAACCATATCTGACATTCACACACAGTCGTTCGTGTGCACGCCGAAAGTAAGCCACTGTTTCTGTTTTTTTTTTGTATAGCCGCGAGAGAATAGGCGTTCAAACAAAATGACTCAAATGATACCGGTGTGCACTTGGAAGATACTCCGCAAACCCCGCTGACCCCTTTCGAGGGGAAACCCAGTTTCGAACACCCCTAGCGAAAAGAAAAACAATGTGCAGTTAGTTGCGGAAGCTACAGTTCACTGAGTACTGCGGCGAGCTAGCCAAATTTGCACGAAGTGCGCGCTTAAAATTACAGCTTCCCGTGTTCTTGGAGCACTCAAAGTGATAGGATTATATCTGACTTCAATCCTTTCGCCCTTAAACACACTTTCCGGACGCAGGAAATGCTCCTGACATCGAGCGTATCTACATCTACACTGACAAGGGTAGCTTTATCGCTGCTTTGAGAATTAAGAGTGGCGCGCTTTCTTACATTGTCTGTTGTCCGTCTCGCGTGTGTACAACGTTAGTTCCGAAACGCGATTAGTTTAACCACGGTTTCGCGGTGTGCGTCCGCGTGTCCCTGGCGCTTAGACTGAAGCCGAGATTGCTGCAGAGATGAGGAAGAAACTCAAAACTCCACGTTTCCGCACACACAAAAAATGCTGCTTGTGTAAATGATTGGTTAGGTCCGTTTTATTGAATTACAGCCGCCATAACCGCTGTTACGTTAAGCGTGGTCACCTCTGTACTCCAGAGCTGCGCTTCTTAGCGGCGAATGTTGGAAAGAGAAAAGGAAAGATAAAGAGCTTTACGGAAATGCACAGATTGTGCCTGGCCGGTCAAAACCTCTGACTGCACGGTATTCTATGTATGGCAGGAGGCTTTGGAAGGAAAAAATCCTTTTGGAAGAGCAAAGGAGGAGATATGAAAGGATTAAAAATAAAAACTGATAGGATTATTACGACACTCGTCCAAATGTAGGTATAGCGCAGATATTTTGATATTGAAGTGTTTTGATTGTTTAGATATTTCTTGGATCTTCGCGACTTCCGCGCTTCGCCTTTCACGGCGGGATCGTGGTGGCCCAAGCAATTTTGTTTTAGGGCGAAAGCACTAATTAGCACGGTTCCAACTAGGAATCTTGTGTGAAACTGGACCTTGAGCGCGATCTTGGCCAACCTGTGGAAAGAAAATAAGTACTGCCACGACTGGGCTTCGAACCCAGGGCAGCGCGAACAGATCAGCTTCATGGCCACTGCATGACAGCCCTATGTTATAACTGCAGCCAATCGCGCCTCGTGTTGAACCAGGCTAAACACATGCTTTTGCAGGTCTACTCAGCTTAACCACGTTAAAGCCGTACCACTTCTTTTTTTGTTTTGCGTAAATCAGCAGCGCTCTATGTACGCATCGCAGAATATCGCAGTCGCCGTGTGTTTTCCCCTTTTTGCGTTCTAGGTGGGGTCTAACGCCCACATTTTATAGCTTATTTCATTCGGCGATCTAGAGCAGTTCTCCGAATCCGCCATGAAGCAAGATACTGTCGCAGTCCAATCAGAGCTCGGGATCGGAATCCAAATTGCCAGTTTAAACCCATTCTTCGGTTTCGTGGAAGAAGAAAACTTTCTCGGAATCGCCGATTAATTGGAATACATCATCAATTGTAAGTGAAGCGGCTATGTACAGTCAGGCCGAAATGAAACGCAAGTACGCATATGCAGTACTTTCTCACTTTGCAGCGAGATATTCCTCTACAACCGGTTTATCAGTATACACTTCGGTAGACCTTCTATACTCAATGCGGCTAGTTACGCACTGCAGCTGAAAGCACATAGGCAGTATATTTTGTTTTGTTGCTAGGCATTGTTCGCATTTAGTTCCGGCCTGACTGTTCGTTTGTCAGCTATCGCAGTGTCCGTTGTTTCGCATCTGCAGGGTGAAAGAAGGCTCGCTTAGAGAGTTCCCGTCTTTTTCTAATCGAAAACATGGCACGCTGTGCAGCACCAGGGGAGAGCAAAAAGAAACCTGGGATAATCTTTGCTTTGTAATAGAAACAGAAGGCTGGAAGTCGTGATTAGTGAATGCAGGATTAGAGTGTTTAGAAAAGCGGCGCCAATGTGATCGAGTAAAATACATGTACTTGCTGTACCACGATAGACTTGGTATGAGCAAACTCGAGTACATTCAGCCAGTGTGCAGGCGAACCACTCGATCACACCATAATAAAATTTAAAAGATTATTCCTCTGATAGAAACACATTCGTAAGCTCATTCTTTCCGAAGACGATACGTGAGTGGAATCGGCTGCCAGCCTGTGCTGTGGAAAGCCCAACTACTGAATAATTCGTTGAAAGCGTTCAGTTGTACTTGTAAGCACTTTGAACTCAGCCACGTGCAACTTGTTCCGCTATTTTTTTATACTATTTTGTCAATCCGCGCGTGCATTTCCTCGGTTTTTTTTTTGTGTGTCGATTTGTGGAGGCAGTCTTGTTGTGCCTTGGTTTGTTTTTCGCATGTATCACTTGTGTCTGTACTTCCACCCCCTACTCCTGCTTACAGCCCCACCTTGATGCTAGCAGAATTGTATAAATAAATAAAACAAATAAATGAAAAAGCCAGTAAGTCACTTCAATTAGCGCGCATTTGCAATGAAAGCTCTAAGACGCTACTTCTGTGCGGCGGCAACACACTTGCGAAGTCGAAATTTCACAGTTTTTGTTTTTAGAGAGAAGCACATTCAATTACAGCACAAGTTATTTCTTCTTCAAAAGAAGGTGTCGATATTGAAAGGTAGTGTTAACTTCCAGGGTACCAGACGGATATTGTCGTATACTGCACTGAGCTCAAGAGTCTTACTTTACCTACTTCCTAATAAGTAAAATTAAAATGAAATTAGTAGTAAAGTCAAAGTATGCCAAAAATAGGCACAGATGTTGCTCCCGCAGGTAACATGCCCATTACGAAGTGTTGACTATACGAGCTTACATTGCCAAAAAAAAAAACAAAAAAAAAGATAGCTTGCTGCCGCAATGATTGTTGGCGGGCAAAGTTTTTCAACATTGCTTTAATTCTGCGCATATTTCGGTAGCAGAAGCGTCTCTAAAACAAGTTTCTCTTTTTTGTGCAGTGTCTACTGAAAATGCATATGCGAGAATAATAATAATTCAACCTTTCCACACATTTCAACAAACTTTTTTCGCTTCAGGATAAAAAGAAAGATTCTGATCAGCTCAAACTCCCGAATTTTCATTTAGTTCTCCAATCCTGTTAAGCAAAATTGACGCGTGGCAGATCATTAAGTTCTAACCCCGTAAACTGTCAACGAAGTTCACAAAAAAACGTAAAAAAGCTAAAGAAATAGCCGATGTTACAGTAAAACCATTCTTCCCGTCAAAACTTGGGTACTTAGTGATTTTTTTTAATTACCTTCTGCCTGACGCGATTCAATTAAACAGAGCAGCAGCAGGTCATTTCGGTGGGTGCTTAAGTACCGTTTGTTGCAAGCGATATCGTAGCCACTGAGACGCAGTAGCTTCAGAAAGGGAAAAAACAAACAAGCTGGACTCCAGAAAGACCACGATGTGGTCTTCCATGTGCTTTCTGGCTCCGTGTTTATTATCTTTTTTTTTGTTTCGCGGTATATAGACTACGCCGCGGCCTGCCCTCGCATCTATCCATTCGACGCAGTACTCGAAGCACAGCGCGTCAGTGAGACAGATTGCGGAGCTACCGGAATGCCGAGGCGCTCTCGTCCCTTCCGAGCAGCCCTCTCGACAATGTATACACGCCCGATGGAGCGGCTCGTGACGCGGTCCGCTTGCATTGCATGCGGCACCGGACATGCGACAAAGTGAACGATGGTGTCCGGTGCTTGCTTTCAACGACTGCGCTATTTAACGACGTCGGAGCCCAAGGGCAAGGGCTCTCAGACTTTTTTTTTTATGTCGTCCTAGAGATGGAGGGCGCTTGCCGGAAGTCGTCAAAATGGTGCTCTGCGGAAACAGCCTTTCTGTATTAGGATAAGTAGAACACGTCTATGGCTCAGTGCATACGTCGGAGCTCAGAAGTTGGGGTATTCGTTGTATACAGCCATGGACAAAATGTTTTTTTCCGCAATTCCGGGAAAAAATACTTCTCCGCTGCCTATCTACTGCAGTCGGAATTTCTTACAGAGCATGGAGAACGCATGTCCCATCCCGCTTGCAAGTTTTCCGGTGGCCTCGTTTCATTGAGCTTGAAAGTGTCAATTCAGTGCGCTCATTGGAAGCCCCATGGAGACAAAAGGGGTCGACAATCGTAAAACTCAAGCATCGGCTGTAGGGAAATGACGTCACCAGACAGAAAGTGTCATCACTTCCCGCAAAGGCATCAACATGCAACATGCTGTCAACATGCATCAACATCCGATGCTATCGCGTCGCAAACACACGATGGAATTAGGTATCAGTGAATTTTATATTTTCCTCAAACGCGCATCGTAAACTTCTGTCGACAAATGTACACGGCTTTAGACATACCTGGCGTGAAAACACACGTACTGCTCCTGTAACTCTTCGAGCAATTATATTATTTTATATCGTGCGAGCTTTCTACGGAGGCCATGCTTTTTGTTAGCGAATAGGTGTTATCATAAGACATACAGAGATGCTACCAGCAATACTATATGAAGTATGACGACAAGAATGATTTCAAAAGTGCAATGCGATTTCTTTCCCCTTTGGCACCGAACTTCGTCAAGCGAGTGAGAAAGCAAGTGCGTGTGTGAATAAGCGAATCAGTGTAGAAATGAATTAATGAGCAAGAGAGTAAAAGAGGGTTTGACTAAGTTACTGAATCCCTGGGGTTATGAGTAAGTGAGTAATATAGCAACTGAGTGCTCGAGTGAGCTGGTAAGCAAATGAAAGATTGTTTGAGTGAGCCAGCGAATGGTCGAACAAGTGAGCAAGTAAGCAAGCAAGAGGAAGGTTACGAATGTTTTGTACGCGTCGAACTCGACTAGAGAATACCGGTTTGCGCAGAACACGTAACACAGTGAACATACAGCCGGTGGCATGCTAGGACAACAATGAGAAGGCCAAGGAAAAAAAAAGACGTGGTCCGAGGCGGACAAGGGTCAGGTTGGGAGGTTAGATTAGGGAATTTGCTGTAAAATAGGGACTACGGTTTGCTCAGGAAAGTGCTAATTGAAGTCAGTTCGAAGAGGTC
This sequence comes from Amblyomma americanum, assembly GCF_052857255.1. Lineage (NCBI taxonomy): Eukaryota > Metazoa > Arthropoda > Arachnida > Ixodida > Ixodidae > Amblyomma > Amblyomma americanum. Next base: position 226,566,893 of record NC_135499.1, on the reverse strand, counting down.
TTTGTTCTGGAGAGGACGCAGCCTGTCTGATGATGATGATAATAATGACTGTGGGGACGATGATGATGACGATAACCGTGAGTAAGCGCTGGCGTTTTCCGTCTTCCTACAGCCATGGCCGCCAACTGCGTCGCACTGTCCCGCTCGTCAGCGGGGCCTCGACACTGCGCCGCCGCCGCCGAAACTGCGGCGGCCCTGTTGCGCCCAGCAAAACTCGATCGAATCGCGCGCGGTTCTCGGACGTTTGTCTTTCTTGCCTCACAGAAAAGGCGGCTGCTTGTCGCGTGGGTGCCACAGAGCAGCACACACTCTCTCCCTGTCTTTGGACCTCCGCAGAGTGAACTGATGACTCACAAGCCCACGACTTTCCTTCCTTCTTTTTTTTCTTCCTCGTTCACTCTTACTGGGACACTGAACGGAGCTTTCTGCTCGGCGAGAACGACAGAATAAATTTTCTTCCTACATGCGCCTGAAACGTTCGCCTAGGATTAGTTGCTACCCCACTGGTATTCATATTAGACACTTTGAAGAGGCCGAATGTGGCTTACGGTCGCAGTATATGGGCTATTAGACATCTTAGAGAGAGCCAGTCCATTCCTGAGTTTCGTTGCAGGTGGTTGGGAAGGAACGACAGACTGGAGAGTGAGTCGGCTACGGAACGCCTCTTCCAGGCAGTGCTCTAGACAGGGCGCGGCTCACTGTCGTCCCGGATGCCGTTGCACAAACTGGCGCAAAAGGCGAGTCCCTATAATAGTCAGCAGCCGTCAGAGAGTTGCGCTGTCCTTTCGCGAAAGCGAAGACAGAACGGTGACATGAGTGAAGACGGCCTTCACGATGCAGACGCGCGAAGTATAGCGCGTAGTGGTTCCATGCGCCACAATGCTGTGCGAGAACAGAGCAAGGGGACTTTTCCGTGCACGGGTACCTTCGCCCTTTTCGAGAACAATAATGTCGCAGGCTAGGCGCATTATTCACGGACTACCTTTCTCCCCACTGCGCACCAAGCTTTTGCTGAGCGGCCTATGGAGGAAGCAGAAAATCTTGAAACTTTTATTGGCCTAAGCCGACTGATTTTGAGCAGGAAGCGAGATTTTGCCAAGCCTGTATTTCGTCAGTGCCTTTCGGGGATCGCTTTCCGCCTGTCATGACTGGAGCTTCGCCATGTTGATTAACGGGAGTGGCCGGCTCTTCTACGCTCACATATACCACATGGCAATATTACGCGAGATAGCTGTCGTGAGTCTGGCAACTTGGCTAATCGATGTTCTTAAATTCCCCCATATAACTGCCCATTTTATGAAAATAAATCATTCATTCATGTCATTTCCTGCCCTGATTGAGCGAATTCAGCTCCATGATCTGAAGGGGGCATGATGGTCGGCGATCGCACACAAGAAGAAAAGGAACGTCGGGCTGATGCCCATAATCACCTCAGGCGTCGATGATGCTCACGCAAGGGAATCGGCACACTTTCACGCATTCGTAATGAACACGGTTTCGGCAGCGATGCATCTTCGTCAAGCATGTGTACAAAGCCATTTCGAGGGAGTCCGAACATCTCCTCCGTCAAGCCGAACGCGCTTCCACAGACTTCGCGCTGTCATTATGTTTGAACACGCTTCGCCTATTAAGTGAAGTGCGAAACCTCTGCGTCCTTAACCAGACGGGCTTTTCATTCTTCTGTCTCCTCTTACGAGTTGAGCACTAAACATTGCAACAGGCCCAATCATGTCCAACATTCCAACAAAAAATTTTAATATTGAAAAAATGTAACGTACTGGTACAGAAATATTAAAGCTAGTGGTCCGTTCTTCCGATAAGTAGCAAAACCTTTCTTTTATAGTGTTTACATCGCTCGTATCGAGCACTGCCATAAAAAAGAAATGGGAACGCTTTTGAAGGTAGCAGAATCGTTAATAGCAAAAAAATGCAAGCCTGCCGAAGGGAGATCTGCTGACATATTGATTTTTATGGAGAAATCTTACAATATATGAAAAAATTGCGCTCATAAACTATTTCGTGTTCAAAACTACTTTTGTCCAGAAATGTTGGGCATGCAAAAACGGAGACCCTTGCAGCTTGCAAATTTGTGACAAACATACAGCGCACACACTTTCGCGTTCAGAGCTTGTTTACAAGGTCTCATTGGGTTCTGCGACCGTAAGAAAGGTCAGAAACGCCCGAAAGCAAGGTTACGGCCGTTGATGAACACGCCACCGTCTCGGAAGTATCGAACGCGCGACGATTCCAAATTGTATCCGCTTTCGAGAATTTCCTCCCTTTTCCTCGGCGGCGTAATGAATGTCTCCCCAAGAGAACGGATGCGTAGATGGGGAGTGGAAGTACACGAAGAGGCCTAGGAGAGGAGGGTAAAAAGGAGCTGGGGAGAGCGGGAGAAGGGGGAACAACTGTCGTCGCGCTTTCTCAAGAATGCGTTGGAGTCGCCGGCATCGGCTCTCGCTCCCGGACGGGACGGACGGGGGGTCGGGAAGAGGGGAGCGAGCCGGAGGCTCGGGCTTCGAGTGGCGCAGTGGGTCAGGAGGGAGGGCTCCCGTGACGTCAGCGAGTCACGTGTCGGGCTCGCGGGCGGGCCGTCCCGTCGCCGATATAAGGAGGGCCGCCGCGGGAAGTTTCCCCCACGTCGATCCTCGGACGGGACGCTTGACTGGACGACAATGGGTGAGTCCCGCTGTTGCTGATCCGGGATCCCATCGGGAAATTCGAATCTGTCTGCGCGAGCCCGAAAGGTTTTCAGTGGGAAAACAGCCCGCGCCAGAGGATGATCAATCAGATGACGGCTGGGGGGTAACCGATAAGGAGCTGGCGAGGTGAAAAGAGACGAACCTCGCGTTGGCGGAAAATCAAATATTTTCGGGGCGTTGTTATTGATAGAAAATAATAATATTAAGACTAGACGCTCATCTTCCGTTTTGGTGCACCTTCGAAGGCCGCCTCGGTGAACCATGAACGTGGCCTGCCGGCGGGTTTGGGGCCTCGTGCGCTGTCGACGCAGGGCGCTGTTCAAAGAAGGCAAAATTTACCGCGTTGAGATTTCCTCAATAGCTAAGGTCGGCGCTGATTTGCAGGCTCCCTCGAACGTGGCAAGCTGTGCTGTTTTCCTTTTCGTGCACTGCATCTTTTTCGTGGCATACGAAAGAAAGCCGAATGTGCAATGGAATCACGCTGAATCGTTTTACCAGTGGCGCCCTTCGACCGCATGCATCCACCGTTGGGTATGACGATTGTCTCGGGTTAATCACGGCTTAGCAAGGTTAAGGAGGCGATGTCCTAGAGCTGCAAGCGATGAGGCGTGGCAGGCTGACGTACACAAAAAAATGCAGGCAAGGTAGCGCAACACGTGATGCCTCAGTAAGTGTTAGGTAACAAGTGTCTGTCTCACTTCGTGGCACGCAAACAGGTGGCGACTTGCAGTAACCGTGTGGGCGGAAACCACTTCGATAGTACTGCTAACGTGAACCCTAGTTTAAGGCTGTTAAGTCGGATTTCAGCGCGGCTATGGAGTGTCTCAAAACGAAAAAAAAAGTCAGGTACCTTAGCACTTCCACTACCTCTCGCACCCTATCGACTGTTGTAACTGGACTCTGAGGGAGCAACCAACGGTTTCGACTGTGGGCCCAACGTCCCAACGTAATCACTCTACGCACGACCGCAAGCTGATAACAAGGTAAGTAGGCCGCGAAAACCGGACACCAAGACAGAGGAAGGCTTTTCTTAATTTTCCCGCTCTAGTGCCACTTTTCTGAGCTCTTTCTTTGTGTTTCCGTATTTCGGGTATGTCGCCTTCTTTCATCTTTAAGACTTGATCTGAACTTTCCGTGTGGTCAACAAGGAGTGCTTGGCTAATAACTTTTACTAGTTAGCCCGCACGTCGGTGGTGGCCCAGACATTTTAGGGTTTTTTGGCCCCCTCTTACTCGGCTTTCACCGCCCACATCTTCGATGTGTAGCGAAGCCAATGGCACGAAAGCGTTAATTTCGAGCTACCCGCATTCGGCAGACCTTCCGAGTTTTTTGCAGCAGCTTATCGATGTCCCTGAAAAGGAAAGTATACAACCAATATATTCTTCCAGTACTCACCTGTAGGGCCAGCGCCTGTCGGCTAACGAATGAACTGGAACTCGAAGGACCACCCAGTGGGCAACGGAAACGAAATTCCAGGTGTGCTAAACTTAATCAAGAGCCGCTCCTTAGCTGCCCTCTTTAAATGCGAATTTGCTCTAAGCATCTCAATGTGGGCGTGGCTTCACTCCGGTCATGGCGGTCCAGGAAGATTTTTTTTTTTTTTTACCGCGGTCATCTTCACGGCGCTCGGGCCGCACGGCGCTCGAGCCGTCTCGGACTAGCATTACGAGCATATATCCAAAGCTGTACAGGTAATATCAGGAAACCTGCACAAACAGAGCTGGCCGCAGCTGGCCTGATAAAGGGCTGATGCAATCCTGTCCTGTAGTGTATTTGAATTGGCTGGTGATGCTGATAGCTACAGGAGAATTTATTCCGTCGGATCTAATGCAGCCACCATGAGCCACGGAACGTTGGCGTAGCATGCAAAATGCATTATTGCGCACTAGGCTGGTCCCATAGCATTGTGAGTCTCTATTTCACAACCAGCCAGCAGGTGTCTTTTGTTGGCTCTTCAACTCTCGGTTCTGAGGCCGTGGAAGGCAAAAAGCGTCTGCTGATGTTGCGCTTTCATCCTTATCTTATGTCTTTTAATAATTTTTAGTTTAAAAACGTTCGCCTCCAATAATGTCGTCGTCCTTCTTTCCTTTTCGTAGCCACACCATCTTCGATTTGGGCCAAAATAAGTCGATTAACATGGTTCCTGGCTCTTGTAATCTCGCCTGACTCAGCGGCATAGCACTCGGAGAACGCAGCTATACTGCTCCGTAGCAGTTGGCTACTTAAACTGCAAGCTGTAGGAGTCAATTATCACCGGGTTCAGTGAGATTCGAACGAGGCAAAACAAGTTGCCGTTTTTCTTAATTTAGCACAATCTGCAGCTCTTGGAAACGTGGAGGAGTTTGCGCTAGTAGCGCCATATGGGTACAAGATATCGAGAACGTGTCCGTCTACCCTTTACGGCAACATCATGAAGATCGCTTCATTTGAAGAAAATGCAGGAAAAGAAGGGACGAACTTGTTGATTAGAGAGAAATTTATTACGAAACTTCAGAGTTAGATTATTCCCAGCCCATCCCCTTTTAGCCAATCCCCGCCCCTTCTTTCAAATGTATATACTGCATACGGCCACTAGGGGCGTCTTGCTCCGAAAAAAGAAAACAGACGGAGTAAAGCGCGAGTGGTTTCATTGGTGGGTGAAGTGATGACGCAAGCTGACACACATCCGACTGCAGCGGCAACCATGGCAACAGAGCTCGTCAGAGTGACGTCATGAAAACCCGCCGCTACGCCTCAACGAAGAATATGGCCATGTTGATGACGTCATCACCACTGCATTTCAGTTAATTGCCAATTTCAAATTTCCCGCTGAGTGAAATACGGCCGGCATCTGGGTACCTATGCAGTCTAAGGCGATAACACAGTGCGCAGTCCTTTTTGATGGCAGTCATTTCAGTATTGTTCACCTTACAGTCATCCGCGTTTTATCTGTTGACGACAGCGGAACGTTCCGGCTACTCGAACGGCACCGCCATTGACAAGCACTCATCATTCATCGACTTCAACAGCGACTTGGCACTTTGCCCTTCCTTGTAGCATGCCTTTCGTGGCGCTTTGGTACAATCTGCCTCAGCTACAAAAACAGAGTGCTTGACCTTTTGTGCGCCATTCGGGAACGCTTGCGCCAACATTTCTCGGCAGAGTACTGCGCAAGAGGGAAGGCCTCATGAATGCCCAGATTGAAATGAAATGTCCGCATGCGTTCACACGACTGAAACTCTACATTCGCGCTGCGGCCAGGCCGTACTTGCCAACACGGTTTTGTTCAAGCATGACTCGAGGCCATCCTTTCCCTCGAGGGCAGAAATGCATCAGCGCGCATTTCGAAACTTGGTCGTCGCGCCACACAGTGCCACGAGTTCACTTTTGGTAGCCGTAGGCATCACTTCTAAACGCAGCATCCCTCTTTCATGCAGTCTTGTTTTGAAGGACCATGTTTCGCCATCCTGCCACAGTCCCGCTTCGCTGAGCGTTGTTGAGCGACGCACTGCATTTGCATCTTGAGGCCATATATACGCCCTCCATCTTTTACTGCTGACGTCGCGACGCGACTGTCTTTTCTCCCCTGTGGCACCACTCGTTAACGGTCAGCAGTTTGGTGCTTGCGCTAGAGCACTGTCCACATCTTCCTTCTAATTATTCTCTCTGCCTTCACCCGGACGCTTCGAGTCGTCCTTTGCATGCTGTATCTTTTTGAGTGCCCTGATGAGTGCTGCCACAGCTTGGCCGTGGATTAGTGCTTACTCCCTGCGGAGCGCCAACGAGCCATCACGATGTTCCGCTCAGAAGTTCCTTCGTTTCCTATGTCCTTCGCCTCATCAGCAAGCAAGCTTTTATTGCTCCGGAAGGAACCGTTGCCTCTTCGTCGTTTCTGTTCTTCCTGTCACCCATCGCCTGGCACGGCATTGCACCCGCAAAGCCGCTTTATTGCTGATGAAACACAAGTGTTGCGTGACGGGCACAGCTCTCCAATTTTTTAGTAATGCCACAGGATCGTCGGACAAACGGTTGTGTGTGTGTGTCACATAAGCAGAACAGCCGAGCAGACGACGCTATCTATGCGCATGCGCGTACTATCATCCGGCTCACCACTGCGGTTCTGCATGGGGCGCTGAACGACTGTCTGCTCGACGCTCCCGTGATATTATTAAAGAAACTAGAGAGCCGTACGTCACCAACGCAGGTGTGGTAAGAAGCGATCAGGCAAGGTGGCATATGACGTGACGGTGGCGCCATCGTGCATTATTTCGTTGCGTCCGCTCTTAAGCCACCCTGTTTAACACCCACCAATCAGGCTGCAGTTTATTTCCCTCTTCGTCGGGACTTGCTCCCATTCCACCCTCTCCGCCCTTCCTCGGCACTATTCGCATCCTGGAATCGTAAGGGTGAGCCCGGCTCAACACAACTTCCCATCGGCCAGCTTGTTTGCGTAAGCGTGCTGCGTCATATATGCTGTTTGTTTTACATTCTGTTTGAATATACGCTCATGATGAGGGTCCTCCCTTCCGGTCTCACAGAGGTACGAAACAGCAGCTACCCCATTTGCACAGTGCATTCCTTTCTTTGTAGAAATAATTGGGGAGAATTCGCGTATTCCCAGATAAAGCCCAGCGATGTACCGGAAGTCTTGCGTACTGACGCCTGTCGAGGACGCAGTTCTGCAACCAGCTGCGGGTGGTGGCAACTATAGTGTACTAGATAGTGGCAACAGCGGGTGGTGGCAAGGCCTGGCGAGGTTGCTTGCGTTTACATAACTGTTCAGAGGCGCTTTCAAAGAAGACGCGTGTTTGTAGTGCTTGAACCGCTCAAAGCAAGGCTATCGTACGTTTCACTGCCAGAACAATATGCGCCCGTGCGTGCCGCACCAAGTTCGCAGACGGCGCAGAGAGGTTGCTTTCGCCTTCTGGCAAGCGAGACGAAAGGACAAAAGCGGTGGCAGAGGAAGAACGGGACGGGACCAGCAAAGTTGCTTTCTATGCAGAAGGAAGACGGCCTGCAGCCGTATGCCGAATAGATTGCGTCAGACATCTGCAGCGTCGTGTGATCCCTTCTTTCATCTTACTCGATTGGTACTTGAGGCCGGCTCCCGAGCAATCATTCTTCCGGCGGTGGTCGATTGCCACCCCTTGAAAGCGAGGTGCTGGGACAAGTGGCTTTTGTTGTGCATCGGAGCAGTAAGGCACACCCGAAAAGGAAAGGCGCGTTTTTCTTGTCACGTGTGTGATGACGCTGTGGAAATGTAGGAAGCGTTGTCGAACACGATAGCACAGAAGGATTTCACGAAAGTTGCGTGCCAAATCAGAGGCGACGCCAATTGGATGAAAGAGCGTCAGATGCGAATCGAGTGAATAAAATACACACTACGTACGAGAAAGCCAACTAGATTCTTTCGTATGTGCATCCTAACGGACTCAGCATACATTTGTCTGCACTATATGGGTTGTGGGCTATTTACACTATTTATGCATATTATTTACACTCGCCACTTAGCATTACTAAGGCAGCCTGTAGTCCGATGCTGACCCTATTCTTAGATAGCTGTTATGACCGCGGTGATAGCATTGCAAGCTCTCGCCTTGTCCAGCTACTGTACAAAAGCTAAAGAATCTCTTTCACCACTTGACTGTTTGCAACAAGTGCGAGCGGCGACCTGCTTCATTACAAGCATGATCTCGATGCGCTGGACAGAAGACCTGCTCGACTGACTCTACCTACCCTGCGCATTTCACATCATAGGCAGTGTTCGCCAAAAAGCGCTTATTTCATTTTCGGTTTTTAGCAGCTGACAGACAAAATGCAGGTCGAAATAGTAACCAGTGGCTTCTGCGAGCAATATGGCGGCATAAAGCATTCCAGACATTACATGGATTATCAGCGTCACATCGGTGCGGGAGGTACTGCGTAGGTCTCTATAGCCTATTCAACTGATTCGCACTCAGATAACTCGTAAAGATGTCTTCGCAACGTGACTACCGGGCTATCGACGGATTTCTCTCTACGGACTGCAAGCATCGGGCTTGAAGACCAGCCGGTGTTGAGGACTCCAGTGTCGCTGCAGCAGAATATCCAAATTCCCTGATAATGTGTACACGAGCTGCAGCACGGTGAAGCCAATGGTGCAGTCCAAGAAAGTTTTTACGTTGATCTGATTCACACTGTCATGAACAGCTTACGTTTGAAATAAAAAGGAGGGGGGGGGGGGGCAGAAGTGTGCTTTACCGCACGAGGAAATTGTTTCACGACGGAATGAATCACGGACGCGTCAACGCACTGGCTTGGTTCTCCACCCTTTTCCCAAGCATTTCACCCCAGAAGAACCGAGCACCAGGGCGGTGCAGATCTTGTAGCCGTTAAAAAACCGGTGAGTACCCGGCGGCACTGTGGGAATCAAATCCAGCACCTCCCGAGCCCGAATGCGAGCCGGATGCTCTACCACATCGCTATCGACTCAGAGTCCTGCAAATAAACTGAATCTAGTCTGGACAGCAGACCGGAGCCTTGGTGCAGCCAGTTTGAGAAATCGGGAAGCTTTCGGCCAAGTGCTTTCATCCCTCACCACCAGGGGAACAGAGGCAGCCCACTCTCAATATCGCGGCGTGGCCCTTGCCAACAAGAGCCAGGGAGCAAAAAAAGAGAGCACTCGGAAACAACCACAAAAGAAAAAACTTCAAGGAAGAAAAACTTCAGCAGCTGGGCTCAATTGAGGACATCGTTTTAGAAGTAGGCTAATGACCAACTTCGTTCCAAATCAGTGACAGCTTGTCTGGAGAGCGCCAGCTGCGGCGCTTGCCTTTTCTAGAGCAGCGTCTGGGGCAGCTAGCTTTCGGCCTGCAGCTACCCAAATTTCGTTTCACGATTGGCCTACAGCATGACGTCATATTATTGCAGACGAGGACGCAATATGCAAAGAAGCAGCGGGAACACAATGCTAGAACCGATACTGTATAAATGTTAATCTTTTACGTACTTATTACAGCCTTTGCTTTCCACTTCATCCGTGTCTTGCTCGAAAGTCGGGCTCTCTTGCCGTTCTCAAGGAGCCGCAACATGTTTCACCAACGAGGCGCATAAATGAGGTCTAAATGACTTTCGAAGGGAATATGGCGGAGACAGATGGCGAATACCAATCGCGCACTGGAAGCAGGCACTGCATACGCGGTGCCCCTTAAGCCTGGCGCCACCCGACTTCGCCTCGAAAAAAATCGCGTGCAGATCGTGATGGGCGAGCCGTGAGGCGGCGTCTCTTCCCGGCATTATTACTCGAGTCGAAGGAAAAAATTAAAACGAAACGTCTTACTTCGCGGTTTGAAAGCGTAATCCGGAAAGAAGCTTATCAGCGAAGAGTGGCGCTGGGGGATGACGACGGTGGGAAAGCAGGGTGTGGTAAGCTGCTTTTACGGCTGCATGCTTGTTTTTCTAGTATCTTCCTCAGAGCTATCGAGAGTAACGCAAGCGAACGCTATACTAAATGGGCTGCGCTGCGCTGCGCTGCGCTGTGAACAGCGATGAAGCAGGAGCAATGCATTGCTTCGCTTTAGTCTCGAGTGTGCAAGGAGCCGCTACAGCGTTGCTCGCATCTGCCCTAAGCTTTGGTGAAGGATGCCTGCGATGTCGGTAGAAAATAAGGTTACGAAAAAAGAACGTCGCCGTGGGCACTGTCAGTGGTGCATTCACTTCTTTTCAATGGCTTTCACATTCGGATACATTGGATAGGATTGGATTGATCTGTACGAGCTTATGTGTAGCAACTCTGTAGGTTACCACGGAGAAATAAAAGGCGCTAGAGGGCGGTTCTTTCCGAGCACATCACCAATCCTGCAAACGGGCCGGAAAGAGTAACGTCCTGGATACTACAATATGGAAGCTAGGGAAACAGCGTGGTCACAGAAGCCAAACACACATTCATTCGGAGTAGAGAGAGTAGCGAAAATTCTCTGGCAAAATCTAAATATGAGGGAAGAAAAAATCCTAGGCCCCAAAAAAAATCATAATCATCTTTCCGCTGACACTACTCGTGCAAGTTGGGCCTTTCTTCTCACGGAGCGAGAATAGACTATAAAACCGGCCGTACCTTTAGCGGCAGGCTCGTAGCAAATTTGCATTCATTTATCCATTGGGAAATTGGGAAAGCAAAGGGGGCGGCTCACTCTTTCATCTCCCTATGCCAACTTCCTGGTTTCGCTGCAAAAACTCCCGGCTTCAGCTTCAACAACTTCCTTCCGAGCTTAGCTAATTGCCCTTCACCGTGCATTGTCTCATGTTCTCCGCTAGGGCCGTGAGTTTAATTCGTCTTATTGGGCTCGCCACTGTTTTTTATGCAGGGCGATCAATAGGTCACTAACGCACGCGTGCTTTTTCTTATAGATACGATAGGTCTTAAAAACTTACAGAGAAAACTGATAAGGATGCCTAAACAATTGAAAAAAAAAAGGCTTACACCCGCGGAATTCATTACAGCCGTATGTGGGAAACCAGCGAAAAGGACGCAATCACAAGGAGGAGAAGTACACAGGACAACGCTGGAACACAACTGAAAATTCTTTACTTCGCCAACATCAGAACAGGGCGCACATGCGCGTGAGCACCACAAACGCTATCAAAACAGCAAACACAAAACTGATTAAGCGAGCGAAGAAACATGTGGCAACCTATGTCCCATTCATGAAAGTGTATTCTTTTGCCGTGAACCTGACAGAGCTGTCGCTGACGCATTCAGTTCCTAACTGCTTGATTTTAAAAGCTTCTAAGATTTCTCGTTCTATCTGTGTTTTGCCGCGGCCGATGATGTTGACATTATGGAACAGAGGGGTGCAGTCTTTGCAGTGGTTGCAATGTCTTTGAAGATTTGCTGTGTTGCCTGGCTGCAGCGAAGTGCGGTGCTGCCTCATACGGTCGTTGACGCATTGACCCGTTTGACCTATGTAGGCCTTGCCACAGGACAGTGGGAGCGAGTAAACAACATCGGTTGTGCATTTGGTGAACATGCTCTGGTGTTTAACATTACATTTCTTTTTTGTGCTGATTTTTGAGATACGTGAACAAAGCGACGACAGTTTGGTGGGCGCAGAAAAGACTACCTTAACACCGTATTTCATGGCTACCTTTTTAACGTTATGTGAGATTTTATGCAGGTATGGCATTACAGCAGGTCTGGATTCCTCACTAGGCGTTTCATCTCTTTTGTACTGTGACTTAAATTTACTGGTCAAGGTCTCAGCAATAGAAACGAGGACGTCCTCAGGGTTCTTCAATTCATTACAGCCGTTGTCTTGACTTAAGGATGGCGTTTTGTCCCAAGACCACCTGTTCTCCTGCATGAAAAAAGGCTGGCATATACATCTTGGCATGTCTGAATGATTTATTCGGTTTTGCTGCTATTTTCTGTGCGATATTCATGGCGTTACATACACACATAGTCTACGTTTGCGTTTCAAGCGCTCAGTCGCCAGTCAGCGCTCGTAGTGCTTGTTCTGTGCTTCGTCTGTTTTCGCTGTTGCTTTCCCCGATAGGAGGAGGAGGCGCGCTTTTGCGGTTCACACAGCGGATCCAGGCAGACCCGTAAACATCGCTGGTGAGAAAAAGCCACTGCACGCTACGAAATGCAACAGTTCGGCGTCGGTGCAAATTAACTTTCAACTTTTCATGAGCATATGCACATTTTTGAGACTAAATGCGCACAAATTCGTACAGGAAAGGAGCAGACAAAGGAGAGCCAAGCTCGGTAACCGAATTCGAGACCACTGTTTTCTGCCGTACTCAGCCGCCGCAGTGGCTCAGTGGTTACGGCAGTCGGCTGCTGACCCGAAAGTCGCGGGTTCGATCCCGCCGCGGCGGTCGAATTTCGATGGAGGCGAAACGCTAAGACGCCCGTGTACTTTGCGATGTCAGCGCACGTTAAAAAACCCCAGGTGGTCGAAATTTGCGGAACCCTTCACTGCGGCCTCCCTCATAGCCTGAGTCACTTTGGGACGTTGAACCCCATAGCACAAACTGAACCAAACATAGCTAAGGGAGAGGTGAAAAGAAAGAGGGGAAATGAAATAGCACGCATGCAAAAAACACATCTGACCACTTTCTGTTTTTCTTAACCTCATTAGGAAAAGGGCGGTGCCCGTTTTAACGAAGTTTCTTTTTCACAATTTAGGTGCACTCCATTTCAGAATCAGAATCAGAATATATTTATTTAACATCATGGCGATGTTGGGTGCACCGGCAAAAAGCCAGTGGCAAGGCTTGACGAGGCCGGCGCACCCTACAGAAGCTTGGCAGTGATATACTTGTTCACGTTAATAAAACAAACGAAAGAAACAATACGAGGGCACTTTCAACAAAAAAAATGTACAAACATACAGGACATATAACAGTTTTTGGCATTATTTAGCTATATATTTATAAGGATTTCTTATTTAATAAATGTGGGAGAGTGAAGTTCAACATTTGATACCCGTAATTTGTGCGGGTCTTAGGTACAAACCAATTCAAAACTATTCGAGTAGAGTATTTAGACTCTTTGTATTTCAGTCCAGACAGCTGTAACATAAAGCAATTGTTTTTAACTACACTTGTTTCATACCGTCTTAAGAGCAACGTTTCATACAACTGGGGAAGGGGGGTGATGCCGAGTGCCTGAAATATCGGGCCACTATGCTCTAGTCGCGGAGCATTCACAATGCTACGAACAGCTTTTTTTTGAAGAAGGTGCAAACGATTAATGTTGGTAAAAGACGTAGTGCCCCAGACCAAAAAGCAATAGTTAAGAACAGAAGAAAAAAGTGCGTTATACAGCATTTGCTTAATACGCTTCGGCATAAAGTACCTTAGTCGACATAAAATACCGACAACCTTGGACTGTTTGTTTATTACCATTTCGACATGATCATTCCATAATAAGTTCTCATGAAAAATCACACCTAAACTTTTGATGACTGGAACAATCTGGATGAGTGACGAGCCCAATCTTAAAGAAAGTGGCGATCCGTTAATAGGCTTACTGCGAGGTCTGAAGAGCACAGCTTTTGTTTTCTGGGTATTAATGCTTAACAAATTGCATTTAGACCATTCTAAAAGCGAGTGTAGACAATGTGATGCTTGTTGCTGAAGATCTTGTAAATGTGAGGCTCTAAAAAATAAGGTGGTGTCATCTGCGTAAATAATGAAAGTTGGCAGCTTACTAATGCAGACGACGTCATTAACATAAAGGAGGAATAGGAGTGGTCCCAAGATACTGCCTTGCGGAACGCCTGAAGTGATATGCCTAAAATCTGAGGAGTCATTGTGTATGTTTACCTGTTGTACTCGAGAACCTAAATAAGACTGAATTATTTGAAGAAACTTTCCGCGAAAACCATAGTGCTCGAGCTTAGCTATCATTATTCTGTGATTCATGCGGTCAAATGCTTTGGAAAAATCAATGAAAATGCCAAGAGTGAGAAGTTTCTGTTCAAAGGACTCTAAGGTTAGTTCTTTCTGAGTTAGAAGCGCGGTTTCCGTCGAGAAGTGTTTTCTGAAACCATGCTGACTGGGCGTTATTATGTTATGTTTGTCACAGAAACCAGATATTCGTCTAGACAGGATTTTTTCAAAACACTTTGAAAAAACAGGAAGAATGGGTATTGGTCGATAATTTGACAGAATGTTTTTGTCTCCGCCTTTATGTATAACCGTGACTCTGGCAATCTGCATTCTTTTGGGGAATACTGCATGTTCAATGCAACAAATAAAGATATATTCTAACACTGGGCTAATTACATCGGCTACATACTTTACTGGGGAAATTCTGAAACCATCAATGTCAAGTGCCTTGCTGTTGCGTAAAGACAAGAGGCAATTTTTAATTTCAATAGCATCTGTTGGCGATAGGAATGCACTGGAAACAATCCGTACGTCAAGATACTTCACATCCGTGAGATCGTCATTCCCATCCGCCTGAGACACAAAATGATTATTGAAATTATCTGCTAGCTTTTTCCCACTCACTAGCTCATTATCAACAAAAAGTTCAAGTACATCAGTGGCAGCAGAACCTCGGTTTAAAATTCTTTTAATGTTTTGCCACACAAGATCGCTCCTTTTTAGTAAGTCTTGGTTGAATAGTTTTTCCATGTACTGTTTTTTTGCCTGACGGAGAGTAGACGTAACTTGGTTGCGATATGTTTTAAATCGTACAAGATCATCGGGTAACTTTGTTTGAATGAAGGGGTTGTAAAGGTGCGTCTTCTTTTTTATCATTTTAAGACATTCTGCAGTTATCCATGGTTTTCTGGCTTTTCGAGGTTTTTTGAAAGCGACAAAAGGAAAGCTTTGCTCATATATAGTCCTGAATATGGCGATGAAGGCATTGTAGGCATCCTCTGGAGCATTTTTGTTTCGCACAACGTTCCAGTCAACATTTGCAAGTGCGCCTCGAAAGAAATTCAGTGTTTCATTATTAATGCGCCGGTATTCTATCGCAGAAGGTACGCATTGTTTCCTAGATGTTTCACACTCAACAATCAGGTATATTGGAAGATGGTCACTGATATGGACATTAATTATTCCTGATTTAAGATGATCAGCTGGAGAATTAGTAAAAAACACATCAATTGACGTTGCAGCCTGTAATCGTGTTGGTTCATTTATGACATTAATAAAACCGTTGAATTGCAGTATAGACTCAACTTCTAGTTTGTTAGCAGAATGTGAAAGAAAATCTATGTTAACGTCACCACCTAATACTAGGTTAAGGTTGTTATCTGAGACCCATTGGAGATATTCATCAAGAAAGCAAGCAAAATTTGAGAAGTTGCTTTTAGGAGGCCGGTATATAACAGAGAAGACATTTTTACCACTTTGTAAGGACAGTGCTTCGTAGTCATCATGAATTTGAGTGAAATCAGCGAGAATACTGCATTTAAAACATTTTTATATTGCTATCAAGACACCTCCGCCTCGTTTGTCATTGCGATTTTGTACATGCGTGTTGTAGTTCGGCAACTGCAGTATTTCACAACTATTTTGATACCACGTTTCAGTGACCATGACAACGTTGAAACGGAAGTTAAGTGTGGAAAAAAACGCCTCAAATTCGTCGCCTTTATTTCGCAAGGATTGTGCGTTGATATGAAAGCAAGAGATAGTTTTTGTTTTCTGCGAGGATGCAGCGTATATATCTGATGGCAGGAAGGAATGACGCGCTGTCTGATTGAAAATGTTATTTAACGTGTTAGCTGTCATGTTCATGCAATCTTAGCTAGGTCCTCTTCTTTATCTATGCGTATTACTGTTCCCCCTTCCATCTTCCTCATGTATATCCTTCCATTGCGCACCCAGACAAAACGGTACTGTTTTTCTTTGGCGGCACACTTTGTCAACCAGTGCAGCTTTTTCACAGAGTATGTGAGATTCTCATTGATGAAAATGTCTTCATCTCTTAGGGCTGTCCTTTTCTCGATCCATTTTTCTCTTGTTGCTCTCTTGAAAAATTTGACCAGTATTGGTGGTTCCTTGCTCGGTTTACCTTTGATTCTATGCACCGCGTCGACTTCATTTTCATCAGGAACGGGAAGTTGGAGTTTGTCAGCAATAGATGCCAAAACTACATTCAGGTCTTCATTAGCACTTTGTTTTATTCCATGGATTTCTATATTGTTTCTACGGGAGTAAGTCTCCAGTTTATCCACCTCCGTTTCCAACTGCTGAAGCCGCGCGTTTGACGTTGCTAGTTGATCTGCTAGGTCGCAAGTCTCTTTTCTTATGTCTTTCAGCTCGGTTTTCTCTATTTCTAGCGACTGCAGGACAGTGTCGTATTGGGAAGAAAGTAGGTCTAGCGATGCTTCCATACCTTGCATTGTCTGATTTTGACACTTACGCAAAATTTAAAAAAAAATTCGCGTTTTCATTCATACCACATCTTGTGATACCACACAGTGTATAATATTTCTTGTCGCACCACAGATGGGTCGCTGAATGAAAGAAAATTGTGACGCCGTTTCAACCGGTCGCCGCGATCAGCTTTATTTCTTTCTGTTTTCTTTAGAGTCTGCCGCATCTGAACGCACCCCATCCTTTGCCCCGCCGCAGAACCAATTAAAGCGGATCACCGCGCGTCTGGCCGCGACAAATTCGCAGTGTAAGCACTTCTGCTTGGCAGCTCTGATCTTCTTACGTTGATCCCCTCGCTTCGCAAGCGGAGGGGTAGGGCGCGAACAGGGGCCGCTCTGTTGTTTTGATAATGCTTTCGCCGCTGCCCTCCAATCACAGCGTCAGAATGTCAAGGGACTCCGGGGGCAGTTCGGCTTATTATCATTCGATCACCTTGCGACGGAACAGGCTTTTCACTCTCTTCTTTTCCTTCCTCCCCGTGCCGGTCCGTTGCACAATGGGCACGATCAGAACTTGCGTTGAGAGAAATTCAGCACGCGCACCAGCCGCTGTGCGTGCAACTCGCTCCGTCGTGACTCACCCCTTCCAACGCAATAACTTGAGGGTTGATAAAAAAGTGGATATAAGAAAGCTTCGAGCTCAGCTGTGAGAAGTAAGCCGAAATTTCGTAGATCAAATGCACACATACTATCACTTCGTCGCTAGAGCTGTCAGTGATAGATGTATATTTCGTGCGCAACACTTTGGAACCCATCAATTCATGTTCTGCGCTTTGGGAACGAAGCCACTTGTCGGGAAACTTCTAGAGGCCGCGACTGCGTTGTCCGCTTTTCTGTGGACAACGCTCTCTGTTTCTCCTTACTTCACGGCGAGTTAGTGCTACGGGTATTGCGAGTTTCCCGCATACTATGGGCAGCCTGCTTACTGCCCACGCCGCCATCCGAGCTTTATGGCGGCCTCAAAGTTGCCGCTGGCAGGCAGTTTGTGTTTTTCTAACCGGCCTCTTCTGATATTGCACGTACTACGAAATGTTAAGCCAAAGTTCGGCGATGAGTGGCAATAAAAGTCACTGTAGAGATTAAAATAAAAGGGAAATCTAAGAGCAGTTTTGCGCAAAATTTGAAGAAAAAAAATATTGGTGAAGATATGAAGAACACTGAATAAGTTTTAAAACAGGCAAAATATTTTAAAACAAATCGACGCGAGCAACACTTTTTTCACCCACCTCTTTTTTCCCGACAAGTATGTCCGCAAATAAGGAATAAAGTAATGTAGCGAGGTAATACATCCCTTTTTTATGGACTTCTAGAAGATAATTAATTAACTAATGGCTCTTTGGCCTCTTGTGCAGAGATAAATTGTTTTTGCGTCTTCTCTCTAGTCACCCTCCTTTCCCTTCACCAAGAAAGGGCAAAGCGAAAGAAACAAGTGGGACTTATTTCGGGAGAACATGAGATTTTGTTATCCTCGTGATTTCTTGGGTGCAAGAGTTGGGAAAAAGGGTGCATGTGACGTACGTGGCGCCAGGCTCCCACGAAACAGCGTTGGAAGGACTGGCACTAGGGGTTCGTGCGACATCGTCAAGAGTTCTAACCAACAGCGTGGCTATGGAAGAAGTTCTAGGATTAAAAAAGAGCGAGAAAGACGAACAGAAGAAGCTGCGGATGGGGTAATGCGGATCGTGCAGTCGGGTGGAACGGCCAGTCTTTACGACTCAGAGACAGTAGTGCGGAATAAATCCTGGCTCTCGGGTAGTGGCATTCGGTCAACACCATTTCCTTCGACCTCTCTCGAAAGTATAGATGAAAGACGAGAAAAAAAGAAGAAATAAAAACAGCTCAACGCTATTTGACAGGCTGTCACGGGGCTTTTACCCGTCTATAGCTCTGGCCTTTTGTTTCGACACAGACTGGTGATATTTCAGGGCCCCGAACTGGTCGTTGTTTTTCTTTACGCTCATATTCTTTCTTGTCGCAGACGAAATATTCTTCAAAGAGCGCACAGCGCCTCCGCATCTGGAGCGCTGTCCTGCATAACGCATTTTACTGTATTTCTTAGCCAACACCGCGCAGTGGACATGTGTCAGCATCCTAGATTACAGTTACAAGAGCTGCTGCTGCTGCACTCGCAGACATCTGCAGCGTCATCGCCATCGCTGCGCGCCCCCTTTTCTCGCATATGCCTAGGACGTGACGCCGAAAGCAGTAGTGTTCAGCGACGCTGCGCTTTTTCTTTAACTGGTACATTAGGCGTGTGAGATCCTCGCTGCTCGTCTGTCTTGCCTCAGCCATTGTTCTTTTCGAAACTCGTGCTATTGTTTCTTTGCTCCGTTCTCTCCTTGCTGAAGGCACGTGGCACCCAGTCGCGATGGCGTGCGGCAAGAGTAATGGACGTAATCTCGGAAAAGGGGTGCGCAGCAGGGGACCACGCGCACGAATATCTTTTGCGTAACGGACGAACAAGAATGACAGGGGGGTCACCATTAAAAAATGGGGGAAGTGTAGAGGAAAGTTTCACCCATTCCCTCATTTTGCTCCCCCCCCCCCCCCCCCCTTCGCGCGCCAAAGGATACGATCTACACATGTTCACAGGCGACATTCGCTGGACGTCTGATACTCTCGTCCGCATTCTCAGACACAGCCGTGTATAGGTCGTGTCAGACCTCACGATGCGTTGCCGCAAGACGCAGATGCGTCGTTCTCGCTTCGGCTCATTGCTCTCCCGCAACACATTTATTTATTTATTTATTTATTTATTTATTTATTTATTTATTTATTTATTTATTTATTTATTTATTTATTTATTAATACTGCAGGCCAACATACTGGCCCATGCAGGAGGGGCAATACAGTTGACAAGGTAAGGACAATGCAAAAAAGGTGACAAAAAAATGCATATATAAACAGTGCATGAAAATGATGCAGCCCATAGCCACGTTACAAAAATCTAAATGCTTGCCTCAGCACAGTAATTACAACAAAAAGAATCGCACATTTGAATTTATATATGGATAAAGACGCTGTGCCAAACAACAATCGGGCACTAAACATAACAAAATACAGGAAATTTCACATAAAATTGAGACAAATAGTGAAAATACTCCTTATGGTTGTGTTATTTTATGTGACAAATAGTTTTCCAACGCTTTTGTGAAGTTCCCTGATTGAAGTACATCAACAGGGAGAGAATTCCATTCGTTTATAGTACGTGGATAAAAACTATTCAAGTGAGATTTTGTTTTAGTAAATAATGGCGTTAGCGAAAAGTTGTCTATGTCTTGTTTTTCGTGCATTAAGAGCCGCTACATAATGAGGCATTTGAAGCCCGATTTTTCCATTTATGATGTTATGTAAAAACTGGAGACGACTAACTTTACGCCTGTGTTCTATTGAAGTGATTTTATTTCTAAGCATTAGTAAGGACAAGGAATCCTATCTTTTATATTTTGCGCAATGAGTCCAGTGGGGTCACGGAGGAAGACTATAAGGAGTGGAAACTCCGCCGTCTGCGGCGACCAGAAAAGGTCACAAGCCCGCGGCGCCACTATCCTGCTGGCGGCGCCTGGCGGCCTGGAAAGAAACTACTGAAATACAACGTCACGGCGTGCCCGCTGAAGCAAACACCCGTGTCGTCTGCTTATCGTCTGTTTTGAGCGCGCGCCGCCTGCCCGGGCGCTGCATTTTTTTTTTTCCCCTGCTGCTTCTACGAGGCGCCGCAAGGCGTCGCCACTTCAAGCTCCCCCGTCGGCGCATACAACTGTGACTTTTATCTGGTCGCCTGCGCTCGCTCGTGCAGACGGGAGTTTCACCTCCTGTATAGTCTTGCTCCGTGAGTGGGGTGGAAGGGGAGCTCGACATCCCGCCGTCGCTGAGTAGTGGCGCAGGGCCAGATTTGTTTCGCGGTGTTAACCGCGGAAGAGCGGGGGCTGTCCGGGATACCGCGGTCATCGATAAGTCTGGCCGTCACTGGCTACCGGTACGAGACCATGATTGAAATCAGAGCTTGACTACACCCGACTGTGACCCCCCTTGAGTTTTGTTTTCTTTTCTGACGTGGAACCGCACTTTCTTCTGTAACCCCACTCCCCCCCCCCCCCCCCCCCCAAAAAAAAAAAGCAAGCAAAAGAAAGTCGAGACGGTTTCTTCGAGGAGGCTTAGTTTGTGCTCAAGGCACGTTACGACCAACAGCGCACTTCATTCTAGGTTACACTTTTAATACACTGAAACGATCCCGTTATTGTGTAGTACATTTGGGGTGAGCTGAAAAATAACGGTTATAGATAGCGCCCCATTGATCATCGTCGTCGATGCGGGACTTAAAAACGCGAACTGTAACTTTGGAGGCAAGAGACTTTGGAAGCGGACGCAAGAGTACTTTGAGAAGAAGCAAGGTTAGCGTGAGTGCGGTGGGAGATACGATGTGCTGTTTGAACAAAACGGTTGTGTACTGCTAAAGCATAAAATGACCAGTGCTAAGAAAAGATGAAGCAACATTTTTGAAGCAGGTGCGCCAATGTTATGGAGCAGTCAGAAAAAACACAACCTCCATGCCTTTATGTTCTTCTCCCTCTTCCTTTCTCGCTCAGAAAAACGGATCTGGTGATATGATAACTGTGTAGTTACGTAACTTTTGATTCATTGGAGCGCATCAAATATCACTAGCGCACACTAGCTCAGGCGACATGAACAGCGACGTATCCAGGGGGGGGGGGGGGGGGGGGTGGGGGGGGGCGATGCCCCCTCTCCTGACATTAAGTTCAACCCCCTCTCCCCTTTTTTCACTTGGCAGTGCTAAGCACCCCCCCCCCCCCCCTTCCGGCCAAGCTAGAATAAGTTACCTCGGGCCCCTCCTGAAAAAAATTCCTGGCTGCGCGCCTGGACACAATTATAGTTAAGCGAGTAGTTAAATAGGTGACGACCCCAAGGTGAAATCACGACGTTGATATTCAAGCACACCGCCATAAATGAGTTATTAAAGTCATTAACCTGCCGCAGATCCTGCCATAAAAAACATGACCACCAAAATACTCAAACCAGCCTGCAAAGATGATGTAACAAATGAAGAGACAGTAAATGGGGCTACAGCGACGGTTGAAAAATGGATCGATGGGGTTACGGCGAAGGGGTAGAAAGTTTCCAAACTCCATTACAAACTTTCTGCTATAGAAGCCAACCGATATATCGGACATCTTGGCATATATCGGATGGCTTTTGTAGCGGAAAGTTTGTTACAAAAGTTCCGAAGTTCTGCCCGTGGTGATTCCAGGAAAAGACGTACAGAGGCCAAAGAGGTGGGATCAAGTGCCTGAGTGAATGGTGTCCTTTCAGCGCCCGACCATCTCTCAAAGCTTTTTCAATGTGTGTATAACTATGGCAACGCAAAAAAAAAAAACATTCTACATGAAGAAACACTAAGAGCGCTCCGCGAACTGCGATTTTAGTGTCCTGTAATCAAAACCTTTGTCATGCGAAAGTCTACACCAGGCAAACGGGAACATGTGAATAATCGACTGTAAGGGCATATGTACAAAGTAAGCGATGCGGTAACTAGCCATTTGGGCGCCCACTGCAGTGGTTGGATTACTTTGTTCATAACCTACAAAATGCTTGGCCAAGTGATTATGTAAAGGGTGCTCCAAGAACCTTGATGCGGTGAAGCTCTTGCCAAGTCGAATGAAGAGACAGCAGTCAGCCTTTGTAAAGGGTGCTCTGCTACAAACATAGACTTACTGCGAAGAAACTATTACCAAATAAACCAATGACCTGCCCTGTAAAGGTTGCTTCGCTATGAACAAATCCTCACTGCGGCGAAGCTGTTTACAAATCAAATCAACAGTATTTACCTGTAAAGGATACTCTGTTACGCACTTAGCCTTGCTGCGGAGAAGCTGTTGCAAAATCGAATAACCGTGTCTGTTGCTCACGGGATAGCATTGACGCTCGTGTTCCACCATTTGCGCCAGCTTCGAAGATGGTTGTCTGCTTCCTGAAGTCCAAATATGAAACCTGATTTGCGCGTTTTTGGGCGGCTTCTTGTGTCGAGCTGCATTTTTGGCGTCGAAGTAAGACGAGCGACTTGAAGCGATATCGACGAAGTCTCTAATTATTCGAAGGTCCCTAAAAAGTACGCCATTCGTGCACTTCATGCTTAGCATTACTATCACCAAAGTATCCTCAGTCGCAAAGCATATTTTAGAGCGAAAACAGTAATCCGGAGGTTCAGAGCCTAGCAAAATCGTCTAGCGTTTTTCTGTCTGAGAGCAACGTGGCTGCAGCACCTGCCAACTCAGGGCAGTGACGCATCGCATGACCGCTGCACCACAGCGCCAGAAGTGGTATGAGGCCGCCAGGGATCTGTGAATATCAAGTAAAGAAAGACTTATTCTGCATATATGGATACGCCGTGCCGTACATGTTTGTTGTTCTTGGCTAGCTGGCCTGTCGTCACCGAGCTTGAGGCCGGCAAATTACGCTTTCGAGTACGCTTTGCACCCTCTCAAGCTCACTCTACTAAATCGCTACACCCTTTGTACTTCAGTGCGATCCCCTGTGTTTACCTTGGCGTGTGGGAATACCTCCCACCTCATTAATTTCCACCTAAGGAACGGCGACTCCGTTTCACTCTCAGACTGTACACGCGAGCGGTCCGTTACAAAACTGCATTGCGCTACTCAAGTGTGCGTCTTGTGTACGCTCGAAAATTCTGAATGCCACGTGTACAACAAACTTGATTTTCTTTCGCGGTGAACAATGGGCAAGATCAGGTTGCTATTGCCAACACCTCGGTTTCCAATATCTTTCGAGAGTTCAATTTTGTGCTGAAACCACAGCAGCAGCAATAACAAGGAGAGCGGACGGATCTGGCTGTTTAGCGATGCAGTCGCGTATGACGTGCCAGGCTTCCCTGGACATTCGAGCACCTACCGGCATCTGTTGACCGCCGGTAGTTAGCACCGCACAACTCAGTGGAGATATGTTAAACTTGTCAATATGAGAAAACTAGAGACTCATGAAAGATCGTGCGTGAACATAGCTATTATCATGGCCGACTCTTCCCCTTGATGCAATACCTGCGCTCACACCAACTATTTACGATGGCCATAGAATATCAATGGGATGTATCAGATGTTCGGAATTTCCGCGGTGATTCTGAGTGTTCAGCGCCACGCGCGCGCGAGGTGGCAGCCGAGCAGACTAGAAGCGCTTGTACAGATTTCCTGGGCGTGAGGTTTCTTCTACGCTTCTTCTCCTCGACCATGTCGCCTCGACTTGAAAGTGATTTTTTTCATTTCTCTGTTCTCATTTTTGTTTCATACTGTCATGGTAAAACGGGAAAAAATGAATGCATTTCGACATTTCGCCTTTATTCCACACGAATTAACCATTTAATCAAGCATTGTAATAACAGTGTACCACACATGTGCAGGTTAAAATATGCACCCAAAAAGTCTGCCTCCGGATAGCTTTTGTAAGCGTGAAGCAGTTTTATGTGACGTCTAACCGAGGCTTCTTCACTGTTCTGTGTCTCCATATTCAGGAGGCACTGCTCCTTCATTATCTCATCTCCCTCTTCGTGATGTTCGTTGAACATCTTTTATTTAGTTGTGTTTAAGGACCATCAACACAAAATTCAGCACCAGTGCGGCAGTACGCAGGTGCAACAAAAACGCCAGTCGTTCAGGGGGGTGGTCAAGTGTTTTCTTTTAATAGTTTACTGAGCCCCTCTTTTTTAAAACCTGCGTATAAACGGCAATGTGCGCTGGGGCCAATACGAAGGAACGTTTCAGTCGTGGGACTGAGAAAAACCAAAGTGCGCGAGTAAAACCTGCGAGCACTGACGCTGGCCTCAGTATTTGGACCTATTCACACATTAAAAAAAAAAACTCGCTGCGTGAACATACACGCGCCAATTGAAAAATAAAAAATCGTGCCTTCCGTGCATGACGGTTAAGTGATGATGCATGCCAGTTTCCACAACGCGAACATCGTTGGCGTAGAACTTTCCTTGCCACCGGTGATGCCTTCCATCGCAACGTTGTTCCCGACGGCCCGAGCGAAACATTGGTTAGCGAATATACGTACCTTCTAAACAGGCGAAGCCTGCATGCTCGATAAGCGTGCATAGGCTTATCGAGCGCTCTCTACTGTTACAGTGCTCTGTTGCTGCCGAGGTACCGGTATATTGAAGCGGCGTCTGAGGCTTTGAAGGTATATACACCTTCGTTCAAAAAAAGAAACCCTATTAGATCAGCATATTAAACTCACCTCGAGCGAAAGCAGGGAATGCAATTTGTAACATTTTATTTTCGCATTAAAAAAGAAGCGAGGCGAGCCAGTAAGACCATGCGCGCTGCCCAGCTCGAAGAGCACAAGCAGGCGGAGGCGCATTTAATATAGAAAACACTTCACCTGATCAATACCAAACTCTGGTTATCATCTATAAGCCGTCCTACAATGTGCTACGCGTTTCCAGCAAAGCATTTCATGCATTTCATGCTGATGCATGCTGACGTCTATTTTCGACGAAGATATATATACTGTCGGTTTCGTTTTCGCTAACCCACGTTGCGTTCTTTCGGTCTGTTAACGTTACTCTTATCGGGTTTTTGGGAAGCAAAATGGCAGAGAAAGCCGAGCTCAACCGAGACTCCTTGACCCGGCAAACACTCCGCTCTTTTCAAAGCATCAACGAGCTTGAAAAAAGGAAGAAGAAAAGAAGCTGCCGAGGCAGCGTGTGCTTCGCTAGGCTCTGCGTGTGCACAGTTATTTTAAGGGGCCGGGTGTAGACTGGCCACATTTTCTGCGATAGGCTAAATTTCCTTGGGAAGTCTTTTGCAAATACAAGCGCCGTAGAAGCGAATAGAAGAAAACATTGCGCCGGAAGGAAAAGGAGCGACGGGCCTAACTACAGCAGCAATATACAGAGATCATAAAGCGCAAGTGTATTTTTTCTTTACTGCTGATATGCCATATTTAGACGTGTTGTAGAATCTACGTGTTTACATCAATTTGAAAAGAAAAAAATGCTCCAGGAAGTTCCCTGCGGGGAACCACTTCATTGGGTCGTTTTCTTTCTCCAGTTTTTTTTATTGTACCATACGAGTTTAGCAAAGAGGTTTTCAAAAACTCAATTTTCTTAGACGCGCACGCACACGAACAGAAAGAAAGATATCCCAGCTGCTCTCACCTCATCTCTGCTTTTCGGCAAAGCGAAGTCACACTTCGTTTAGCCTCGAACTCCAACCCCGTCCTCATGAAGTCGTATCAGGGCGAGCAACACAATCCCCGACCCGTTCCTCGGCTGCCTGTCGCATCATGCGGATTTCAGCTCTTTTTTCTTTCACAAACGACCTCGCTTTGCCGTCGCGCACATCAAGGCCTCCTGAGTGAAACCTATTTTTACATGAGCTGTTCGCGTCAGTGCCACAACTGATTCTTCCCAACGCACAAGCCGAGAGGGACGGCATTCGAGTACTTCGTCTCAATAGATTGCGCGCAGAAACGACGTCACACATACCGAGGCAACAGCCACGACAGGCTTCTCGCGTTATTATGTTTCAAAATACACGGTAAGGACTTGGCGCTTACCATTGTTTTACCATTTCTGCGTGCATACTCCGTCTTCGCGATATTTCCACATCACTCGCGGCATCTCGACAAGGGCAATGAAAACGCCCGTTGAATAGCTTTCCATGCAAGCTTCATTCCCTCTTCCTTCATCTTATTTTCTTAATCTTCTTAAGAAATGAAACAAGTAGCCCCAACTTGCCACTCTTCATCGGTTGTGCTCGTTTCCCCCGCAGTTCAACCAAACTCACTGACCCACTATTCATAAGTGCATTCATTACCACGAATTGGGGACAGCGCCCACCCAGTGCTGCTAAGCCTAGCGGCCTATCACTTTCCCGTCTGCAGCCACTCGGTCATTCTCTTCATTTGTTACGTCACGGACGATGTCAGCGCGCTACTTTTGAATGTTCAAAGCCATGCACCACATGGTGGCAACTAAGGGAACTAGAAGTGTTTCTCCCAAATTCCAGGCATTGCTTTCGTTCCTGAAAAAGTTTTTCGTTCTACGCCTTGGCTTGCTCTTCTGTTTTTCCTCAAGCCATCTCCTCCAGGCTGCCGTTTGTAATATTACTAATTTTATTTCTTATTATCACTCTTATTTATTGGCCAGTGTGTTTGTTTTGCTGTGGGTGTCTTGCTGGTACACATTTCTACAACTCGAGATCTTGATGTGGTGAGTGCACACGTGCGCCGTCTGCAGGAACTTAAGTTGTTCCTCTCTTTTCCTTCCTTCTCGCTTGCTTTTTCTGTTCCTGCTCCTTCCCTGGAGGTTCATTTCTCAAGTTTTCCTTGTGTGCCTGTACCCTTAGCTGTAACAATAAACAAGCTAAAACGAATGCCGCCGGGATAGCCATACAACTCGATGCTTTTTGTTGCACAAGTATTGTTCTTCTTGTCTGTCTTCGCTTTTGGGCTGCATCAAAATGGTTGTCTCAAAACCAACTAGCCCATCTGTCGCTCTGATTGGTGTCACCACACGCAAGTGAACCCTGTAGTCACTTGCTCTGAACCCACTTAGCTCTTTGAAGCGTGCATTTTGAACCGCGACCGCGGAAGTTGGATAACCGGACACTCGTTCTGCTGGTTGCGTCTAAGAGCAGCGCCATAAATGCGGAAGCTGAGGAAGACACGCACACATTGCAAGATGGACTGAAGGCGCGCTTAGGGTGGAAAATATAGACGTCAATTTTGGAGAGGGAGCCCTGCGGACCTCTTCTTTCCACAAGTTGTATACTGCTCTCGTTCGAAGTACCCGAATCCTTCGGTTATCGCTTTTTTTTTTTTTGCGAGTGTTGCGCGAGCGAGAAGCGCTTCGAGATCGTCGCGTTCGCGGCTGCGTAGAAGACGTGCGGTTGGCCGCCGTCCAGGCGCCGTTTTTCGGGTCAAGGCGTCCGGCCGGCGCCGCCGGTTCAGCCTTTATCCACCCGCGGTACTGCCGGAAGCCAACGAAAGCTCCGCGCGAAAACTGTGGTCGAGCTCACGAGTTCGCCACGGACGGAGCGCTCGCATCGGCTCTGCGCATTTGGAGCGCGCTTGAATAGCCGGAGAGAAGAGGGAGAGATGTCTGAGGGAAGAAAGGACGGAGGAAAGGCAGCCAGGGAAGAGCTCACGCGCAGTCGGGAAAGAGGGAAGAAATGCTGCGGAGGCAAAGACGCAGGGAAAGTGGACAGAGTGGTGCTGGCGATGTTGATGCCGATGACAACATGCTGTGGACTATGTATGCCATGTCTGGAGAAGCGAAGAAATCAAACTCCTCCTCGCGACACATAAGCTGGGAAGGAGGAGAGACAAGAGCCGGCGGAAGCTCTTGGCACGCTTTCATGTGTCCCTGCGGGAACGGGCGACCGACCGCGCTTTCGCGCGCGGGCACCATTTCAGGCTCATTAGCCACGCGCTCCATGCGAAAGAAGAGGCCGACGATCTGTGCATCCATACAGCTCGTTTGGCGCCGTTCCCGCAACATGACAACCAACGAGAAAAAACGGCTTCTCGTCCTTTAGGCTCGTAAGTTGCAGAGCTTCGCCGCGTTGCATTTTCTTTCTATTGCACTGCCCGCTTGAAAAATTTTCTGCGGGGTGTATGGCCTCTGTTGTCGACGTCCTCTATTGGTGTAATATGTCTCAAATAAAAAATTCCTCGTCCGGCTAGACGCGCTGTTTGTAAAGTCCCAAAGCTATCCGAGAAGCCGCAGTAGAGGGCTCCAGGTTAACTTCGGCAACCTGGAGTTTTTTTTTTTTTTAACATGCACTCATATCGCACAACACAAGGGCGCCTTTTGCGTTTAGCCTACCTCCAAATGCGGCCGCCGCAGCCGGCATTCGGTCCCACGACTTTGGGCTCAGCAGCCGAACGCCTTAGCCGCTGCACCGCAGCGACAGGTCCGATCCAAGTGAGCCAATGGGCGCTCTTCTTCGTGGGGTGCTTCACAACTAGTGCTATCACTTCTACCCCTCGTGAAAAAGCAGCGGGTTTTATTCGTTGCAGCCAGTTACAGGGAGCTCAATATAAAGAGGAGAAGTTGGTTAGACACACTGTATTCTGCCAAAAGCTCGAGCTCCATTAACGTGGCCTGAATAAGCCGGCGCATGAGTTACGACCGGCGCGTTCATCGTCTCTTTTTATTGATATGTTGGCTCTTTTCTTGTTCACCCGACGTTACCGTACGATTAGCGGCCATAATCTGGCCCGCTACTGAAGCACCAATTTCCATCGATCGCTCCATTACTGGCTACAAGGGGTGACACCCGCTCTGCGTCGTGCTGCGAATAAAAGAAAACCGTTCCTGACCATGCTGGACCCCGAAGGAGAGCGGGGTGTTGGGAGGCGCACACAAACGGTGGGCCAAAGTTCGGGGATCTTAGAGGGGCGCCTTCACACCCGTGCGCTCTGACTCCTCTGGATCCGCGTGACGTCTCCCATCACGCAAGAAGCCACGCCGCCGTGGACACAAAGCCCGCTCCACGCACTCCGGGCGGAGGATATCCGGCCACGAAGAGGTGGGCTGTAAATCAGGGCCGGCCGGGGAGGCAGGCCGCCAGTCGTAAAGCGAAGCCGCCGACGAAGAGTGGCCGGCTAGCCACCGTCACTGGCTTCGTGGCCCCCTGCTCAGCGCTCGGACACACGCACCTTAACGGAGAGGTCGCGGTGGTGGCTGCATTGCCTTCGCGCTGACAGCACCATCAGCGTGGCAGAAGCGAAGTGCCTGACGCGAGGGACCCGTGCTCTCCCCGGGGAATTTCCCCGGCGTTCGTAGCTGGGAGGCTTAAAAGGGACTGCCGCACAAGCTGACATACACTTCGCGCTGGCTGAGGGAAGTGCGAGCCTCTCGGGAGAGAGAGGGGCGAAAAAGAAGTGGTGTTTTCATCGTTTTTATTTTGCTCTTTCACCCTGCAGAACAACAACGAATAAGAGCGGAGTGCCTGAGAAAAGTACCAAGTTCATGTGTTCCCCCGCCAAGTAGCTAGAATGCAGGCCCGACTAAAAGCAAAAAATAAACAAACCTTACTATATAAACAAGGTCTTGAATTAGCGCGAGTCAACAGTACTTGCATCCCTACCCTGGCACAGTGTAACACGCTTGTTAGGGCTTCGCCACTGATTCAACTAAACACATTGTTTGTCCGTGAAATGTGAGGCGCAGCGAGTTGGGAGGAACAGGTCAGAGGGTACACACCTTTCGTTGTTAACCAATAAAAGTATACACGATGCGCGCCAAAGTGCACCAAAGCAATCGATGTTCAAACAAGAGCAACGCAACAAAGAGCGCCAACAGAAAGCGAGTCTTCTGTGCTCGGCTGCAAAAACAAACGTGGCTCAACTCGAATCGTAACTCGACGCCATAGCTGATCGCCCGGGAAATGTGCCGTTGGCGTTCCCTTGCTTTCGACTGCGGCAGTAGCGGCGACGCATCGCCCACGCCAGCTTGGAGATTGGTGCGGAGTACGTGTCTCGCGCTCATCTTCTCGTTGTCTCATAAGCTGCGACCTTACCGCAGATCGGGCCTTAACTTAATTTAATTTCAATCAGGGAAACAGCGTTGCCAGCAGCATCGTTTGTGAACCGTGGCGAACCCCGAGGGAAGATCAATCTAATTTGCTCTGGCCTGTCTCGACCGAAAGGCGGAACGCGGACGAGTGTTTTTCTCGCATTAAGCGGCCGCACCAGACAGCGCCTGCCATTAACTACGCTGAGTAGTTGCGGTCGTTACGCTCATCAGAGCGTTTAATTTAATGTCGTGGGCGCAGCGAAGAAGAAAAAAGGTGACCTTGTTAGGGTTCCAGATACACGTATACTTGGTTTCGAAGCGCGTGGCTTCTTCCCTCATCGCAGCAACAGAGACGCCCGCTGTTCTCGTAAAAGTGGTCGAAAAGCAGACACGAAAACGAACGTATACCGCGTTAAGCTGTGGGCTCAGTCGACCTTCCACGCACAGAAAAGTTTCCGAAAGACGGTAGAACGTACTTGGATATTAAAACGAGATCGAGCACTAATGAACGAAAAATCGTCATTCTTTCCGAAGACCCGCACGACTGAAATAATCTCTCATCGCAGATAACTAATGTAGATAATGAAATCTTTTCCAGCAGATTTGTAATGTCTTCCGAGTTTGATCTGTGTGTTGACCGTGGACTTGTGTTGTATTTCTTGCTGTACTTTTTAGCCCCCCCCCCCCTCCCCTCCTCCGCTGTATTGTCAGAAATGGCGCTGTCGGTGCATAAATAATGGTGTCTTCGACTGGTCGCTTTAGATCGCTTTAGAGCGCTCCGAGAGGCGACCGCACATTCGGCTGGCCGAAACCGGGCGCTCTGACTACACTCGGCTGGTTCTTTCTGAGCGCTCGCCTCCAGCTCAGAGCGCTCTGACGCGCTCCGAGAAGAAAGTCGGAGCGGCTCCAAGATGTGTTCACGTGACAGAGCCACTTCCTCTAGGTCGCGAAAGCGGTGCGAGTTAACCGCGGCGTCCCCTACTCGTAGGCAGAAGCAAGTGTCGGCTTGTGGTGTAGTCACGCAGTTGTAGCGTCCTTGCTGTGTTGTGTTCTGCGTGGGCCGCGCTGTGTGAAACAAAAAATGTCCAAGAGGCGCCGGTTAACTACGCTTGGAATGCCGTCTGTGTTGCTGTCGCACGACAACAGTGATTCCAGCAGCAGCTCAGACGAGGACGACAGTGCTATCCACAAGGCTGTGTTCGAAAAATGAGCGTCCCGTGGGACGGAAACCCGGGGTAGCGATCGATACAGGCTAAGCGGCGACCGCGATGCAAACTGTGTGCGGCCACGTGTGGCTAAAGGTAATCAAGGGACCTTACGTGCAGCTACTGTTGACATCAGCAGCGGTGCCGCGTAGTGGTTCCGGAACTTACGTCCCCCTTCTGCCTCCTGCGTTTCCGCTCTAAAAACTCGCTCACCATTCGGCTTGACTAGTCTGGCTATGCGCTCAGAGCGAGAGTGGCTCCCACTCTGACAGATCCTTACCGGATCGCGGGAGCGACCAGTCGAAGACACCATAAGTAAACGAACACAAATAACTAAAGGACTAACCCTTCCATTCGTTCCTAATAAGAAGTTATGAGTCTGCTCTTCAGCTACTCGCTTTCCGTCTATTTTCGGGGGATCATTGTCTAAAAGAAATAAGCGATCGCTGTTACGGTTGCGCTCGCGGATATTCTCGTATTTTTCGTGCGTTCTCGTATATGTGGTTGGAGCATCATACACTTTTTCTCATAGCGATCTGACGACGAATAACTTGATAGGTTCAGCCTCGCAAACTGTTCGCAGAAATTACGACTCGTAGAGCATGCTGAAGCGGGATTGGATCGTGACTTGAAGGTGTTTTTATTGAGATAGCATTAGAAGCCTCAAGGCGTTCGCCAGACTGGATATGACGTCACTTGCGGCAAAAGCATCAACAGCTTCTAATGCTATCTCATTGTCAACTCATAAGACAATTAATTAGGTGCATCTGCTAATTTTTCTTTATTTTTTGATGGAGTCACGCGAAAGCATAAGGACATTATGCTTTACATCAACGTTTACATCAATCTCGAACACCGTACAAACGGCTGCGCGGCTACAATAATTCCAGAGAAACATGGTCGCCTCTCGCGTGATAAACAAAATGACAAAGCCGCGTGTCGGTGGCTTCGAGCAAAGAACACGAACAAACATAACTGCAATGCTACGCTGCACTACTTTCTACATCGTTTTTAGATACTGCTTAGGTGCAGCCACGAGAATCTTATCACATGAGAACATTTATCGTGCAATAAGTGTTCTGACTTAAAGAATACTACTGTCACCGGTATTAGTAGACCCGTGAACAAGCGGAAGCATATATTACATTAAGAATTCCAAAAATGTATGTTAGCAAGCCATCTTTGCGTTTCGCGGATTTGATCTCGTGCCTCTGGTTGTTTCTTCTGCGACATGCGCGACCAATTGCATTTATTTCAATTTTTTTTCAATATGGTTACACCGCTGTGCCGTCTACTTAGCGTTATTTATGCTCTCGTTGTTTGTGCGCTGTTTACCCGTCAGAATGAACCACGATCAGCTAGCCCAACTTGCCGTTCTCGTTCACGAACACTCGCTGCGCAGATGCTCGTCACATACCCGTTAGGTGCTTTTTAGTCATAGTGCTTAGATGTGATAAACGTTCACACGTGCTGTCCGGCTCGTGTAGTCCGTAGAGTGTGCCGCAACCTGACGAGGCGGGGTGTTCGGCACCCCAGCGCGCTCCTCTCTCCTGTGCGCAGTGGTGGCCCGGCTGCTGAGCCTGGTGGCGCTGTGGGCGCTGGTGTTCGTGGTTGCCGAGGGACGCTACCTGCCCACCAGGTCGGACGACCTGCGCGGCGAGCGCCTGCGAGATCTCATACGGACGGTACGTACGCGCACAGCGCCTAATTCTAGCCCTCAATCAGCAACATTTGCACCTCTTTCCACACCACGTTGTCCACCGCGGCACACAGCGAACCTCTCGAATTTGTGCCGCTCTCAAAACTCCCTTAACGCGCAACACCTGAAAAATTGGCGCCAATTTTTCAACATTCTCTGATCAGCGGATTATCCTACGCGTCATGACTGTAGTGTAGTGACGTCAAACGGAATAGCCTGCATGTCTATCTCAGCTACATTGACACATGTGGCTGTCGAAGAAGCTGTTGAAGGCCGTTCAAAAGCAATCAATTTTATCGATGGTCAATATCAACATCAAAAAGCGGCGCATCCGCATTACGATTACCCGTGTTCTACCGCATTGTGCCTCAGGCCCAACAGCTCATTCCAATAAAAATACTGCATTTTCTTCGTACCCGTTGCAAAACGCCGACAGAAAATGCATCAATTGCATGTGCCTAATTCTCGAAGTGTAGCTAGGCAGATGATGAGGATGAGCTGACGAAGGCGCCGTACGCCTGCCTTGCATGGAGCCATTTACCAGGGGTTCCCAAAAACTTTTCAGCTCCTACAGCTTCTGGCGTGAAAACTACAAGTTTCAGGACGCTCAAGGTGCTGCTTCGCGAGACGGGGAATTTGTTGAGAGCATCGCAGCTGGCATGATACAAACCGCTCGGCTGTGAGCTGACGAGGCCCTTTGCACGCACGCAGCTGTTCGAGAGGGCCGAGCTGGAGAAAGCGGCAGGCCTCTACCCGTACGCCGGAGACGGCCGGAGCGGCCTGATCGGCGGACAGGACTGAGGAACGCTGTCGCGGTAAGCAAACTGGGCGGGCCCTCCATCGCTTCCAGGGCGAATGGTCCCTGCGCCGAGCCTTATCATGGTGTCCGTTATTACGCGGCGTTTTGTGAAGACGTTTCTAACGTATCCATTTCGACACATGACAGAATGCCCGCGGCGCCGGAGTGTGATGCGCCCAGAGGCGACAAATGATTGCTCTGCAGACACTGTGCACGTGTTGGACGTAACAGACTCTCTTCGCATTTGAGGCTTCATCCGGTTTGCTTCATTTCTGTACGCATGTTGCATCTTGGTACTGGCGAGTTTCGCACCATTCTCGGCCAGCGACCTTCAGCGAACATTTTCTCCTTATCTTGTAACGCACTCTCTCACCTCCAACTTTTTCAGCAAAATGCTTATATTCCTTGTGTTTTAGTCTCTCAGTCTAGCTAAGCCATTGTACTCTGCATATGTACTTTTTGGCACTCCAGCGACTTTATTTTTCAAGAATTTTGTTCTAGCAAGTGTGGTGCGTGTATTGCTTTGGTACTGCCGAGTTGCAAGCAATGCGTGTTTTTTTTTTTTTGGGTGGGGGGGGGGGGGGGGTTACAGTCATCCGCATTTTCTTTTTTTTTTCTTGCCCTTCAGCCTCTCATGCAACCTGTGAAGAGTGCTTCACCTTACGTAGGGTATCCATGTGGTGAAGTCCATTGTACGAGAGAGAGAGGGAGAGAGAGAGAGAGAGAGAGAGAGAGAGAGAGAGAAAGAAAGGTTTGACAGTTTATCGACTATCTGCATCGCCTAAAAAAGTCGTTCGTCCGCGTGGTGTATACCCCCAAAGAACCTGGTGAAAATCATAGGCCAAGAGTTTACCGCTTGACATACAACAGAATGTACCGTTAGTGATGTAAACTAGCGCAGGATAGCTTGGCCTTGCAGACAGTGCAGAGAGGAAAAACACAAAAATGTTTGATGTGGAAAGGTACGACCCTATGAAGAAAAAGACACATCTTAGTTCACTTAGGTAACTCAGTGAAGTTACAGGGCTAAGCTTACGAAGACGGCGTGACGAACCCACTAATGGAGCCTACGGGCAGGACGTCCAAGCCTAAACAACGATATAACGAGGCGGGCCGTAAAAAGCCCATCAGTCTGCATTAACCATCGATCAGGCAACAGTCCGCGAGACATTGCGGTCGCATAGTGTAGACGTGGTCTATCACCGGTGTCTTGTTACGGCAAATCATCGCTGGGAGAGCACAGGTATGTGCTTCAGATAGTTACGATGCCATTGGTTCTTACCCCTTCACGATGGACGAGCGAATAGATGCAGTCGGACACTCGGCGAGCGTAATAAAAGGGTTGTCTTGCTGTCGCACGTCTTAATGGTCGATACTGTCTTGGGGTGGGCTTATTCTAGGCGACATTAGTTGAGCCAGAGAGAGGAAGGCCGGTTCACGGTTCTCTGTTCCCCTTGTTGATCGTGTGCTGGGATTGAGTTGCTTCTTCCTACTATTGAAATTGGACGCGCGTGGGTTTCCGCTTCCCATACAGCTCTTCGATTTCGCATGCGGAAAAGAAGCAGATGCTTATTGCGCGTTGTTCGCGGTTTTTCTCGCCACCTTTTTCTACAGCAATGGCTCCTTTTTCGGCCAGGCATAGCGCCACTATTTCACATGCATTACTGTTGCAAAATAGACAATCATTTGAGCGCATGGAGTTTTCTGTACACCCTTTTGGTTCATGGCTAGTTCTTCGAGTTCACCTCTCTGCTTTTAAGCGATACTGGAACGAATGATGTGCCTCATATCTTCCACTATTAATCGGACCTAGCAGACTTACCTCGAGGAAGCAGCTAATAAGTTAATTCGGAGCTGATCAAGGCACGACTGACATTGCTGTCTTGGTTCAGACGACGGAGAGTTGCGGTATTTTCGTGCAAGTTGCGTCACAAGTAAGCGGAGCCATAAAGTTTCGATGTGAAAGTGCATTGACTCGCGACTTGGAATTCTGCAGGTGTACAGGTATTGTGGGCGACTGCTTTAGTGCCACCCCTGCCGACCAACGTACCACTCAGCCCCGAATTTTCCCCCCTACCATATTCGGCATATGCAGTCCAACTTTCCGCTGTGCTACACGCCGTACGTACTCCGCACTATGTCCGCGAATTTCAAATGCGCAACTCCAACGCTAGCGCAATAAGGTCAAATAATCAGGCCTCGTTTACTTCCGATATAAAGACTGAAGTTATGTCTCTGGCTGGCTTTCGCCATGCTGATGAATGCAATAGGTGAATAAAATGAACTAAATGAAATGAGACCATGACCGAAGCTGTTCGCAATTGGGAACCAACTCAACCTCGCAACGATCATCGCAGGAAGTCGGCCTCTGATAGCGGCACCGCAAAACTCCGCAAAACGAAAAAAACATTTTGTGCCCTTTGGTGCTTTTGTCTTGTTGTGACTTGGTGTTGTGTGGAGTCTACAGATCGTTCAGCGGTTCTGTAAGCAGTTTTCTTCTCGTCGACATCTACACTAAAGCATTGCTTTAAGCACAAAGGTTTCGTAAAAGAGAGGTTAACTCGGGCACCTGGCGTCCCAGATGCACTCTGAGGCAGGCACAAGGAAACTTGTTTCGTTCGCATACATCGAGAAGAATGACAGTGCGCAGGCCGGTCTAGTGTGCCGCAATATGTCGCCGCCGTACCAAGCCGGCAGGCATCGCAAACTCTCCCACAAGCAAGGAAAGTTCTGTTGTGTACAGAAGCCTTACTTCGCAGCTACAGGTAAACTAATATACGAGCTGTATAAGGCTACAAGGTATGCACTGACGACTCGCGCAGTACAAGTTCATTAACGGCGACAGCCTCATAAAATCTGCCGCTGAATTATTTCAACCTAGCCAAAAGCAGATGCTGAAAGCAATCTGTCGACATCGATAGCTGGTTGACCAATGATGCAGGCCAAACTCGGGTGCTTAAGCAGTCTGCTCCAACACAACACTAACTTCCTAGAGATTGACAAGATATGCACGTGGTGAGAAGTTAGCGTTCGTTTTCCCTTACACAAGGTGGGTGCGGAAATTGGATTTAATTTATTTAGAGGCAATAGATAACATATGTTCAACCATATAAGCGACCGAAAATGCGTCATTGTCTACGTGCACGTGAACCACCATGATCAAGGCAGGCGCACGAGGGGGACCTTTAATTAGGTGGCCTGCGGGAGAAAGCGTCGAATGATGTGTCGTGACACGCAGGTGACTCACAGCCTGTGCGCAGGAGCGGCGGAGAGGGCACCCTTTGCAAAAAAGACGAGGTCAAATCTCGTTGAGTTGAATACATGTCTCAAATTGAGGAATAAACTGAAAGTGTACAATGCCGGAAGAGCAGAGACGAATGTCGCACATATCGAACCAAACGCATTAAATTCCCCAGGCTACTAGGGACGGAATGTTGCGTCTAGGCAGGGTGCACAGTGTTTCTGAGGGCCAGCTACAGACTTTCCTAACAAAGTGGGGTCGTGGTTAATTCCTGGCTGCAGCCGCCATTTTGCTAATTAGGGATCGGGGTGGTGGTACACTGCTTATCCCGCTCCGAGAGGAAAGCTGTTCCAAGAATACCCGACGGTCAGCCTCGCGTTCGTTTTTTTCCCGTTGCGGCTTCGCGTCCAGATTGGACCGCTATACCAATGGCATCCTGGGGTGTTGTTTCGCGACCGGCAAATGGACAGGGGAGGTGCCGAGCGACCCACCCGAGCAACAGCGCAAAGAGCGTCGCATTTTGCTCCCGGTATATAGGCCTCTGTCATGTAAGCCGCTCGGTGGGTGGCGAATGCGAGAACATTATATGTGTGGTCGAGTGATGGCCCGGAGTCCTGTCGCTCGCCTGCGCTGTGCAGACAGCTGCGCCCGATATGAGTTTCGCGCATCCCCCCCCCCCTTTTTTTTTTTACAGCGACCGCTGTTAAAGGGCCGTTCCTTAGGTGGTTAAGCGTCGTAGTAGAAGGCGCCACCGGAAGCTGGAAGGAGGCGGGCATGGCGTGAGCGAAGGATTGCACAACCCGAGGGTTCACGCACGCTCCCGCGGAAGGGCACATCGAGAACAGACGAATGCGCAACAAGGTGGTGGTCACCGTTGTACGGCAAGAGCGGAGGAATGTGGTACGCTCCGCCTACAGCGGCTGCTGCCGGAGGAGAGGCTGAGCGGAACAGCGCCGTACGCTTGGAGTGGCCAGTATGCGTGGAAAAATAGCTCAACAGCCGTTCTATTCGCAGAGAGAATGCTCTCACCGAAAACGGAGCTTTTGTAAGCGACAAAAGAACGAAAGATGCAGGTGTCGCCACCGCCGGCCGATTTCGCAAGTTAAATGCGTGCGTCAACACACTTTTTTAGCGGATCTCACAAGCCACGCTACACCGCCATTCACGGCGGCAACCCGTCTTAACTCGGCAACGACGTCTCGAGTTTGAATTGACTGGAAGGATGGTTTTTAAATCAAATTATCTCGGCGATAAATGCGATCTTTGCTGCCGGACAAATGACAACACGGACAGAGAGAGCCCGACGATCAGTTTTTACTGAGAACAATGGAGTTGTCCTCATCCCTTTAGGACAGCAGATACCATTTGCCGCGGCCGCAAACATCTTTTCCTGCCATTTTTTTTTATTTAATTAGTAAATCATTGTTACTACTGACCGTGCAGACCACGAGTGCCCTTAGCTCCTTCCACAGGCGCATAGCTATGCTACCTAGCTTGCTTCCGACTGCTGTGTTGCCCAGGGGTCTGGGGATAAACGTATTTCTAACTCCCTCTGGAGTGTGCAAGCTTGCGATGAAGGCTGGCTCAGCCTTCGACTTTTTATGGCGCGAACACGCGCCAACAAGTAACAAATACTAGCGCAACACACGGCAGTACAGGAAAGCCACTGAATTTCTGTATATTTCTTTCACTTTGACCAATGTTTAGCGTTCTCAACTTCGCCGACAGAGATTGGCAGTGCACTAATACTCACTCCAAATGTGCATGTTTCATGCAGGTCGCTGCCGGTGGTCTGGAATGTCCGGAGAAACCCTGGTCATTGACTGAGAATAAACACTCTGCAGCCGCCTTCTATGGGCGGCGATTGACATTTTATCTGTGTGCCGTGTGTGCATACTGCCTCAAATGCACATGCAGTCAATCATTATGAAGGTGAACAGTTTCATTTCGACCAAACTGCCCAACATGAAGGTCAATAATTTTCCAGCAAAAGTGACAGTGAAGCAAAGAAGAACCAAGGAGTTAGCTACGGCCAAATAGCTTGCTCAACCTTTTCGGAAAAAGAAAGTCTGCAGAGCGCTTCAATCTGGCCAGTTTAAGCACAGAGTGAACACCTTCATATTGGCTCGGACTGCACAACAGGGAGGGCTCATGGAGCCTCACACCACACTCTCCTTCCTTTAAATCTAAGGACCCTCATTTGAACAGCTCCACTGCACAGCCACACCAGTACTTTGAAAAGAACACCATACATTCTAAAAACAAATATGCTTGTATGGGAGTAAAAAAGGAGTAAGCTGTCCTCTGGCAGAGTGCACTAGAAAATATCACTCTCTTTTTACTCCTTTCTGTTTAGGCTGGCTTTACTGTCACTATATGTCAGATGGCCAGGTGATTAAGGTAAAATAGCCTTGTCCAGCGCACATGTACAAACATCCATGTTTTCGGCATTCGAGGCTCCAAGAGAACAGATATAGAGGGTCGACAGAACCACACTGCACATAATGTGTGTCAACAGATGAAAACTAACAAAGAGAAATTGCTGTCAAAGAAAGTCAACCTCTGGAACCAGAAATTAACTCTAAAGCTGACAAAAACAAATCCTCTGGATATGTGACTAGTGTCTGCTATTTTACAGAAACACTAAAAGGTTCACAGAAAAAAATATATGTACTCAACACCTGCATTTCTTCCTACTCCCATATGCTATTCAAGCAGACTCGCAAACAATTACTCTACATTCATGCCCCTTCTTGCAGCTACCTTCACTGCAGCACCACAATTTAACAACTTTACAGACTACTTCAGGTAACAGCCATGAGGCCAGCGCATTGGCACTGTAAACAATCAACTGCTGTGAGCATGGGCTGGCATGCATGAAGGTAGCCACAGCAAGAGCTCTCTCCACAAGTGTGAAACAGTACAAGGGACAGATGTGACGATTGTACTTGTTTTAAACAAACAAGGAAAAGAATAGGTTTCTCATGCAGCATTATAATGTTCCGAACTACCCATGTTCTTTGTCATGGTAAACACCAAGAGAGCATTAAAACACTCAAGTCTTGACACTATCTGCAAAGATATTCCATTTTTTAGAGAACCAGAAGGCAATGCTTATTTTCACAAACTTTATTCCTTTTGTTTTGTCATGGCGCTGCTAAGGCAAGCCATCACATGATGGTATGGCTGGTGCAAAAAACACTTAATGCCTGAAACACTTAAAAAAAAAACACTTATTAATACAAACAGCATTAACACCAAACTGAATCAGAGATCGAGAGCTCTCAAGGTAATTCACACAGCAGGGCAAAAAAAGTTAATTAGGCCATGATTCATGGAAACAAGCATTCCGGCAGCAGCAGTTAAAAGCAAATTAACTCCACAACAAGACTGATCTTCTTTCAGTACATTGATACAAACAAAAAGGCAGCACCTTTACCAGACATTGGTGACATTCAATGTATTTGCTCTACATGTACTGATGAGCAGAAACTAGTAATATCACTGTTAAATGCACAGGCAACACAGAGAATGGCTTCCAGCATGATGGCCATATACTTGGACTGAGCGACCAGCCCTCACACAGCGAAGTCGTTCAGGTGTCCCACTACGTCGAATGCAACAGTCCTGCAGGAAACAAAAAAATGGCATGAGTTGAAAGCACATATTGGAAAACATGCAGGCAAGTGCTGCGCATGTGAATCACAGCATAAACGGCAGAGTCAGGAATTATCTAGCACACACCTGGCCACAGCACGGATAAAGTCCAGGTCAACAAGGCACTTGTACCGAGGCGTGCTCAGCTGCTCCTCCCGGCTCACTCGAGCCAGCAAGCGCAGTGACACCAAGCTTTCAACCTGGGGAACAAATGCAAAGCAACATGCATCTAAACAAAGTTGAACAAGTGCATCATCTAACCAAGAACGTTCCAACCAAGAATTACAGGGTAAAAACAAGAGAAATATGTTTTCATTTCTTATATAATTATTAAATCGGCAGCTGTTACGGGCACATTACCCTGCTCTGTGGTGTCATTGCCATTGGCATAACACA
This sequence comes from Amblyomma americanum, assembly GCF_052857255.1. Classification (NCBI taxonomy): domain Eukaryota; kingdom Metazoa; phylum Arthropoda; class Arachnida; order Ixodida; family Ixodidae; genus Amblyomma; species Amblyomma americanum. The sequence continues at coordinate 226,525,780 of NC_135499.1, read as the reverse complement.
GAAAAGAAACGAAGAAAAGTGAAGGAAGTGGGGCAGTGGCATGACCTAGCGCTTGTGCTGTTTACCATGCCACAGATTGGTGGCGTCCTCTATGCCCAAGGTAGCGAACCAGAACTTCCCCCGTTCACGCTTCTGCGCAGAGAGGGCGCCACCCTGTTGCACGACAAATGACGTATTCAGCACTGCAAATAACTGCTGCTGAATTTCGCATTACAGAGACGTAGTAATTGTTAGCGATTTAGTTTTTCTTGAAACCTTACAATCAAAATTAAATCATTTCGTCCGCATTTAAATTACCCAAGGACATGTGTGCCCCTTACAGAAGGCAAGAAAAGTTTTTCGACAAAGTGCTGCAACAAACATGCAAATACCAAAACTTCAAAAAGAGTCAAATGGCATTGACTCTGCAAGATGTTGAAGGACTACAGTCGAACCTCGATATATCGAACAGTGCGGTGATCGCAAAATAGTTTGATATAGCCAGAATTCTAAATATAAAATCACGTAGAAAACACGTAAAAAACTAGTACAAATCAATCAATGAACCAATCGTGGCGCAATAAATACATGAAGCTTCAAACAAAGTATTTATTTCTCTGGCTGAAAGCACTGTAGCAGCGTAGCCTGCTTCATATTTGCAACCACGTGCTTAACCACGGCCTCCTCAACATAGTCTAAATGAGCCACAAGCGATAGTCCGGTGCCTTCTATTGCGCCGCAACAGCAGCATACAAGGGCCAAAGCAACTACAGCCTCAGTTGCAGTCGGAAGCGGGGCAACATCAACGCTTGCAGAATCAACCTCGGCAGCGTCTTTGTTTGGCCGCTCAGCAGTAACTTCCGCTGTGATCTCCACGCCTGTCAACTCTGCCACTGTTCTGGTGCTGTCGTCACCGCCAACGAAGTTGTCAATGCGCATGCTCTGTGGCTCAGCACCGACAACACCAACCACGCCACGACAGGCCTCAGCCATAGAATAAAGAACCAACTAAGCGATCACACCAATCTCACACGATAACATCGACTGGAGTAGCACAAGCGGCGGCGCGAGGAGTCAGTGCGGCAAATGCAATGTGTCATTGACATTTTCCTATGGCGCCACTACGTTCAAATGGCGCCCTCAGCGCTATCGATGTGTGCAGCTATCGTGCACAGCAGTCGGGAACGCCCATCGCACCGCCGTTATCCTCGAGGGTGTTGCGGGAAAGCTCGCCTCTTGTCAGCAAAGCGCACGTGGTCTTCTGGGGTGGCGGAGTTCGATATACCCATTTTACATCTGGCCCCGTTCGAAATAAAAAATTTAAAATAGGTAGTGTTTGATATACGCAATAATTCGATATATCCGTGTTCGAAATATCGAGGTTTGACTTTATATGAATGGAAAGGTGTTGATCACATGTGCTAGTGGTAAGTCTATGTTTGCCAAGCAGTGCAATGCAAGCCTGATACCAAAAATGTTTTCAAGACTTCATCCCTCTCTGTGCTGTGTTTTCAGTGCACTGCTTTCAGTGAGGTTGCCAAGTGTTTAAACATTGGCTCATCAAGGCCATACCGGGGACCACACAAACTGACAGACAACTTTTTCGGCTGAGTGGAAGAGCCTTAGTGCTGGCACACTAAAATAAAGCGTACTTTTTGGACAGCTTTTTTTAAACATATGCCGAGTACAACCACTAGCCTCCTTGCTCCCATGTCTTTATGCATTCCAGACTTGACTTTGTTCGCGAGCATTTCCACAAGAGATGCAATGGTTTCGTGTGAAAAACGTGTCTTTCACAGGTGCTTTACCTGATGGCGCTCACTAGTGTAAACCTGGTATTCACACGAATTGTTGAGGGCCGTGTGTAGGCAATTAGGAGTAGGCCCCTTTTTGACTACAGTAAAAGTTCATTAATTCTAACTTCAAGAGACCAGAAAAAAACGTTTGAATTATCAAATGATCTCGAAAAAGCTGCGAAGAAGAACTGCTTGCATTACGAAAAGTCTTCAACCTTTGTGATGATCTTGAAAACAACCTTTAGTCTCACTCAACACAATACAAAATAGAGACTGTGAACTAATAGCAATCCCTGCTGCAAGCGTCAAGGTACAGCTACATAGCTGCTGTACAAGTAGGGGTGTAATGCATATATTATGGCCACCTTTGAAAGTAGAAGAGGTCACATTCCTGAGCCTTGTATTACCAGAGCCTGACACCTGGTTTCAAATGCAGCTTCCCTACTCAGATGCCTTGGATAAATTATCATCAGCACTTATAAAAAGCAAACGGGACATTGAGGACAAACCGAAGTTGATTTGTATCAAGATTCCAATGACAAAGACACTACTTTCACTAAAAACGCAACTTTTGTACATGAGGAACGATCGAAAAATGGAATACATACAGGTATTGCCATCAATGGCCATTTTCGCAATAAAAACTGCGATGTGATGAGACAGTATAAGATCAAAGACTTAGGTGTGCACAGGTTGCTCTCTGACACGAGACTGCAAGCTGAGCCCTTCACTGTCAGAGGACGTTCAGCATACAACCAACCTGGGCGAGAGTGACTGCAGAGGGAGCCACCTGTTCATCAACAATGGCATGGAAGATGGCCACCAACCGGTTCAGAGGGAACTGCTTGGGGCCCAGAAGGTGCTGACTCAGGTGGTTTGCCTGCAGGAGAGGGCATCAGCCAGCTGCACAGCACTGCACTTGAGCACAGATACAAAACAAAGTAGTAATCACTGGTGCGCTTCTTAACAGGAAGAACTGGAACATATAAGAATAAAAAAATGGCCTGGCTTAGCTAAGGTTAAGCCTAGGATGTGAAGCATAATAGATTTGTGAAAGGGATTCGGTATCGCCTGCCCGTAAGTCAGGCTAGTCTCTTCGTTGTTTAGCAATCTCCTGGAGGAGCAGGAGTTAGCCTTGGTGGTCGCGACCGCGCGAGTTGAGCCCCGTTTCTCCACAGCTGGCGTGATGTCAGACCACGTGCTCGGCTGCAGCGCCCCTAGCGGGAGGAGCGGGAGTTAGCCTTGGTGGTCGCGGCCGCGCGGTGACCGCGCGAGTTGAGCCCCGTCTCTCCTCAGCGAGAGTACGCGTCATAGAGAGAGCGGTGCTCAACCCTGAGGTTGCTCTCTTGACAGAGCGGTTAGATCGCTTAGAACAGCTGCTATCTCAGCAGGTGGAACGCCAGGTGGAACCGCGCGCTCAACAGCGCCCATTCGCTGGAAACCGGAGACCGCCACAAAGCTACAGGAGCGGTATGCGAGATTTTGAAGAAATCGTATGCTTCGCTTGCCAGGGTCGCGGACACATCGCCAGGTTCTGCCAAAACGAGCGCCGTAGGGAGCCACAAAGAGAAGCAGGCGAGACACGCCCTAAGCAAGCCTACAGCGGGGCTCCAGATACCGAGACAAAAAACTAGATAGTCCTCCCCATCCTGAGGAGCGTGGGGAGGGAGCAGTGGATGATGAGGTGGTGGTGATTTGTGTGGCCAACGAGGCATGCCCTGTTGTGCGTTGCAAGTTAAATGGTTGTTGCATGGAATTGTTGATAGATACGGGGTCAAAGGTGACATTGCTTAAGGAGAGCAGTGTTAACACGCTTCGAAGGAAGGGGGACCGCGAGGTGTTGGAAGCGTCTGGTGGTATGGCAACCAAATTTGTAGGCATAACGGGGGATCCTCTTGGCATAAGTGGACTCTACCGGTTACACTTCTCTCTCGGCGGAATTGCATTGGAGCGCCCCTGCTACGTATGCCCGGACACGGTGTCTCTGCCAAACGGAGTGTCAGGTATATTAGGGCAGAATTTTTTTAGAAAACGGAAGGTAGTAGTCCCATTCTCTGAGGAAGAGGTTAATGCGGGCGGCTCAAAAGTTCCGTTTTTGAACAGGAGAGGGGCTGAGATTCGCATTACCGATATTGACACCCGTCAAACAGTGGGATCATTGGAGAAGGTATATTCGCGGGTTGCCGTCAGGCTGGTCGATGAGGCGGTCGTCCTTCCTTGGTCGGAGCACATTTTGTACGCGTGTGTGCCTTCAGATGTAGAGAGCGGTGCCGTGGGAGTGCTCGAGCCGGTCGACTCTCTCAGCAATGGCCTGAAGGCAGCCGCGTGCCTCGTGACAGTTAATGACACCCACAGAGTGCCCCTACGGGTGGTTAACTGTAGCCAGCAGCCACTGAGCCTTCCCAAGAACAAAACATTGGCTTTCTTCACCTCTGCAATAGAGAAACGTGAGCCCACCGATACGGTACTCGCAACTGTAGAGCATGCTAGTCCTTCGGCTGCTCCAAAGGCATCGTTCGATCTTTCTCACGTAAAATCCAGGGAGAGGGAGGCTCTGGCTGGTTTGCTGAACGACTACTCGGAGGTATTCCCCGCATCCAACCTGGATTTGGGCTGCTGTGGCGTTATAAAGCACAGGATAGAAAACGGCACTTCATCGCCCGTTTACCAGCGTGCGTACAGGATTCCTTACTCCCAACGTGAGGAGATGGAGCGGCAGGTGCAGGACCTGATTGATCGCGGCATTGTCGAACACTCAAAGTCACCCTGGGGAGCACCAGCACTATTGGTGGAAAAGCCAGATGGCTCGTATCGATTGGTAGTGGACTACCGCAAACTAAATGCCGTAACTCGCGTCGATCCATACCCCATCCCCAATATACAGGAGACGCTTTCTCAGCTGGGCTCTGCCAGGTACTTCACGGTAGTGGACATGGCGGCGGGATTCTGGCAGATAGCAATGGATCCGGCAGATGCCGAGAAAACGGCGTTCAACACGCCCTCAGGGCACAATGAATGGAAAAGAATGCCGATGGGTCTGGCCAACAGCCCTGCTGTCTGGCAGAGAATCGCTGATGTTATCCTGGCAGGTCTTCTGGGGAGGCTGTGCTTCGTGTATATGGATGACATAATCATATACAGTGACAGTTTTGAGAACCATTTGCGCGATATTGAGCAGGTTTTGGTGCGACTAAGAGGAGCGGGTTTCAAGCTGAAGCCCTCTAAATGCCAATTCCTCAAAAACGAGGTGAAATACCTTGGGCACATTGTTTCAGCTGACGGCGTGCGACCGGACCCCGAGAAACTAAGGTGTGTCTCGGATTTTCCATCCCCGACTTGCGTCCGCCAGGTCCGGCAGTTTCTCGGCCTGATCGGTTACTACCGAAGGCACATAGAGGAGTTCGCCAAGCTCGCTAAGCCGCTCACCGCCTTAACAGCCAAAAATGTCGCCTTTCGCTGGGACGAAAACGCGGAGGATGCTTTTGGGGCCCTGAAAAGGAAGCTAATGAGTGCACTGCTGTTGCGCCACCCGGATTTTAATTTGCCCTTCGTTATGGCCACAGATGCGTCAAAGTTCGCAGTTGGTGCCGTGCTATCTCAGGTTATCGAGGGCAAAGAACATCCCGTTGCTTTTGCTAGCCGATAGCTGAGCCCCACAGAGCAAAAGTACGGAGCTACGGAAAGGGAGTGCCTCGCCGTTGTCTGGGCAGTAAAGCACTTCAGATGCTACCTTTACGGCCGCAAATTCAAGCTAGTCACAGACTGCCATCCTCTGAAATGGGTGATGAGTGTCAGGGACCCTAGCTCGCGACTCGCTAGATGGAATCTACACCTGCAGGAATACTGCTTTGAAGTGGAGCACAAGTCAGGAAAGACACATCTGAATGCTGATGCACTCAGCCGCACAGCTGCCGTGGCAGCTATAGATGAGTTTGTCCCCGTAGTCGACCCCGCCGAATTACGCACAGAGCAGTGCAAAGATCCTGACCTGAAGCGAATAATCGAAAGCTTAGAGGGCGCACCGTCTCACCCCGAACAGCTAGGTTATTTCATTGGCAAAGACGGCACCCTGTGTCGGCGCACGAGGCCAACCAGGAAAGGGAGACCAGAGAAAACCGCTTGGGAGAGAGTCGTCATACCTTGGTCGTGGACAGAAAGGGTTCTTCGCGCGTTTCACGATGCGCCATGCGCCGGTCATTTTGGCGTAGCGAAGACACGCAGGCGTGTGGAGCGTTTGTACTTTTGGAGTGGCATGCGACAGGATGTTAGAGACTACTGTGCGAAGTGTCATTCCTGTCTCGAAAGAAAAACACCCAAGGGATGAAGACCAGCTCCAATTCAGCCGTTCCCTGAGGTTTCGGCTCCCTTCGAGCGGACAGGTATGGACATAATGGGCCCATTGCCCACGACCACTTCCGGAAACAGGTACATTTTAGTATTTGTCGATCACCTTTCAAAATACGCGGAAGCGGTAGCACTCCCAGATCAGAAGGCAGACACAGTTGCAAGAGCATTTGTCGAACAGATCGTGCTCCAACATGGACCCCCGAGGCAACTCTTGACAGATCGGGGAACGAACTTTGTGTCGCAGCTAATGAGGAGAGTTTGCGAGCTGCTTAAGATCACTAAGAAGCAGACAACACCGTACCATCCGGTTTGCAACGTCGCGGTGGAGCGACTGAACCAAACCGTGGCCGGGTTCCTGTCGCATTTTGTTTCGCGCGACCAGCGGGACTGGGACTTGTGGCTCCCGTATGCAATGTTTGCCTACAATTCCGCAGCACACGAGAGCATGGGCGAATCGCCATTCTTTCTTCTCTACGGCCGAGACCCGGACCAGCCTAGTGAAGTGCCAGAGGGCCCCTGTTGTGTCCCATACGCTTCACTGGACGACTATACGGTTGAGCTAGAATCGCGCTTGCAAGTGGCGAGGGACATCGCAAAGGAGGCCTTAAAGAAAGCGGCGAAGCGCAGGAAGGAGGTGCACGATCGCAGTGCTAGAGATGCGCCGTTTGATGTGGGGGACAGCGTGTACATTGAAAACTCCCAAAGGCAGATTGGGCTAGCTCGTAAGTTCCAGACGAAGTGGAGAGGACTGTGCGAGGTTGTCGAGAAGCTTTCTCCGGTAAACTTCAGAGTCCGAGACGTGAACCGGCGCTTGATAAGGATACACGCAAATCGCCTCAAGTTGGCACCGGTTCAGTATTCACGAAATGAGGAAAGGGAAAGCGCGGATTTTGATGGGGACAGAAGTGAAGCGGAGCGCGCAGATAGTTCGCAAGAAACGCCCTCTCCTGCATTTGTTCGGCAGGCGCCCGAGGTGACGGCCGGAATGCCACCGGATTTACTTCATGCATTGCTAGAAGAAGAAGAAGCGCGCGAGGTTGCCGCGTGGATAACGCCAGGAGAGGCTCCTGCCACGAGCCCTCGCGAGTCTCAAAGCAGACAAAGGGTCACAGACTTACTTGGTATGACTCATGAAGGCCGATATCCGCTGCGAAATCGGAAAGCTAAGTCGGACTAATGGCGTAAACAGAGCGGAGTTGTGAACTGGTTAGAATTGTGTAATGCCGCAGCTCATAACATTGCTATGTGCTTATGTGTTAAGATATCGGAGTTGGTAGTTAAACCTTTCTGTCATTAAGTAACACTTTCACAGGAGAGCATGCGGAGCGCATGCAGAACCTGCCCTACTTCCTTTCGTTATCTACATTTTTGTCTGTGCCGTGATCGTGCTAGAAGTGGGAGCTCCTTTGTAACTGTGGTAAATTTATTTCGTCCAGTTTGGACTAGAAAGGAGAGGCTTGGGTGCTGAGTTTCATGTTTATCTGTAAAAGAAGATCAGTGCTGCCCCTGGAGACGCCAGTTATGACAGCTGAGGCATACGGTGTTGTGCAGTGGTGTTGAGTGCAGCGAAAAGTGTTTTGTCGGACGCACTGTGCGAGGCAATTCAGAAAGGTTTGGTTTTATGGGGGTTTAACGTCCCAAAGCGACTCAGGCTATGAGGGACGCCGTAGTGAAGGGCTCCGGAAATTTCGACCATCTGGGGTTCTTTAACGTGCACTGACATCGCACAGTACACAGGCCTCTAGAATTTCGCCTCCATCGAAATTCGACCGCCGCGGCCGGGATCGAACCCGCGTCTTTCGGGCCAGCAGCCGAGCGCCGTAACCACTCAGCCACCGCGGCGGCCGCAATTCAGAAAGAGAAGGAGAGCTGCATGGACTCAAATGTTCGGAGAACATTCTTCTGGAGGGTGAGCGAGTGTGACGTTCCTTGTGTGTGCTACGAGGGTCCGCGTTCGACGGCGCGGCGTAGACGGAGCCCCCAGTGGCGGCAAAAGCACTCAAGGGAAAGCAATTCAGCTGGAAGAGAGGAGATCGGCGACAGCCGGTCTCGTTTTGGAAGCAGCCAGCACACATGTTTCTACTGTATATGGCTGCAAGCAACTTGAGTGGGATTGCTTTCGGGCCTGCCGCCATGGACCGCACGGAGAAGACCCAGGTAACAGCTGCGTCCAATTACCGAGCCATACTCGTTGAGAGTGAACGACCAAAACGAAGGGGTTTAAGCACAACCGGACCCCCTTTCCATAGTGTCGGCACGTGTCGAACGCCGCCGCCGCGGGGAGACGGGCGTTATCTTCCCCAATTGCCGTGACCGTGCCGGGGACAAAGGGCCTCGTTTCGGCGGGCCTGGCCCCGTGACAAGACGGCGGGCATCATCACCAACACTCCCGAGCACATCCAAGGACAAGGGACCACTTTCCCGGCCTTTTAGTGACCTCGCGTTCCAGCCTTGAGTGGCGAGTGTCATTTGATGGAGAACGGAGGTCGGTGACCCGTGGGAACCGTCAGTGGGCCAGAGACCGTCTACCACAGCCGACGCTACCTCGACGACAACCTTCTTTCCCTCAAACTCAACACGTGACGGGGGCGAGACCATAAGTGCGGTGGTGTGTTTGTGCGCCCAAGTGAAAGCCCTAGGCCCTTCCCACTCCGGCGTGGGCGTCCTCAACCTAGGGAATGTGGGGAATAAGAAGGATATAAAAATCGACAAGGAGTACGGAAAAAAGAAAGCTCAGGACGACATCGTTCGCCAAGGGGGCCTTCAGCGCCGAAGCGCGACGGCGTGCAGCTTCTGCCAGCAACCGTTCGAGCTCAACTCCGGAGCCCCTCCATCGTGCCCATGAAGTCGTCGGCACGTAAGCTCGGACACCCCAGCCTCTGAAGTATAATCATAATCATGTATAATTATTGAATATAACTTTGTTTAAACTGAGCCATACGGTGTCTCTTTGCTTCTCCGTCCCGTGTGGACCTGCGCATTATGGGGGGTCATCACATTTCCAAAAACTTAAAACCTGCAAGATTAAAAAAATTGGCACATGACTTGTGCTTCTGCGTTGCTATGCTCGCACTCCAAACGCGCTCAGATTCAACAAACTCGGTTGGGGAAAGCCAGGATGAATAAACAGGCAGCCATTTTCACAGCGACTCTTCCAAGGTGAGCGCAGCCACACTGCTTCGTTAAGAGTTATAGGGCTGCAGCAGGAGAACAACTGCACTGTCTCCATTTCATGGCACAGCACAGGTTTCTTGCAGTCTGACATCGCTGCACTGCTCGCGGCGGTTCGGACTTTCTCGCAGTGAAACTAAAGTGCTAGCAACGACATCCAGCAATGACAAAATCTTTAAATCACGCTTGCACAATGTGGTAACCCATATGCCAACCCACGAAGAATGCCGCCCCATCGCTGGAAGCGGCTCAATTTAATTAGAACCCCCCCCCTCCCCCCCTTATACAAATCATGAAAGTTCGAATTAAAGTGATTCTACTGTACGGACAAACCGGAAGCTGGGATGTTGACGGTGCTGTTACAGCCAGAGTGAATGAAGTGCGTGGAATAAAACTATCGCCTGGAGCCCGTCTAAAACCTTTCTCGCGGTCTCACATTGACCTTCTGGGACATATTACGGTGCTGCGCAAAAGCCCAATATATTCAGCAAGATCCATATTTTGCACCACATGAGCCACAATTTTTTCTTTTCATGTGCATTTGCCATGATGATTTGCAACAGTGCTGGTAGTGCTGCCAAAGTAGAATCACGAAAAACAGGCATGCTGCGTTCTAGTAGTCGGTGGCAAAGGGCCAGAAAGTGAAACGAGACCAGTTGGATTCCACATCGGGAGAAGGAACCAGAGACATGCTTCTGCACATTAAGCAGTAGCCTCAGCCGGCTCTTGGTTGCTAGAAGACAATTTTGGTGCAGCCTTGGTGCAATGCAATAGAAAACTGCCAATTTGTAGCAGAATGGCGCAGGTTAGTGCAATTGGAGCAGCATTCCCACCACTACATGTGCCATCCAGTGCCAGGCCATTGTATATCTCGATGCTGCCTCCTCAAAGAAAACCTGTTTGACAGAGTGACGAGTACAGAATGGAAGGTTGTCCGGGACGCACCTTTTTTGGTCGTTTGCCTCTTGGACCCCTAGCCTGCACAAGAAAGAAGCACTGGTGTGAAACACACGATTTTCACAGCACAGAAAACTTGAGAAAATAGCTCTTCACGGAGGTGGTGACTCACACTCAGGTCTCCTGCTTGAAACCTGCAGTCATTTTCCAGTACAAAAATCCTGTCATAATCTATTTCCTACAGGCAATGATGCCAGTGTAGTTTTGCTAATGCTGATTTTATGCACATGTTGCAGTTACAGTTCCAGCCTCATATTTTAGTATAAAATTTGCACTTGTATCCATGTGTGCAAGTGAAAGAGTGGGCGCTCAACTAACTGTAGTGCTTTACATGTGAGGCCTCACTAGTTGGCCGCACTTAACTCAACCCTACTCCCCCTCTCGCTAGGCCTAACTTTTTCAGTAAATGCTTCTAACTTTGGTGAGTGTGCGAAAGGGTAAGATTGTATACCACAGTTTGCTATGTTTGTCCAATGCAGCAATCTAGCACCGATACAAGCAATGCTAGTTTGCTAGTGTGAGCAAGGATCTAATGGCTTCCAACAAAGATGTCACTTCTGTGAAACTAGGTTGGCAACAACATAATACAACCAAATAACTATAAAACACACCTATCTTTTATTTTTTCTGTTCAGCAGTCTAGAGCAAAACAAAACAGATGATTTTGGTATGACACATATCACTCGAGTGAAGTAGAACTGAAGTAAAGCTGAAGCTCCACACGCGAAGAATTTTTTTACACAACAAGAGTGATGGTTATGCTAGCTATAATTGTATAATGATGTTTTTCTTTTCTCAGGTGTATTCTGCTGGTCTTGATGTGATGGGGATATCTTATTGTTGTGTAAAATGCAATTTTTTCTTTTCAGACAAGTAGGTCTTGACTCACTTTCTATGTGTGTATGTCCTCGTGACTATGCTGCTATACATGTAAATGTGCAACTGCTGTATGCCTTGTAAATGGGGGCTCGAACCACGTCAAGTGATATGTTTTCACTTTTGTTCGAGTCCCTTTCTGCCTCGACGGAATAAAGTTCAATTTCAATTTCAATTTCTACACCACATAACTAAGCCTTGGTCTCAGTGTAAAATGATGGCCAAAAGAACCAATTTTGAGGAAAACAGATCCACAACATGCGAAATGTCTCAAGAGAAAGACATTATATTCTCAACATAACATCACCCTCACCTTTACGAAAAACTTGCGATCCGTGCCTGGTGGGTTGTATGAAGCCAGGTAAGCTGCCAGCAGCAAGAAGCGTGCATGGAAGGGCAGTTCGATTCGAAGGGCCTGCTGGCTTCCACTGCACACATGTGCAAAACAAACACACTTATCTCACGCAATGTACAAAGCTGCGGTAGTAATTTATTCGCTTGTGCTATATTTTTATTTGCATATTTCTACGCAATGTATACCATGATAGGTAGCTGCAGCGCCACTGGCAGTACAATAATATCTGCGATAACTGCAACATCCACACTGAACATATAGGACTGAATAACCAGAACCCCTTATTTATTTCTGTGGAGCTTTTATGTCATGGGCTTTGTGATAGGAAAGGGATAAAAAGGCACCATGTAAATACTAAGCCGCTAGTTTAACAAGTTTTTTTTTTCTATAGTTCGGAAACTCGGGGCATAAGCACCACATATGATTTCTCAACCTTATATTTAGAGAGAAATAAAGTTTTACTAAGAACCATTTCAAGGTCTTGAATTATTCAGGTTAGTACTTCTTCAATTGCAAGATAAGAGTGCCAATGAATTTATTTTACTGGAAAACACAAGCAGGAATAATTATGCAACGGAAAATACAAAAAAGAAGCACTGCTTCTAAGCTGGGTGAATCTAACACATTTAAAGAGAACTCCAGCTTATAAGTATGACCTCTTCTATTCAGAAATACTTTACAATCATTCCATACATGTAGGAAACATCAACACTCTTTGCCTAAAAAAATGGCCTCTCAAGAGGGCAGTTTCTACGAAAGTAGGTATGGAAGTCAAGTTGGCATGAAAACAAAAACAGACAAAGAAACACGTTCTACATAAACAGGTGCAGTTGGCTACTGTGGCTAGATTACGTCATGTGTGTTCCTTTTTTGCTGACATCACCTCCCACATAGTTTGAATTTTGTGCAGGAATAAGCGAAGTGGCTCAAGAAGTCTTGCAGAAGTGCCAGATCATATAAATCTCGCATCTGATATATGGAATGGGGTGACTGTCTGGTACTACAAGTATACAAGTACAGTAAACAGTCATAAATACTAAGTTGTTGGAATAACAAATTTTAGTAAATGGAATTTCAACATATGTAATGTATTGAAAAATTAAGCCATATATATCTAGCATTGCACTCCAATGCAAATTTCAAGAAGCAAACCAAGCACCCAGTTATAACAAAACGAGTCTCATCTAGCAGCACAGCAGTGCAACACGGCAAGAGCACACAAACTTTTAGTGCACGAATCTGATGATAACACCATAAAAAAAAATGACCAGTAATACGAATGCGCCGACTGCTTATGGTGACTATGAGTCACGGACTTGTACGTGCAAACACGTTTAGCCAATGTGACGATAATGCCGTCGTTCTTCCGCTCTTCTACAAAAGCTGCAGCTATAGATTTGGCTTCTAGAATTACTTCACTAAAGGCAACTGGAATAAAAAAACATCATTCCTGATTGAAAGCTTTCAGAAATATGCCGCCACCAAAAATGATGATTTTGATTAATTTTAATAGCGCAGGGGCAGCTTTGGCCAAGGAGTGACATGGCACAAGGTCTTTTTTGTCTACACAAGGCAGAATCGAAGGCCCATTTCTCAGCATTTCTCCCCGGAGAAGCTCAGCACCAGGCCAGGGGAAAGCTTGCACCATATGGATAACCCGTGGGTACACGGTGGCATTGGGGATCGAACTCTGCATTTCCCGCATATGAGGTGGATGCTCGGACCACTGCGCCACCGATGCAGTTCCGCCTCCAAGGATGTTTAACTTGTCGCAACCAAATCAAATAAATAAAATCAGCGCTCAGCCCGGCTCCGCTGCACTGATTATGTCACATCCTGTTTCACTGCAGCAGTGCTTTGCCGTATGCTCAAGTGCAATGACCCCTACCTGGTCTCTCGAATGTAGACAGACCGGAGACCCTGACGGAGGCGTGATGTCACCTCCTTCCGCCAAGAGGTGCCCTCGCCCTCAGTTGTGGCAGCCATGCTAACTGCAGCATGCTGCAGCTCCCGCAAACTTAGAGTGGTCCCTGACAGCACAGTGGGGAGCAGTGACTCGCCGCCCAGCAGTCGGCCGAGTTCTGAAGTAGTGTATTGCGGAAAGTGGATACGGTACGGAGAGGTGCTGCCTGCTCCCCTGAACTTTTCCCATGGAGCCCGCGACAGCAGCACACAGCACAGCAGCCGGCCAGTCAACTCACGCAAACGCATGAGTGCTCCCAGCAGGCCCAAGCTACGCAGACGCTCAGCCTGGTCCAGAACCTGCAAGAATTGACACATTTTATGAGAAATCGATTAGATCCACTGGGGCCATGTTTGGTTCATTTCCTTGTTTTCATTCCACATGGACCCCATTAGTAATGCATGCAGAAATGAATGCAAAGGGGTGGATGATATGAGTCATTGCTCTCAATACAAAAAACGCACAAACATAGTGAAGGCAAAGAAATGTAAGAAATGTAGAGCGGTTTATTAGCACGTTGGAAGCGCCGGCGATGAAGACTTAGTACACGTAATCTACGCGCCAGCGAGGCGAGAGACTGGGACACAAGCGACAGCGTTCCAGCACGAGCATCGAACGGACTTCTTCTTCTTCTTTATCTCAGTAAACGAGGGCGCAAGCGCTTCGTTGCCATTGGCGTCGGTGCTGAATCATGTTCTTCGTTCCAACTGCTCCGGCGGAAAAAGGGAGCCATCCTGGCGACTCAAGGCAAGGAGACGACGAGGGGGCTGTAATAAGCCTTCAAGCAGCTGACATGAACGACGTCGCGGCCACGGCGGCGATGGTCCGAAGAAGGTGTCACCGGTTCGATAACGTAGTTGACCGGTGACGTACGCTCTAAGATGCGGTAAGGGCCGATGTGCTTGGCCGAAAATTTGGACGTAGCCGGAACGGAGAGCCAGACCAGTGAGCCAGTGGAGAAATGAACAGCGGGCGTGTCAAGATCAGAATCATGGTGGCGGAGGCCTTGACGGTCTGCGGTGAAGGAGCGAGCCAACTGGCGGCACTGCTCAGCGTGGCGGGTAATGTCAGAAAGGGAAGTATATTCCGAGTTGTCGGAGTTGTAGGGAAGGATTGTATCCAGCATACAAGAAGGTTCGCGCCCGAATAAAAGAAAGAAAGGGGAAAAGCCGGTGGCTGCTTGAGAGGCGGTGTTATATGCATAGGTGACGAACGAAAGAACCTGATCCCAATTAGAGTTGTCGGAGCGAATGTACATGGCGATCATGTCCCCAAGAGTCCGGTTGAATCATTCGGTGAGGCCGTTGGTTTGAGGGTGGTAAGCAGTAGTGGTGCGGTGAACTGTGTGGCACGCAGCGAGAAGCTCGCGAAGAACTTCAGACAAGAAAACGTGGCTGCGGAGGCCCCAGTAGGAGCACTGGGGTCGTAGTGTCAAAGGATAGGTGGTGAGGTTAGAAAACGACGGAGCGCAGCAAAAGCGTCGTCGCAGGCCGAGCCCCACGTAGACAGATCGGCGGAACCATTAAGAAGTTTCGTAAGGGGCGCGACGATAGAGGCGAAATTGGGGACAAATCGCCGAAAGTAGGAGCAGAGACCCACAAATCGGCGCACCTGTTCTGTAAAAGTCGGTAGAAGTCGGTTTAGGGAAGTCAGCCACAGCACGGAGTTTGTCAGGATCTGGCAGGACGCCGTCTTTGGAGACGAGGTGACCGAGTACTGTCAGCTGCTGGGCGCCAAAGTGACATTTTTTTAGATTAAGTTGAAGACCAGCACTGGTGAGGCAGCTCAGTACCTGGCGGAAACGCTTGAGATACGTAGGAAAATCGGGCGGAAACATAACAACGTCATCTAAATAGCAGAGACAAAAGTTGCACTTGAGGCCGCGCAAGATGTTGCCCATCAGTCGTTCAAACGTTGCGGGAGCGTTACATAGGCCGAATGGCATCACGTTGAACTCATACAGTCTGTCAGGGGTGACGAACGCCGTTTTAGGACGGTCGGACTCAGCCATCGGGACTTGCCAATAGCCGGACCGGAGATCTAGGGAGGAGAAGAACTCGGCGCCTTGCAAGCAGTCAAGGGCGTCATCAATACGTGGTAGCGGGTAGACGTCTCTGCGCGTAATTTTTTTAAGCCGGCGATAGTCCACGCGAAATCGTATCGAGCCATCCTTCTTTTTCACCAGGACGACTGGCGATGACCAAGGACTAGAGGATGGTTGAATAATGCTGCGTTGTAGCATGTCGTCAACTTGCTCAGTTATGGCACGGCGCTCAGGAGGCGACACACGGTAGGGGTGCCGGCGGAGAGGAGCATGGGTGCCGGTGTCAATGTGGTGCTCGACAATGGTCGCACGGCCCAATGAAGTGGACTGGTAGTCAAACGATGAGCGAAACTGGTTGAGCAGGGCAAGGAGCTGCGCGCGGTGAGCCGTGTCGAGAGCGCGGTCGAAAATGTCCGAAGACGGCAGGTGATCTGGAGTAGCGCGACATGGGGTGAGGGCAGCGACGTCGGCACTGGAGGAGGTCACATCAGTGTCCAAGGAAGAGATCAAGTCGGCGGTTTCAAAATGGCCGAGGCACTCGCCACGGAGCAGGGAGAGCGCGGAGAATGAGGTGTTAGAGACGAGGATGGCGGTAGCACCGTGGTGAATGTCGATGACGGCGAAGAGAGGAGATATGTGTCGGCGAGAGGCAAGGATGGGTGAAGGCGTGAAGAGAACAGTGGCGTCAGAAACAGAGGCGGCGCAAACAGGGACGAGCACGGCACTGTGGGGGGGGGTGTGTCAGTGTCCTCAGCGACAACAAGCTTAGCAGCACGGCGAATCGGAGGCTCGTCGAAGGGCGCATCGCAGAGCGGAGAGAAGACGACGTGCGCACGGGCACGGTCAATAACGGCACTGTGGAGGGATAGAAAATCCCATCCAGGGATGACGTCATGGGAGCTTGCAGGGAGGACTAAAATTCGACAACATATAAAACATCGGCGATGACGACGCGTGCTGTGCAAGCGGCAGAAGGATGAACGGGCTCGGCGCTGGCTGTACGGAGTGAGAGTCCAGAAGATGGGGTGGCGACTTTGCGAAGCGAGTGGCAGAAGTTTTCGTGAATTACAGAAACGGTGGCCCCAATGTCCACAAGCACAAGTGTCTTGACACCGTCTACAAACACATCAACAAGATTCGGCGGAGAAAGGCGAGGACTTAAGCAAGGCGAGGAGTGCGCAGTTCGTGCCCCAGGAACTGCGACTCCTAGTTTTCCGAATCGGTGGGGACGTTGCGACACCTCATGGGTGACAGTGAGCGGCGGCGAGGGGAAGGCGAGCGGTGGGAAACGGAGGGCTGGCGACCGAGCTCTCGGTCAGGAGAGATCCCCTGAGGTGGTGGTCCGAAAGGTGGGCGAAAGGTGCGGTCTACACCAGGGTAGTCCAGCAGAGGGTGGACAGGCGCATGAAGAGTGCGTCGACAGAGGCGCGCTACGTGGCCCGGAGGCCCGCAGGCGTAGCATATCGGTCTATTTGTCAGCTGTGCGCCAAGGGTTGTAGGTAGCGGGCGTGAAGCGGTTTCGTGGAGTAACAGGCGCAGGCACCGCTGGAGGAACGTACGCATAAGCTTGTGGTCACGGTGGTCTCGTGACAGCTTCGGCATACGTGAGAGGGGTGGGAGCGGGGGCAGGCGGCACGGCAACAGGAGGACCGTAGCTCAACGGGGCAGCAACAGGGGTTGGCGGGATCGGAGCCTGTGGAGCCAAGGAAGCTGGTTGCCGAAGAGTAGGGAGTGCATCGGCGACCTCCTGCGTGATGGCGTGCCAGATCTCAGCGCTGAGGGCGGGCGGTGACTGGTGTTGGAGAGATAGGAGCGAGAGCTGCCGGGCGACCTCGTCCCGCACGAAGTCTTTGATGGTAGCGAGTAAATCAGGGTCAATGGCCAGGCCGGAGATGTCGGCAGGCAGGGGAAGCCGACAAGCGCAAAGACGTTGCTTGTGCGACTCGTCGAAACTTTGGCACAGGGTATGCACCGAGGCAACGGTGGTGGGACTCTTCGCCAATAACATCTGAAAAGCATCGTCGTCGATACCCTTTAAGATGTGCTTTATCTTGTCAGCCTCTGACATAGCCGGATCAACACGCTTGCAGAGGTCAACTACATCTTCAATGTACCTGGTAAAAGTCTCGTCCGTGTGCTGAGCTCGGACGTGCAAGCTTTGCTCAGCACGCAGTTTGCGCACGGCGGGACGGCCAAAAACCTCCGAAAGTGTGCTCTTAAGAACGGCCCAAGTGGGGATGTCGGCCTCGTGGTTGCGGAACCTGAGGTTCGCGACATCGCTGAGGTAGAAGATGACATTGGTAAGCTTGACGCGGTCGTCCCTGTTGTTATGACGGCTCACTTGTTCGTAGGATTCCAGTTAATCTTCCACATCCTGGTCGCTGTGGCCACTGAAAACAGCGGGGTCCCGCTGCCGGATGGCACCGGAGCAGGCGACTGGCTGCGGCGGGCTGTTGACTTGCCTTGGTCGTTGACATCGGGATGGTGCGGCTGTGGAGGTCCACGGTGATGGGGAAAAGGGGAACGCAGCAGCCTCCACCAAATGTAGAGCGGTTTATTGGCACGTTGGAAGCGCCGGCGACGAAGACTTAGTACACGTAATCTACGAGCCAGCGAGACTGGGACACAAGCGGCAGCGTTCCAGCACGAGCATCCGACGGACTTCTTCTATATCTCAGTAAACGAGGGCGCAAGCGCTTCGTCGTCGTTGGCGTCGGTGCTGAATCATGTTCTTCGTTCCAGAAAGAACAAACGCTTCCTGAAATTAGCACTATGTTTAGCACTGTGTCAACCTACCTAAAACAGGGAGGAGTGAAAAACACAAGGACACATGAGTGAAAAATATGGCACAAGTGGTAAACAGTACGACATCAAAGGCCTACTGAAAGATAGTGGCTGAGAACTGGAAATGTGCAGCATGAACTTTTCTACCATATGCTCGAGAGTTTACCTTTAATATTCAACTTGTGAAAGCCCCTGGCAGCAACATTATATAAATATTACTCCTTTGTTTGAGTCAAATGTTATTACATTGTTGTTAATGTCATGTTATCAACTTTACTGAAACATTACAAAACTTGGTATAATATTTTCAAACATTACTGAAACATTTATACAGCAAATAAACAATCTTAAAATAATGATTTTGAAGGACAGGACCAAGCAGATCTAATACTACGCCCGTGCACACCAACAGCCTCAATTAACTCTGCATGAAGAATGCTATAAGGGCGACAATAGAGAAGTATAACCAGTGCCCATGGTGTAATACACCACAACTATAAGGTATGCCACACTCATGCACTCATCTCATCTGTGTTGCTACCTCGATACAATACTCATGAGCAGTTCCTCCAAAATTGTTAGTGTTATTCAGCAAAGTTTTCCGGAAGAATTTTGGCATCATATATATAATCTATGGCTGGCATAGGCCAAGAGGTTTAGTTACTCTTCCAGTAAGGAGGTATTTGGGCACCTTACACTGCTTCACGACAGCATGTTCAGTAAGCTCCTTTGTCATGTGAACATTATGTCAAACTGTGTCATATTAGACCTTTTTTTTTTTTTTCACTGAATGCAATATTAAAAGAAAAGTAAACATGGTATTGAAGCTCCATTCACATTGAGGACCGCTGCACAGAATCCCTCCACAACAAAAAAGTAGTCCATTGTTAAAACTTTTCTTGTTAACTAAACAAGAAGCTAATCACAAGAAAAAAGTTACAAGCTCTAAAATTTTGATACCTGGCTTGTTTAATACACTCAAACATTCAAAAGCTGACTTCATTTACTGTTGTGATTGGCTAGCAGAGTAATATACGATGCCACGGACCGTGGCCCAGTGTTAACAACTGCTGTTTTCTTAAGTTGTATCTTACTAACATGATTTCCCCCCATTTCACGCATGGTAGGCCTTGCATATAATAAATTAAGCTGGTGAAGGGTGAAAAAAAATTTGTTTACAATACCTATTTCTTTTCATAGCCACATTTTGTGGGAAAATGTTTGTCTTTAATTTGAGCTATTTGTACTTACATTCGAAAGTATTCAAAAATATTAAATTCGATTTGTGACCAATCTTTACAATCCGTATTCACTTTGCAACCAAAAATTTGATATTCACGCACCTCTACTAGAAAGCTAAACTCACATCTCTTGATGTACCCTGACCTTAGTTCAATGCAGCACCAGCAGTCACAGCCCACAACTGTTATCAAAGAAATTACATGCACCCCATACTTTCCAACTTATATGCACTTTGCATTACATGGCAGCATCTGTAAAGTTCAAAACAATGTATTTCATCAGAGGAAGCGAAGAAGATACAAATAATAAGAAAAATACCGAATGCACACAAAGCAAAGTAAAACTGTTGCCAAAACATTCAGGCCAATTTGCTACTGGTCTGGACAGTTTCTGGACCTTGCTCTGAGTTTCCTGTGAGTGATGTCGCCAACATTCTATAGAAAAAGACAAGAAGAGTTTTTGTCACTGTGCAAAGGCATGGGGCATGAAAAATGTCACAAAAGTGCTAGAACACTGCCCAGAAACATTGTCCAGAAGCCAGCTACAAACTGGGCTACAAGTTTGTGAGAAAGGGCAAACACTGTTTCACAGCACTGCCTGCATTTGCTGCACAAGTTATTGCCACCCACAGGCATGCAGAATTCCACCCAGCACCAAATATGCAGCACTTTGTAAAAATCCCACGAAGAAGCTGTAGCTTGCTCAGGCAGGATTTAGTCTTAACCCTGAGATGAGCATACTGCTCCAACAGTGCTGCTTTCTCAAGCTGTGTTCTGTGCAGTTGGTCTTACTACTATTACCACCAGCCTAGTAAGAGACCTGAATTTATTTAATTTAATTCTAATGCACATGCCAGGCAAGCAGGTAAGCAAAATAGCTCAGACTATGGCCAAGGGATATTTCTTCCATCTCATGAAGGGTGGTAATTTGGGCCTATTGGTTCATCACAGAAAAGGAAAATATGCAGCGCAAAAAACGCATGGACGACAAAAGAAAGACAAACACAGCGCTAACACTGTCAGCACTGTGTTTGTCTTTCTTTTGTCGTCCATGCGTTTTTTGCGCTGCATATTATCCTTTTCTTCCATCTCAATTGTTTCTTGTTAGGAAAGAAAAAGCTTGGCCATTTCAACGATGCAATCAAACATAAAAACATAATAATAGCTTCCCGTAATAACTCACAATATAGGCAGGCACAGCCGCTGGCAGTCCCTCAGAAAGGTGCCTGACAAAGTCACATAAGTTGTCGCAGCTGTCAGTGTTGCCAGTTAGCTGGCTCAGCACAGCACCAAACAGCAGCCGAGGTGTATATGCCTCCAGAGCATTAACAAAGGCATGCCGCAACTGCACAAGGAAAGCCAGCCAACAGTACATGCTATCAGAACACTTTTAGCAGAGAGTTGCCACCTGCTACAGAATTCCATTGTAACAGAGCTCGTGAAAACCAATCCCAAAGCTAAATTAAAATATTACATGACACTGCAAGGCTTGATGTTGCATTTTTAGTGTTCATAAATCAACTGCTCTTCCCTCCTCCTCGGTGAACGCAAAGTCGCAAATCGCAGGTTTAATTCTAGTGAGCTCAATAAACACCTCTGTAACTTTACCATATCTTTACTGAATTCTCAGAATATTTATCAGCTGTCACTATAGTCATGCGTGCAATCTTGAGCATCAAATGAACCGAAAAGATTTTAACAAGGGAAGTAACATAGCAATCTATAATGTGGAGAAAGTTTCATGAAATCGCAATTATACTACCAAGCGTGAATTCTGCTTCTGAAATTGTTATCTGGTAACAAACTAGAGCACCTCGTGCTTGGCCATTTCCCTCCATCAACCCCTCCATCTTGCAAACCCCATTCCTGCGTACTGGAATCAAAGGATAACAGCAAAATAATGGTCACAAAAATGTTTCAACTAATCAATCATCTGCTTTTACGGATTAAACTGACTTGCTCTGCGCACATGTACTACATCAGGTCAAAGCAAGTTTTCCATTCATTAAGCACTTCTGCAGAACTTAATTAGGCTACACATTCTTTCAAATCAAAGCATGAGTGGGAAATGAATTGGTCTCGTGTTGCCGTCTGCTAGCCTGCTGGCTAACCTGGCTGGTTGCATAACCGCACTTGTCCTGCAGGGCTGCTAAATCTGATCCTCAGAGCAATATGAAATTTTTTTCAACTATGAAGCTTGCTTTTGTGGAACAGAGCTCGCTCCCTTTCTGGCCACACAGCAACAATAAATTGAGAGGCTTTCTTTTTTTAAAACTTTTTTAGTAACATACACCGCGAAAGATCTTTATGTGGACAGCGAAAGCATCACTGTAATTCCTTACTTCATATTAAGGAAAAATATAAGAGGAGAACACATGCAATGGCAGGAAAACAGACCTTTGTTCGGTCTTACATTAATCAATTTATGCTTCAAATAAATATCGCTACTGCTCTAATTATTTTAATGTGCAAAATATCTGCCTGTTATGACGCAGCACCCCAACAATTTTGTCAAGTAGAAAGCTGTTATCAAGCACAAGGCAGCAATCTGTGCCTGCTGCAATCAAAACTCCGATCTGCTCAGCAAATTATGACAATTACAAGAGCTGCCCAGAGTTTGAACTACAGCAGAGCGCAAGTAACTGCAATGGCCAATCTGTGAGAAGCATCCTAAGGAGCTTCAAAGAATGCGACAGCAAAGAAACCAATGTTCGTTTTATTTTTGGAATCGAATAAACCAACAACACAAGGCACTATGCAGGAGTCATCAAATATGTGCCGTATTGTGTGTCCTGTTCCTTTCTAGTGTTTTTGTAGTTTAGAACTTTATTAATTTCAAGACAATTAAGTAGTAGTGTTAATTATCTGAAAACAAAAGAAGAAAGGCAGCAACATATCTCACTCGCATATTGCACACCTGAACATCGCACACACAAAAATATATACACGTGCACACAAGCTAACGAACAAACAAATATGTACAAAATAGAGACGCATTACTACCACTGTGAAACACGCGATAGTTCACTGTCTAAACTGCATACATAAACATGCACGGGTCACACGCGTGTTAATGTCCTATCACACTGAACACGCGGTGGCTCGTGGCCATTGATAAATTAACCTCCCCGACTATTACTTTTGATGTATTAATTCTGAAAGACTTAAAAAAAACAAAAAAAAAACCAGGAGAACCAGTTGTTCCCTGCTTGCTGCGATTGCTCTCTTGCTATTTTATTAAATTCTGCACCAATAACTCACGGACCTGCCTCAAGCAGGTACAGGCCGTTATTTACGAGGAGCAAGCTGAAGAAGCAGGTCGAACAACCTCCTTAATGACGAATTTAGTACAAGCAAGAGAAGAAACAAACTCACATTTAGTGTTTTCATGAGACAGCTCACGGTGCGCGTTTTGCCCGTGGATGCATGGCCGTAAACGAAGATGCATTGGCTGGGTCCGCCGTGAGGCTGCAAGAAAAGTCCATTTTAGAAACGTGACTGTAAACGCTCCAGCATCACCTACATGTCCCATCGCTGTGAGGAGCGTCTCCACCTGTTTCTCCCTGCAGGGATTTTGAGCTAGCACCGATTGCACACACTCGTCATCCATCCCCTTGTTTCGTTTCTGGCGGGCGCAGACCACGGAGCAGCCATGGAATTAGCCGACTCGGGTCAACCTCGTCGAAAGGTGGCTACAAACTAAAAGCTTTAGGAAAAGTATAGTAAAAAAATACTGCAAAAGTTCTTTTTTACAATTTTTACTTCCATGAATAAAGCATGCTTGTCATTCGATTCAATGGTGATGATGTTTAAGTGTAATAAGTAACTGCTTGTTTTCGCCAAACTGACGGCTACTGTACTTCTACCGCTTCCACCTGTACCCGTGTTTCCGCGGATCGGCGCAACCCGAGCCGCCGATATCAAAGGTGTGTGCGCGCTTACGCATTCGACAAGGTATGTGTACTCGATGCGGAACACTGCAACTTGTTCGATAACGTGGAAGTGTATCAGCTGTCTTGCTTATCGTTTGGGAAATGCAAGTCACGGGCATATTGCTGTATCAGCGGGGTTGTATAAACCGTTGAGCACCGCCCCTTTGCTTATCACCTGTCTCCTGGCTTTTAAAAAGGGAATGAGTGCAGCACTGAAGCTCTAAAGGAGCTAAACGACGTCTGCTGACAGAAGGATTGTGCCGTTGAAGTACTGGGTACGCTTTATGCATTGCTGTGCGCTTCTGAGATTTCGCCTCGCCTTGCACTTGAGGCGCACGCCGCTGAACTAAACTTTCACTTGCGAGAAAGAAAGTTAGATTGTGTTTTTTGCAGGGAGATGGAAATAGCACCTAAGTTACTTTGGCTCAATGAACTAGCCATAATTTAAAAACTAGCCAGAGCAGTCTAGTGGGTAAACGTAGGGCATTTGTTGCGAGGATATCGGTACGCAAAACTTTCGTCATCGTTTTGGCGCGTCGTCGTCACCCGTAGCTCCTTCCCAGATTTACCTTATGCGATCTAGCTGGTGCAGATATACCTTGCTTTCCTCATATGTGTATACCCGACAGTCTGCAGCCTGTGCTACTAGATGAATTCCTAAAAAAGGAATACCGAAAGAATACGTCGCCCGAACTGCTTTTTTCCAACACACAGTCTAGCTTTATTTAATTTAATTTCAGTGAAATAAAATAAAGGCATGCGGATTTGCAGCACATTAGTGAGTGAAATGCTAGACTGCCTGTGTAGTTTTGAAGCTTCAGCCCACATTTTATGCCAAATGGCCGAAATTCACTTGCATTCCCACACTGTAGCGTTTTACTATTTTATGCTGATGGTTTGGTGCATAGAAATTCCCACTCATTATTCTAGTTTTCACACAGCTTCCTACGACCCTAACGTGTTGTTGATGCTTGTGCTTTGCAGGAATATGGGCTGCCTGCCATTGCTGTTTGCAGCTGTGCTGTGCTTCAGTGCTGTCACAGCATTCAAGGCTGCCGTTTATGAGCATGTGCAAGTGGTTGACCCATCTAATGACAGGAACAAAACAGTTGAAGCCAACTTGAGAGCCTATGCAAATGCAACTCTGAATGCAGCTAAAGAGGTGAGGTCCCTCATATTTCATTTCCTATTAAGGTAAAATCATGTGTGTGTGAAATCACTAATCCACTGTACCAAGTCTTTTTTTTTTTTCTCTTTAATTCGAGGAATGTGTGGTAAGGCATAGTGAGAAAATGGGAAGGGAATGTATGAAAACTGAGCGAAGACATGATGATGATAATTAGTTTTGAAGTCAAAGTTCTCTTTGCAGTATGCGACATCACATTCATTCACATACATATGGACTGACTTCATATTCTCAAAAGCGTTGAGTAGACAAACGTACAAGCACGACAGTTAATGGATGCTCATGAACAAAAATCATTTCCCACCCCCACCCCCATTTTTCAGTATTGAGCTGCGTCTGTGTTCCAAGTTAACTTTGTTTGCATGGGCATTTTCGAAGTGCAAATACCATTGGTGCCCCAAAAAGTAGTTCGCCATACAATTAAAGCGAACAGAGGCACATTTTGTTATGACAAAACTTAATTACCATAACTGGCAGCCTCCTGGACTTCGTTTTACTCCTGCCACAATTTCGTCCTGTGGCTCATAGAGACTTCGAGAAGTATGACATGTAGGAGTATGATGAGCAGCAGGTAGGTTGAATCGTTCCAACTCCATCTGCACCTAAAAAGTAGCTCACACTCTGCGAAAATTACAGCCAGAAGACCCAAACATTGAGCACCTCACAGCTTCTGCCATGATTTTTAATGCTGGCACTTTGTTTTGTGCCGCTCTTTGTTTTCATCTGAACACTCACCGGGGCTTCGAGAAGAACGAATGATACACGGCAGAGCAATACAGTTTCATGGATGCACTACCTCCGCAACGTAGATTGCTATCTATGAAACTTTCGCAGTCCTGACATCCCGAAAGTCAGCGTGTTGAGATGTTGTAATTGCAACAGCCAATCGACGCCACCGCTATATAGCACTTCCTCTTGCTGGGTAACTAAACTGGATCTGTGGATTTGGGCAGAAAATTTCTGGATTTGCATCTGATACGAGGCAGAAACTTGACATGCTAAATCTGGTAAAAAAAAAAAAAAAACTCCTTTTTATTTGCAGGTTTTTACATCACATTTTATCTATTGTGAAAGTGACAAAATGTGACTGCCCAGGATAGGGCTTAGTTTCCTGAATTTCAATATTTTCACTTCTGCCATGTTAGTAGAGATGATAAAGGAAATTGTCTGTTTTTATTTATTTTTTTTTTGCAGTGGAAGTAACCTTTTCTTGTCAGCTATAGCAAGACAGGGCATATAAGCTTGAGGTTTTTCTAAGTGAGTTTTTTTATATGGATTTAGTAAGAATACTGTGGTCCTCATAAGCATATTTATCATAATTTCTGAAGTCGAGCAACAGCATAGTTTACAAAGATAAGATCTGAGCCACTCGTAAGGGCCCAGTGGCTTAAACGTCCAAAACAAACCTAAGATTGTCCCTGTTGCACAGCAGAGCCTGAATTGTTGCTTTCCTCTTTCGCCTCCTCAGGCACAGCACTGGTTGTGGGAGTAGCCTGTGACCTACTGACTTGTACGGGAGCACCACTTGAGGAAGACTCTTTTGCTCCTGGGCTTGTAACAAGCACATCTCTCTGGCCAGACTGCGCGGTCTGCAATGAACTAGAAGCGCCAGATTCTTGTGCTGGGGAAGCATTGCCATCTTTCAAAGGGCTAAAGTATGTCGGCTGCCTTTCCGCTGTCGCTCCAGCACACTGGATCACTGCATACTGGCCTGTTACCATCCAGTCTGGCGACCGCTGTGCCACCTCATTGGCGATTACTGGCTCGATACCTGCTACAGTGTCTGCCTTCAACGTGCGCAGCGCGCAAAGGAAGGTTGGCTCAAAGCCCCTGAGGGCATGCTTGAAGGAAACTGTGGGGTCCCAATCCAAGTCACCCACAAGTTTTCGGTAGTTCAAATCACCTTTGAAGAGTACCAGATCTGAAGACTGTAGGAGCTTGTAAAGGTCCGGTCGCCTGGTTGCCATCTCAGCATAGTCAAACGACTGTGTCCAAAAGACATCGTCCATCACGAACCAAGTGCCGTCCATGATTCGACGCTGGCACCGCTCACTTAGGCTCTGTGTGGCTGAGTGATCACTGTCCTGCATTTCACGAAGAGTCCAAAACAGGTCACGCCGCATCACATCCGACACATACCAAGGTATAGCCTTGACGTGGATTGTCACACTGGCCACATAGCCAGTTTCGTGAAGGAAGTCCAGGAGAGCCAAATCAGTGGCTAGCTCATAGCCTGCATTGTCCACCACACAATGCAGCCGAGTGGGCTCTCCGTCGTGGTTGCGTTCATGGAGCTTGCATAGGTGCTGCCACAGTTTGTCTGCATGGTTGGAGATAATGTACGGCCGGAGCCCATCAGTCTGCTGCAACATACTTGCCTGGCCCGAGCTGTCAGCACCACAAGACAGCGAGAGGTCACACCGGTTTCCCCAGAGTGATACTTCAATCAACCTGCAGAGTTCAATCGGAAGGTATAGGCTATCAGTACAAACACAGATCCTGTTGAGCATTTTGAAATTTAGTTATACACATGCATTATGACTGCAATATGCCCATGCAGTTTAGTCGGTTTCACATTTTCTGGTTGGGCCACCATGTGCAGACCTGGCATAAAATTAGGCTTGGCATATAATTTGTTCGCTTTTTTAAATGTACTGCACAATGGCCATCCAGGGAACGAGACAGGTGCTCACCTGTATGTACTCTGTTTAAGAGTCTCCAGTGTGGCTTCCCGATGAGTGTTCTGGTGCACAAAGTCGCACAGGATGCGGACTGCATTGAAAGAACCGTAGAGAGCATCCTGCTTAAGTTTCCTGAAGGGGTCATAGTCTTTCAGCCTCGACGTCACCTGAAATGCCTCAAATATGCGCCGATAGTAGTACGTCTCTATATAGAGCCAGGATGCCTCGTACCAGCGAGGTGGACAACCCTTGTCAGCCGTGTAGCTGTCCAGCACGCGGTTCCACACTTGCGCATCTTCAAAGTTGTCCTCTATGCGCACCATTGGCTTGTTGGTGACCATCTCGTTGCGCAGCTTGGCAAGGCGTCCGACCACGAGTTTGGTCTCCTCACGTGCCTCGGCACCCATCAGTCTCTCTATCTCCATCCGGTCCCTGAACACGGTGTCAATCACTTTGGTCAAGATGACCGGCAGCCTGTCACGTACCGTCTTGTAGGCAAAGCCCTTGGTGTTCTTTGCGCTGAGGGGCGGCGGATTCGGCAACGCTTCTGGAGGCAATACCGCGGGCTTCCTGCCTTCTTTCTGCGTTACGCGCCAAATCGTTGGTGCAGGCAGAGACTGCTTCCATAGAGGAACCCTAGCCGGCTGCTGCTGAGCATCAGGTTGAGTCGGCTCTGTCTCTTTCTGCTGTGCTGCGGTGGCCGTTGCTTCCACCGGTAACTCGGGCGCCCGCTTCGGAGTTGCCTGCTTGCTCCTCGCTTCGGGCGTCTCCTCCTTGTTGTCCGGCACACCAAGCTCGGACGGCTCGCTAGGCGTCGAGACGAACGGGCCTCCGTCGATGTCCGTGTGCCAGGCGGGCACTACTGCAGCGTCCGAATCGGTGTGCCGCAGCTCTGCGCTGCCTGTCTGCATCTGCACCGGTGTCGCAGCAGTCGGAGTTTGCTGATCAACAGATCGCCGGGACGTTGGGGTTGATTTTTCGGAAGCGCTGTGCCTTTGCTCCCTGACTGGCTCGTAAGTCGGTGGTGTCGTCGACGGAGTGTGCTGGTGCGCTTGACGTGACGTCGCGGCAGGCTCTTTCGAAGTTGGCGTTTCCGGTTCTCCGACAGAGTGGCGGGACGACGATTTTTCTGAAGCTTCGCGAGAATGGGCTTGCATGGATGACCTAGCTGCGGAGTTCTCGTGTTCGATCCCCGCCGGCTGTCTCTCTGCAGATTGCGACAGGTTGTCGAGGGCGTTTGCGTGCGATTTCGACCTTTCCAGCGAACCGCTAGCAGACGCCGAATGTTGCTGACTCGCGGTAGTGCTTTGATGAACATTCTCAGATGCGTCTGCAGTTTTTGGTTGCCGCGATTTCGGCGACGGAGTTGCCATCGCTGCGTAGCCTGCGGTATGCAGTGAAAGCTTACAAAAATGGACGTACGGTGGCGTTAGCTTCGGTGGTGACAATGGCGATGCGACTGCCATCCCTAGGAGGACCGAATGGGGAATGAAAAAGAAAAGTGCTCATGCGCAGGCCTCGGTTATCATTTGTTCTAGCCGACAAAACGGAGAGAGAGGGGGCAATACGGACAAAAGTGTTTTTCTTAGAAATAATACCACCCCGTAAAACCAACAACTGTGAAACCGTAATCGGGAACCCTGGACCGTGCCCGGGACAGATAAGATAATGAATCGCTACCGTGTATTTTAGTTCCCTGCAGGCCTCGTCTATCTGTGAAGAGCCTGCCTTTTCGTCCGCGACGGTTACACATATGGAGGGGGCGCTGTTGAATGAGCGGCATCCATTATGAGCAGCTATGACTCACTCGCAACTGGATAGAAAATGCAACTTTAAAAAACGAGCGGTTCTTGTATTACTCCGCTTACCAGTCTCAATAGCAAACGAAATCTGCTTTGTAATGCTTGCCTATATCAAACAAGCCAGAAGAATAAAAATTCTTGCTCATGTCGTGAGAAAAGCTTTATCAACGGGCTACTTTTGGTTGGGGAGGGATTCTGTGTGGAGGGCAGGGAGGTTATATTATTATAACCTCTTTGGTGGAGGTCATGAATGTGGGCAGAGACTGTAGGAGTCCCACCAGCTAGCCCATATCTGTATGTCTGCCTTCCCTTTAATAGTACAGCCTTTCAGCTCTATTTTAGTTTAAAAGTCCTGTCTTACTTTTTTAAAAGTCTGAGCGTAGTAAGGATCTTGGAACCTGTACTCTAGGGGATACAAGTGCTCAGTATGACGAGCGCCCGTAAGAAAATGTATCAGTGACATATTGTAATGCAGTGTCCATTCATGCTAGGAGGTAAGGGTTAGGGGTGGGGGGACATTTTAGAATGTCCTCGGAATGGTGTTTGAATGTTTGCCTTGATGTGTGCATGCACCAAGCTGCTGGTAAAGTCAAAAAAGAAATTGCGCCTTATCAGAGTGGCAATGTGCACCGGGAAGCATGCCATCTTGTCGACTCATCATGTGGGCTGCGTCTCCCATGAAGCCTAAATCAAGCAGAGTAGATGCTTACATATGAGCACCCCTTTGGCACAAGAAATGGACGCGCCATTGTCAGACCTGTACGGGACACTAGTGAAGCTGCCTTGCATTTGAGCCAGCAGCTGCGTGGCCTGGGCACTTTTGTTCCCGATAGTACTTTAAAACTGCTGCACTGCTATATTAAAGGGCTGACAGAATGGGTAGATCAGTGTGCCTTCCCAGTGTTGAAAATCAGTTGTGCCATGCATAATACAGAACACATTACAGCAAGCTTATTGCTTGGTATCAGCCTGCACTCTGATATCTGAAAACATACTGTAGTCAATTCAAACAGACATGTGTTCTCCCCCACCCCCCCCCCCCCCCCCCCCCAAAAAAAAATGTAAAGACAGCTTGGTGCTCAGGCCGATTTTCGGAGTTTGCAAAACGTAAAATTTCTGCCACTATAAAATTCTCTTCTGCCTGGCATCCAGATATGACTCTTGTAGCAGTGAATGCAAACTCACTCACAAGTAGAGGTGCTTGTAAGGTGAAGTTAGAAAAAAAGAAAAGTACTTGACCTACAAACAAGGCATGAAAAGTAGTTATGCAATAAACATGGCAAAAGCGTCGCAAATAATGCCTCCCCACATTCCATGGAATGCAGGTTGCTCACTCATTATATTCCTACACTGCAAACATATCCAAAAATTTCGGCAGTCATGATACGTCATCATGCACAACTGCGACAGCATGCACACACTGCATCATCTCACCTAAGTGCTGCAACTGCAGAATAAGGCACTAGCAGCCTTGTGAATATAAAATCAAAATTCCGGACCAAAGAACATGCAACACCTTGACCAGAGGTTTAACAACAGCATCGCTGAAAGTCGTGTACCAACAAAGGCAATGCATTTGGCATGTCTTGCAGGTAGAAATGTCTTAACTGTTAAGTTGGCCACTTCTCTTACTGCAGTTGCACCGTGTCTGATGAGAAGTATTATTGAGGTCTTGCATTTCAGACCTTGCCATATCGTGGACAGACCGCTTCGGAGAAGAACAAAAAAACTTCAGTGGAGGCACTGTGGGATCCTATATGTCAGTGTCTTTGTACTGTGAGCTTTTCTCTTCTTGTAGTCGCTGTGCAAGCGCGTCACCTCCAACACTGTGTGTCTGGGTACATCCTTCCTATGCCGTCGTTTACATGAAAACCCTTCTATTTCAAATTGAATTGAATATTAATGGATTATTTTAACAGGGTAAATGCCGTCTCATGCTGAGAGAGACCTTCTGCATGCACTGCTGCTTCGTCATTTTACGTTACAGCTAGAAGCTGTTTGCTTATCTCTTTTATGGCGACCAGAGTTCTCCTAGGAGAGTCTCATTCAGCCTTCTTCTACTTGAGAACTGCAAAAATATCGCAACATGTTTTTGAAGTGCATGCTAGGGCAAGTTGTAGCTTGGTACTGGAAAGTCTTTTTTTTTTTTTTTAATCTTAATATGCTGCTGACTGCGTCTTTATGGGAACATTTTAATAATGCACCATCCAGCTTGCTTTTGTGGTAGCGAAGGGAAGGCAGTTTGCAGAAGCGGACTTCAAATTTCATTACGACTTTGTGCAGAATGCAGATATCATCGTTTTCCCGGAAGATGGCATCCTGTTTGGCTTCAAAGACCGGGAGGAAGTAAGCAAGTGGGCGGAGAACATTCCAGACCCTGGCGTACTGCCATGCAGCAGTAACCATACCACTCTGTTGGCCAATCTGAGCTGTTTGGCACTTAATAACAAAATATACCTGGTGGCCAATATCATTGACAAGAAGCCCTGTAATGAGAGTGACCATGGCTGCCCCCGTGACAAGACCAGGTTTTTCAACACAAATGTTGCTTTTGACCGCAATGGGACGCTTGTCTCAAGGTTAGTGCTTTGCTCCTCACTACGCCAGGTTTTCAAGTGGGTACCATCAGTGTACCACCCTTAAACAACTTGAGTCGCACAATCCCTATGGTTGGCTGTGATGGGAGCAGCCACCAGTCAGTGCAGTGGCACATCACTTAACCGCTGCCCCACTGTGTTGGTAGTGGTATGAGGACTCTCCGCCATTTTTTTTGTTCCTCCACGTATTGCAATCAAGGGTTAGGTAGCACCTTATTGGTCCTATTGCTTATTTGTTGGCTCCTATACATACTACTGCATGCCATCTGACCCGTTCAGGAATGTATTGGCATACGGGGATATAGTGTATACATTTTTTAGATGGCACAAACTGAGCCAGGTATATGTTAAATTGCTTAGTCCAGTTTGATTCCTATTGGACTTGCAAACCGTAAAGCCAGCTCCATGTCTACGTCAGGTTGATTGTGATATCTGATACAGGTGAACTTGATGACAGCACTGAATGTGCACTCGCAACTTAAATTGAACAATCTCTTGCATATCTACATAATTATAGCCATTACAAAAATATACAATGCCAGAAACATTTTTCTTCAGAATTTCGCAACACTGCTGTGCATTTATCATTTCGGAGCAAAAAGATAGGCAGCTATAAAGGCTGTTTCTACTAAGAGTTAGTAATTTTTTAATTTAGGCTTTTTGCTTTGAGTTAAAAGAGCACTTTCTAGTGTACTGAGTGCAATACCCAGGATAAAATAACATGCCAGCAACAATACCTGTCAACTCGTGTTGGAAGGATGCACTGATGCACAGCTCCTGCCGCTCGCCGCTCCCACCCAGGCAGTGCGAAAGGAGCAAGTGACACGACGCGCGCCGCTGCGTGACGTGCACTCATTGGCGTGGCTCGTGTGCTGTTCACCCGTGTAGTTTTGGTTTCTCCCGTGTGTGGACCCAAAATTGTTTGTGCTGCAGCTGCGACGATAATCATATTTTCTAAAATCTAAAAATGATATGGGTATTACTACAGTGAGCTACATACCTGTGTCAATGAGGAGCCCAATTGTAATATTTAAAATTTAAATGTTGGCTGTTAATTAACTAGCATTCTAGTTAAGTCTGATATGTATTGTGATGCAGAATACTGTCAACACCCTACTGAAGAAAGCATACTTTTAACTCAAAAAACGTATTTTAAAAAATTGTGTTAACAGTCCTTGGTCAAAATGCCCTGTATACATAGGCACAAAGCTGTCGGCTCAGGCATGGACCACTCTTTCCAGGACTCCACCCTCTGGCGAAGACCAACTTCGTCAACCGAATTCGAACCCGGGGCTCTAGCCCCAGCTGTGGTGCGGGGTATAGCTTCCCTCAGCCATTCATAGGATACTGTGGCTATTTGTGTTTGTTCAGTGGCAGTCATGCATGGCCCGCATTAATCATTTCAGGAACCAGCTAGCACTGATAGCTCATCATACCCTGAGAGTGAGCGGCTGAAATTTTTTTTGCCAAAGGCTATTCCTGAAGCACCCTGCTGGCTGTGTGTCTTCTACCAGGTACCACAAGAATCATCTCTTTGTCGAGCCCCTCATGAGCCCTGCAGACCCACCCGAGTTTGCTGTTTTCGACACAGACTTTGCCCGCGTTGGCATGTTCATCTGCTTTGACGTCTTCTTTGCTGAGTCGTCCCAACTGGTGGATAAGCACAATGTGACTCTGGCTATCATGAGCAGCTGGTGGTTTGATGGACTTCCTGGCTGGTATTCGGTGGCTGTGCAACAGGCCTGGTCACTTCACAATCGCATCCCCTTGCTGGCTGCTGGCATCCAGAATTTTGAAAGGTAAGCGGTTGATTTTCCTGAGATGCCCTTCATGTAAATGGAGTCTCTTGGCTGACTGTAAAGGTCTCTGAGCTATGCACTGTGATTCGTATGGTGCTCTCGGGGAGCAGGATGCTTAAGAAAGTGAAGACTACTGCTCACCAAGAGCGCCTAGGTAGCTGCAGGGAGGCCGTTGGTGGCCACGCGGGGGCTGGGGCTCGTTGGTAAGCTATGTCGGTTGCATGGGAAGCAGCTTTGGATTTCTGAAAAGCAAAGCGGGATAAAGACAGCTTTATCCTCTTAGGACTTTGACTGCCAGTACATCTGCTTCGGTTTATGAGCAGTCTTTGTGTCTGACTTGCAACTTATGTTCTCATCTGTGTGCGTCACATTTCTGAAATTGCAAGTTTTGATACTTTAAAGATGAAGATTACAATCCCTGTCACCAGGAAGTTATGCAGTTTTATTTTGCTCCTTTTTAGATAAAATTACTCAGGCTCAGCATCCACTAATTGCAGTTTCTGCATGTAATGCGGGAACATTGGTGCATATGCCGCTCAGTTTCTGTTTTTGCCACAATGAATTCAATTGTGGCTTGTAGTTCGTGACTTTTATCAGGAAGAAATGCCATTTTTCACGTTATGATACGGAAGTACATTTGCACAAAAGTAGTTCAGTCTTGCGTATGTGGTATGCAAGTAAATGTGAATGCTTCAACTGATAAATTTTATAGTGCTTATTTTTTCTTTAGATACGAAGAAACATAAACTAAAGGAAG
The DNA here is from genome assembly GCF_052857255.1 of Amblyomma americanum. Classification (NCBI taxonomy): domain Eukaryota; kingdom Metazoa; phylum Arthropoda; class Arachnida; order Ixodida; family Ixodidae; genus Amblyomma; species Amblyomma americanum. The sequence goes on along the minus strand of NC_135499.1, from coordinate 226,491,513 downwards.
TGCATTTAGAGTCCGTGAAGTGTTATCACTTCATTGCAACTGACTTTTATTTGCGGTGTAATAATATTGCTTGAATATTTCATCTCAATGATATTAGGTGAAGTTTGTGGCATCTAAGGGCTAGTTAACTTTCCTTGCCTTTCTTTTATGTTACTCTCTCTCTCTGTTTCTTTCTGTGTAGCACCTGAAATAAAAAAAAGTAGCTGTTTGCTTGTTACCTCATTAAATTGTGTTCTTAGCATGATCAGGATCAGAATGTTATTTGTTCCATAAAGTGCAGTGCCTGAAGTGTTGTGCAGATTATTACACAAAATGTAGACAGAGACTAGAGTGGAAATCTGATGGGGGGGGGGGAGTCTATCACCAGCCACAGTGGCTCTGTGGCTTTGATGCTCGGCTGCTTATCTCAAGGTTACGGGTTCGATTGCGACCGCAGAGGCCATGTCTCTATGGAGGTGAAAAGCAAAAGGCACCAGTGTGCTGTGTGGTGTCTGGGCACGTTAAAGATTCCCAGGTGGTCCAAACTGACCCGCGGCCCTCTACTACAGTGTTTCTCGGAGCCTACATATTGCCATGGGCTGTTAAGCTCCATCATTTACAATTTACGAGGTCTAGGAGCCTCAGAGGGTGAAGCCTCCACTCTCCAGAAGTACCACCCACCATTCGCCTTCCCACTGTACTCCCCTTGCTAGGTGCCCACCCGTCTACAGCCATTCTTGATTCAACTCCCCATCCGACCCCTATCCACCTTCACCAACTCGTATACCTCCACTTCACCTCCTCCACCTGCTAGAAGCCTATGCAGCAGAGGAAAGGAAAAGCGATGGGGAAATCAAGCTGAAAGCTTGTTTTGTAGCCAACGCGACCTTTGTCCATCTTGGTGACCTTTTTTCATTTAGGTAGCAAGTTCAGTTTATGTCAAAATTTATTCATAAGCATGCTGGTTCCATACACTATTTGAACTTAAGTTTGAAGAAAAGGCCTTATCCAATTTCATTCCAGCTTTTATAAATGAAGGTGTACAATCTGTTCAGTGATATACTTTGAGACAGTGTTGTAATATTCTCTTGTGGGGGCTACAAAATAATGAATAAGGCCTTGTTAGCACAGGTGGCATTAGCATGGCATGGCACGGCATGTGGGGTTTAATGCATTAAACCTGCATGTGGCCTCTGAGAAAGTCATAGTGGAAGAATCCAGATTCGATTTGATTTTGCGCAGCGCATGGCTGTTTTTGTATTTCACTTCCATCGTATTGTAGCTATTCTGAGTAGTTATAGGTAAGCTGACAGCAAGAAAAATCTTGAAGGTTGTTTAAATATTTTGCAGTGTAATTGAAGGACTGATTTACCGAAGTGGCCTTGTCAGAACTAAGAGTGTAAAAAATTGTGCCGCCACTGTCTAGAAGACGTCGAAGTAACGAGCGTTAGCTGTTTGGTAGTGCAATCTATTGTCCATGCGATGTATTACCACGTGATTAAGCTACTTTCCATGCCTCACGGCGAGCGGGCGCCTACCGCCTTGTGAGCTGCCGAGTGCCTAGCTACGTCACGGCCGCCATGTTAAGCTTAATCGTAACTAAATATTAACCTAATTATGCTATATTTGTGTCTAACATGTTCTACTCATCGAGTCCGTTATGAATATGCCATTAGTTAGATCTTGACATAATGGGTTAATTAATTACAAGCAATTAAATATAAGCCAAGCCATAACTAGATATGAACTTCATTAGTTAAAATTGGTGTGGTACATGTTCTATTCATGTAGAGGACTCCAAATATCTAATTCTTTTTATGATCTCATTAATTCCTGTGTTGTAAGCTATTAAACATTGTCACATGACTAGTTATTTATGATGTCACAAAATCTGTGACCTCACCAATCGATCACCAGTTTGATATACTAATGACGTCGCCAATCACACACCAATTGGGTTGCTATATCTGTTTACTATGGGGGCCGCCATCTTGAATTTCTCGGAATTTGAAAATTTCACGCAGAAGGGAGGTGGTGGCAGACCCCAAGAAATCGAGAAATGTGGTGAATAAGAGCTAACGCTCTTAAAAGGGCTGCCAAACACTGCTTGAACAGATGCTGGCTATACTTCAGATGGATTCCTTGTCACACAGATGCTGACTCAAAAAGAATTACAGGAATCGATGCACAGGAACGGGAGTTATTCATGAAGAAATTTAAAAATACAAGCGAACAAAGTGCTGCCCTTAACTCTACTTTCGTGCGGCTTCCCATTCGCATTTCACTTTCCCAATGACGACACGGGGCGGGACCAATCAAAACAGCCTATCTGAGCACATTGTGGAAGTTTGCACACCATGGTTGCCCAATTGCTGTAACTCGTTCTTGCCAAGGCTGGTAGCGCCATTTTCATGGTTACAACAACCATGTGAATGCCCAGCTGCCCCTTTGCCCAAAATTTAAGGTAAAACCTGTTCACACGTGAAGTGCTGGAATTCTTGTGCTCCCTTCAACTGTATCCTTCACTCCCTGTAGTGGTTTCTCTGTTTGCATCTTTCTTCTCTCCTTGGCAGAGTATTGTTTCAGTTGCACCACAGTTGATGGTCCCGTTTCTTTTCCCCTTGATTTTTACTTGTTTTTCTTTGTTTTTGTTTTTTTTTTTTTGACAGAGCTAAGACTCTGTTCCTCTCAAAGAGCATAGGTACACAGCTCTTTACATTGCATTGATGATATGTGTGCTGTTCCACTGTACAGGGGATCCCTTGGGAGTGGCATCTATGCAGGAGTTCGTGGTCCCCTCAATTACACCTACAGCCCAGATAGCAAGAGCAAACTGTTGTTCGCTGACCTTGCTGCGGGCACCCCCACCGAGCCCAGGCAAGGATTGCATGCTCACTGCTAATACTTTTTACGCACTCGTGTAGCAACAAAACCTTGCATCCAGATCAGCACAAAATTCTGACGCTAAATGGTGAGAACGAAACAAGAGACGGTTACTAAGGTTGTATTGTTTTAATTTCTTGCTTCCTTTATGTAGCTTTGACGGGCCCATGAAAGAGTTTTGAAGGTGGCTGTAAAATGTGTGCATTACGTAGAGTAAAGATTATTGAGTGTTGATGCCACTTACAAGTCCATGAAAGCAAGCTGATAATTTACATTTTTTTTTTTTCATATTACCATTTCCACGCCTCGAATGATGACATGGTATGATGAAATGTAGTTTTCAAGGTCACACTCGCTTCAAAGAAAGTTTTTTTTTTTTTTTTTTTCACAGCCTTGCGTGTAATGTGGTAAATGGTAAGGTGCGTCGAGTGGGCATCATGCCATTGTAAAACATGAAACCACACACATAAACAAAGGTCATCACTAAGGCATTTGCACTTTTATGCTACCTTTCTCTGGTGCCTTGCACTCAGAATACAATGAGTGGAACATCTTTTAGGGAAAGTTGCAGCATTCTGCAGCCGGCAGTTTTCATGCTCCCTCATGAAGTCTAAATGCAAAGAATGGTCTTTCCCGCGTTACTTATTACTGCATGATTTCCCATCCTTAATTTAATAATGTCCGATTAGCTTTACGTGTTCACTAAATTATAATGAGGGTGGGTGAAAAGTCGGTTTGTTTGTCGTACATATATTATTGTCCAAGTTGTGCAGTACACATTTGTATTGCCTAAATTAGCTGCACTGACATTCGACACTATTCAGAAACATTTAATTCTGTTTGCAACTAATTCTTATTATTTGTACTATTCGCTCTGCAACCAAGATTTTGATATTTGCATTCCTCTAAAAAAATCCCACTTGTAGCATAAAATTCATAAATATTGCGAGGTATTGAGTTGTGTAACTGTTGCCCCTTTTAAATAGAGGTGCAGTGTCTACAAACCTGAAAAGCTGGATCACATTTTTCATGGGTTTGTGCACTTTGGTTTAAAGCAGACCATGAGTAACTTTTACTGGAGATGTCAGTTTACAACATTTACGACATAGTAGATATTTTGACACAGGTACCATGGTGACGACGTGCACCCTCCCAAGCGCCATGTCAATACTGAGGACATGAGCGGCCATGCATCTCAGGAGCTTTCAGCTCCCAGCGGCGATAGCCGTGTATGCCATGGGGACTTCTGCTGCTCACTCTCGTACGAGACGTCCGGCTTGAATGACAAGTTTGTGCTCCTTGCTAAGCACGGATTACAGCGCCTTGCCAATTACATGGACTTTGGTTTGCAGGTAATGTCTTAACTGAAGCTGTAGGCATATTATGTACCTTTAAGTAAGGGGGGGGGGGGGGGGGGGGGGGGGGGGGGGGGGGGGCATGATGACGTCATCTACGGTGCCGGTACATTTTCAACACATAAACACTTGCTTTGTGGAAAGAAAACTAACGCCACTGAAAGCAAAGGCCACAGAGCGCTGTGTGGTAGCATCCAGCAATACACAGCACGGTGTGGTTGGCGGCAGCGGAAGTTTGAAATATTGCTATCCACGACGTCGCACTGATCTTCTCCACACTCCTCTGGTGCTGCGAGTAGAAGCAAAATTTAATCGATTTCGTCACCATTTTAAATGCTAGCGTAAAAAAACTTGGCATGCTTTACCTACACCCTCTCACCCTATATAGATTTGAATCCTCGAATATTGTGGAATCCTCAAAGTGGTGTTGTTACCCTTTCAAGGGACCCATCTGACTCTATTTTAAAGGGACATAGTACAACATACAACAGTTACCTTATTTCTGGAACTGTTTGTGCTACCACACATGCCACTCCCAGTTTCAGCTCCTGCTTTGTCCTGTGAACTAGTCTCTTCTCTTCATGCTGCTTTCACTGCTCAACCTCCTTGCATGCCACTTTTGCATTTCACCGCATCTTTAGCTTCTCATTGTTGCCACTGTCCTTCATTGTGGGCTGGTCGCTTCCATCTTCCATATTCTTACCCAGCACCGCACTCTTCTAGCTGCACTTCATTTACTACAAAGGGTTTCTTATGCACCTGTCTCAGACCTGCAAAATGTCCCGTGTCTTCTTATGGAACATCATACCAACACTTATAGCCGCATGCATCACCTGGCCAGCTGGGACTCTGCTGTGGTCTGGACAATACATGATCTCATCTTCACCTCCTGTTGTGTCTGTTTTCTGCTGCACTCTTTAATACATGCAGACTCAAATCCAAGCATTTTTGAAATAGTTTAACTATGCCCATTAATGCTATTGGCTCTAATTTGGGACAGTCAAGGCACCGTGCATGTTCACAAGTGCAAAATCGTTGGTTCATCGAGATATGTGAAGGTCCGCAATTTTGCGAACGCCCAAGTAATATTTACTCAAACTAAAGGAGTGTAATGGGTTCGTGCGCCTGTCTGACATTTAAAAGAAAGAAAAAGGCATGAATCTAACATCACTCCAGCATGAAACTGAAAGCTTTTTGAAGCATGGTTATCTTCATGGCAATTTTTGCCTGATCCTTCATGTTTTCATATGCTGTTTTGTGTTCAGGTTTTCCTGCTTTTAATCAAGATACACTGTGATATCAGAAAGATGAGTTAGTGGTTTTACATAAATTTTGACCTACGGGCTCCTGGTATAAAACATAATGAAGTTTCTTTGAATGATCTCTTTGCTCGCTACAAGGCCTGCTTCAAAGCATTCGCTATTGGGTAATCCATTCACCTTAATTAATGAAATGGAAATGAGATAAGCACAATCGAGGGGGACTTCATAAGTTAGTTTTATAAGCTCTATCAATGAAAACCGCTTTTAGAAAGCCCATATAACTCCTTCCATCATCCCTTGAGCTGTTATCAGCTTTAGCTTTCATTACAACAGCTGCTTCTTTCGTGATGCCTTTGTGAGTGTGGCATCAAAGGTGTAGCGGTTAAAGGTCATAGCAGAGTCTGCATACTAACCTCTAAAGTTCACAGGGCATGGGAGCTGTGAAAGAAAATTTCCTCACTGCCAGATCTTGCACCCAAGTGTTGAAAGGTTGTGAAGGAATCCACTCTTCTTGCAGCGTCTTTTGAAATGTTTATGTAAACTGCGGGGTTTTAAAGGGGGAGAAAACCACATCCTTTGCTCATCCACTGCTGAGAGACGGGGCCCCTGCCTCACCCTATGATTGCAAGGGCAGCAGAGCACAAGCTAATCATGGCGGGCTGGCTCTTGGAAACAAAGGAACATGACACATGTTGACACAAATGCATTTATTGCTGTTGTTCACCTATTGTCAGTGCAAGGAAGGCGCTTTATGTTTGGATAGGACGAGCTCGCAGGATACTTTCTTACCATCTGTGGCTCTTGTGCTATGATGGCCTTCATAGCTAACATAAATTAACAAGAACCAGGATGTGCCATTGCAGGAAGGTCATTTGGGGAAGCTGCATTAGGGGACATGCCAGTGGTGAGTCCTCACAAAACTTGTCCATTTTCTCTTTACAATAACTGTTATATCTCCACACCTAGGTATGCATTCTGGCTGTTTGCAACTCGACCGACCATGAAGTCTGCAAATCCTTCCCAACTAAGTCATCGACAAAGTTCTCCAAGCTGCAGCTGACTGGAGAGTTCACAACGTCGGCAGTATTCCCTATACTGGCTTCAAACGAGCTGGCCCTGACCCCCAAGTCAATGTGGCGTTTTGAGTCGACTGCAAACAATGTGAGCACCCTGACTCTGGACCAGGAGAAGGGCAAGGACGAGCCCATTCTGCAAGCTATGGTGTATGCCCGCCTCTACGAAAATGATAGATTTGTCCACTGATCGGCTGCAGGCTGCTCAAGATGGTTAGGGTCCCGGTGCTGTTTGCACTGCCTATGTGCAGCAGTCTGAATGCTCCTTGCTTCCATGTTTAAATTTTTGGCCTTAGGAAAAGTGTTTGTTACATATTTTGTTAAAAGCTTTGGTTGCCATTTGTTTCTTAGAAGTGCATGTGCTAAACCATACTGTTATTTCTTAGCGCAGGCACTCCTGAAGCTTTATTGCTTGTGAATGATATACTGAGGTTGTGGTTGGTATTGACAAGACATTTGCATAGTACAGGCTGGGTATCCGGTTTGTGTTATTCCTACGAGTTGACAAGCAGGTGACACTAAGCACTCCTGGCTCACAGGTACTCGGATACTCTGTGGCTTTGAGTGAATGCTCGGAGGAGGCATCTTCCTTCTCAAACTGTAGGGCTTGTTTTCTACTGATGTTGTACATGCACAGTGGCTATTAGTAATTGCAGTTTATTAATGTGCATCCTACCGCACATCTTAGTGTGAAACAGCGCAGTCATGTTGCATGCTGTGCCAAAGAACGCAAGTTATGCTGTTTAAACAGCTGGGTTCTTTGGTGGGTTTAATTGTTGCTAGCAGCCCAGTCAAATCCTCTGGTCTGATTAGTACATAATGGAACAAATTTTCCAGGGAGTGCAGTTGAATCTTTTTTTGGACTTTTTTATTTCGCAGTCACACTGTTAGTTTATTGGTTGTGTAAACATTGCTGAGTTTGTGTTGGCACCAGTTTGTATTGCTAGCTGATTTTTGCTTTGCAGTGGCTTATATTAGCATATATGTTTTTATTTTTATTTTGTGAAAAGACCATAACATTTGGGTCTGTTTTGTTTTATGTTTTCTGTGCTCCAATTTTTTTTTTAGGCTGAACTCGTAGGTTGGTGTACTGTTTAGTGTTTGAAAGATGGCTTGTCAATATAACTTTATTAAGCCAGTAGGCATTCTTCCCACAGTGTGTTTGGGCATATATCACACTTTTTTGCTGCATTGATATAAACTCATTTTGTTGATTACTAGTTATTGATTTTGTTGATTAACCAAGTAAAATTGACGTTAGGATAAGATTTACTGCTGTGATAGATATACAGTTGTAGAAGTGATTTTGTGTGCGTGTAGATGATCCAATCAATACAAATGACGAACAACGCTAGTACAAAGTATCTTTTTTTTTGCAAGCGTGCAATATTTCAGAATGCTACTTTGCGTATACTCACTGCCTCATCCGGTGAACCGCTTGTATGTACTGCAATTTTTTAAAGAACATAGTGAAGCGTGTGCCTTATTTTCTTTCTGATGTAATTGTCTGACAATAGTTTGTCAGGCTTTGATGAACAATAAAGCCTGTTTAGTGACCTGAAAAAGTTCCCGTTCAGTATCCTCCAGCAAGGTGGCAAATCGAAGCAAAAATAAACAGGGACACGAACTGCATTGTGTTACTGCCTACACGAAAATATGTGCAACAGGAACACATAGGACAGCTTTATTAGTTGGTATGAATAATCTGCTCCTTACTATCAGTTTTCCACTCTTTCAGCATTGCAAATATCCATAGCAAGCATTTATGATGGAAAAACCTTAAGGGTATGATGCAGCAGTAACTTGTGTACTGCTGCTAAGCTTTCGCCTGCCATCTGAGTGGGCACCGCATGATGCTGGGGAGTACGTTATGTCAGTTTCATGTCCAACTGCCTTTGATGTATAAAGTAGAAATTGCATGTGTTTATTTATTAAGAGTTCGATATAGGCAATAATTTGTGATATCAATGTTCGTTATATTAAGGTTTGATTATGTTCATACAGCTTCACAAAACGACAGTAATTGTGAAAAGTGACAGCACATAGTTCCAGCTTTTGTGTGCAACACAAAAATGCAGTAATTTCAGTGCTGTGTTTATTGGCAACAGAGAGCAAATTGTGATGAAAATGGATCAGCCAGAAAGCTGCTAATTGGTCACGTTATCGATGACCAAGTGCTTGGCGGGCTCAAGAAGATGGTGGTAGCACTTCCCACAGGCTGGCGAGAGTGAAACCTTCGGGCAATTTCTCCACAGCAAGTCCCAACTCGGGACTCAGCACAACTTCACGGTCCCGGTCATGCGTACCATCTGCCAAGTAAGCCTGGAACAGTGTGTCATACAGAAGAGCCTTGCTAGTAATGTCTCAAGTTGGCCAGAAGAGTGAATAATAAATGTGATCATGAGTCCTATTTATAGAACATGACTGTCTTTTCTTTTGGCTTTTCAGGATGATTTCAAGACTAGTTGAGCATTTGGTTATAAGGGGACTTTATAGATGCATAATGACAGAGTGTTCCTTTTTAAGTTCATGGCAATGTGCCTTTCTCGGAAGCTACATTCTTAAGTACCAGTTTTTCTCTAATGTATATGGCCTAAGGGATTTTGGTTGCTGCCAAACATGTTAGCCTTAACAGGGAAAAAGAAATGTGGCTGAACTGGTGCTTGTTGCAAATTGGTGCTTTCTCTTAGTGTACTTTGCCCTTGAGACTATGGTGTATGCAGTATGTTAGTGTACTCTTGGGATAGTGCACTCTCCCATTTAAAAGCATGTGGTAAAAAATAATGCTGCAATTTTAAAGCGAAAGCTTTACTGGCTGCGAACTTACGATTTCGCCATGGCAGTGCTCTGAGGAGGCACATGACGTCACAACGCGTGCCTCGCCACAGAGCCAAACCGGTCTGGCCGGGCCGGCAGCGGCTGGCGCACTCGGCGCGATATAGAGACGTGCTCCAAGTCTCCGCCAATGCGGTCAGAGTGCACCGAAGCCGCCGAACACGTCGGAGTTGGAGTATAGTTGGAGCGCAGTTGGAGTATAGAGGGTCTCGCTTTGGCCGACGTGACGTCGCCGTGCAGCGCGGAGTATAAACGCACCTTAATAGAGCCTGCGCTTAACCGCTAACCAACGTATTCGGTGGCGGCATCTATGGGAGCCACTGAAACCCCCGCACACACACTGAATAAAAAAAAAACACCTGTGCCGAGGCTCGGAATTGAACCAGGGCCTTTGGTGTTTGAGGCAGAGACGCTACCACTCCGCCACGACGGCTCGAGCTTTAACCATGAATAAAGGTGCATCTAGTGAATGCACTCTTCCGATGCAGAAGTCTCCGCGCTTTCACTACATATATCCTGGCCTAACAGAGCTAGGCCATCAGCAATTTTTTTTTTGTACTGTCCTTATGCTGTTAAAGGTATGGCCAATATAACTTGGAGCATGTCTGGTGTGAGCCAGCTGAGGTTTTTGCTTTATAGCAAATTAATGGCCCTTCACACATACCACTCAGCTTGCAAAACCATTCAGTGTACTATGTTCTTTACGTCGATGGCTAAATGCATGTTTTCAGCACCATTGAGCTCGCACTGTTCCGTGAACTAAGCTTCTGCCACAGCTCTTGCTTTGTAGCTCATATTGAATGCAATAGTACAATGAGGACAACTCCACTAATCCTCAGCCAAAATTGATTCTCTGGCTTTTTCCGGGTATGGTGACGTTCTGCCAGTTAAAGACGCATTTATGGCTGAGAAAATTGAATTTAAAAATTTTCCCGCCCCACAATTCAAGCTCTTGATGTCTGTACTGAGCGGGACTGGCTGCTGGAGTTTTGAAGTAGCCTCTGCGGTCCACGCACCAAATTTGGTTTTGATGCACGCAGTTTACTTGCAAAATCGGCCGGTGGTGGTGACACCTTTATTTTGTTTTTGGCCTTATCCAGCTCATAATAATAATAATAATTGGTTTTTGGGGAAAGGAAATGGCGCAGTATCTGTCTCATATATCCTTTGACACCTGAACCGAGGGAGCCTAAGGGAAGGGATAAAGGAGGGAGTGAAAGAAGAAAGGAAGAAAGAGGTGCCATAGTGGAGGACTCCGGAATAATTTCGACCACCTGGGGATCTTTAACGTGCACTGACATCGCACAGCACACAGGCGTTTCGCCTCCATTGAAACGCTGCCGCCGCAGTCGGTTTCGAACCTGGGAACTCCGGATCAGTAGCCGAGCGCCCTAACCACTGAGCCTCCATTTACATATAGTATGGTGGAGCTGCCATAAAAAGAATGTAAACCAATAAGCTCCTGCCTGCACCACTGACGTATAACAGAGTGAGAAAGGTCAATTTGTCATTAAAATGACAGTCTATAGATAATGACCAACTTCAGTTTGTCCTCAGTGTCCCTTTAAAATGTGGCGGAAGACTATGAAGCTTGTAATATTCGAGTGCAGCTTCACACTGAGAGCTCTAAAACTGCACTCTCTGTAAAATAGACATTTTATTTTGGGAGAATTCTGAAACCTGTGCAGAATTCTGCATGGGATTAATTTGAGGAGAACTTGATACATTATAAGCTATATGCCTCATCTGCATGATGACTGGACTAAGCCCAGTGCGTGGAGCTGGCCCTCACAAGCACTGGTTTATCTTATGCTCTGCACTGTGCATTTCCAGTCTATTGTTTTGTTAATAATAATAAGTCCATCCCATCCATTATGTATCGAGCCCTACTCGAACACTAATAGTCATCAGTCTCACTCCTATTAAATGTGCTTTCATATTGGACTGCTCTCGAAATGCACATTGCCAGTAATCTTTATTTCTGAAGTGTTTGGCAGTTTATGGCTGATGTATGTAAAAGGCAGTGTATAACAGTTGTGAGAGACTCACAGCAAAGGCATCGTAGTGTGTCCCATCCGCACTATTCACTTCAGGTTCGTCAGGTAGTTCAGGACCTGTGTCTTGGGGCACGGCCTCTTCATCCACCACCTAAGATCTCAATGAAAAGAAGCCTTGCTCAGTGTGTTTTTTCAAAGGCTGAGAGTGACCCCGCATCCATGTGCTTCATACGCTAAACCATTGAGAGCAGTTAGCAGTTCACTGAACAGTTCTCAGATACTAGCTGCCATTAACCTGAAGGATAACATTAGAAAATTGTGATCTTCAGCAACATGTAAAGTTCCAGAGGAAGCGTAAGTTTGAAGAAATAGAAAAAAAAAGCATGATGCATAATAATAATAATAATTGGTTTTTGGTGGAAAGGAAATGGCGCAGTATCTGTCTCATATATCATTGGACACCTGAACCAGGCGGGGGGCGGGCCTGTAAGGGAAGGAATAAAGGAGGGAGTGAAAGAAGAGAGGAACAAATAGGTCCGTAGTGGAGGGCTCCGGAATACTTTCGACCACCTGGGGATCTTTAATGTGCACTGACATCGCACAGCACACGGGTGGCGCCTTAGCGTTTTTCCTCCATAAAAACGCAGCCGCCGCGGTTGGGTTCGAACCCGGGAACTCCGGATCAGTAGTCGAGCGCCCTAACCACTGAGCCACCGCGGCGGGGCATTCAGGAAGTGAAATCATGGTGTCTGCATGGCTCTGCAGCGCTTCTCGTGGTATCTCCCGTGCATATTTTTAATGTTTGTGGTGTGTGACAACATTTCCTGTGCCTTGGGCTACATCTTTGTCTCAAGTTTGCCATTGTCCTCACAAGCCATTTACAATAGCCTTCCTAATGCCACAAACAGGTATGCAAAAATAAGTGACACTCTTGGAAGGATGACATTATATGAACTGGAACATGCATATTAGGCCATGACTACCACACAAAACACGCAAAATTGCGTCAATCATTTCATTCATTACACTCAGGGGAGTGAGTTATTATAGAAAAAATGCATGAACAAACAGAAGTGAAGTTAAATGAAGGTTACAAGGGTAGATGTGCGGGCTAGTTGGTGGTTCATACTTCTTTTAAACAGCGCTGTGTGTGTCCAGTGTGTCCCTTCTGCATCCACGTCTTTTTCACTGTTTAAAAAAGTAGTGAAGTTAAATGAAGTTCAGTTAAAATAGGCTATGCTAGAACGTTGCCCACCAAGGAAAAAAATTCAAGAAAGGAGTCGCACACTCAATGACCAGAAAAAGAAGGGCAGTTTTTTGTAAAAGCTACCCATCGTTCTTGCTTATGTCACTGGTAGTGGTGATTATGAAAGCAAGACTACAACTAAACAAGACAAAAGCAGCGACAGCTCCACTGTAACTTTTTTTTTGTTTTCTTGGAAGTTTAGCTGGTTTTATGAACATTCACTGAAACAACAGACACACTCAGATGTGGGCTTGCTTGCTTGCACCTCTCAGTATTTTTACATTGTGCTCTAGTGAACTAAACAGTCATGAGCACATGTCTGGTCTAAAAGATTCAGATTCCTCAATATTGTGGCATTATTTCTCACCATATCATTGAGAAGAGCAAAAACTTGCACAAAAGTAGAGACTTCGAACACAATGGTTTATTTTGCTTTATATGTTGCAGCCATTTTTTGTTGATTGTGCTTTGGTATTCCCTTTATATTTTTTTTTATTAATGGTCTGATCACTTGGTTAGCCTTTCGAAATAGATAAAATTGTCCAATGAAAAAGCTACAGAATATATTTAAAAAATAACTTTGTGCAGAAGTTTCTTAAACTAAAATGTTGTAATGCTGGCTTTTCCCATACTACAAACTGTGTGACTAGAAAGAGGATGCATGTCGCCAAAAGCAGAGTGCGCCCTAGTGGTAACTGTAGCTGCACATTCTTTGGTGCAAGGTGACTACAGGTAAACATTTGGTGTTGATGTTGTGAATTATTTTAATGTTCTGGTTATTTAGATCCCTCACACTTTTTTATGCAGCCGAGAAAGGAAGCCTCGAAATGACCAAGTATATTTCAAGATTCCTGTTGCCACGAAGCTCTCTTATGATTTTTTTCATATATCTTTAGGAGTAAGAAAAGAATTATTTAGACAGTGAAACATGCTTCTTCTATGAGTGTTGCCCAGCTACCTGCCTAGCTTATTAGTGTACCAGAAGATTTTGAACAATTTGTGAAGGGGATAGAACACAAAAATGTTGCTATATATTTCCAAAGCAACATCACCATTTTCGCCAACTTTAAAATGTGCATACACCCCAAAATTTTAGCTCACTTCAAGCATACCTCCTGATTAATTTTATAGCATGCTCTGCATATATCACATGCAATACAGACTGTATAAATAACTGTTTGTGTTTATGCTTACAAAAAAAAATAAACTCTCGCAGTATTACAGAAAATGCATTTCCCACCTTATTTCCAAAGCCTAGTGGAAGTCAGTTTTCACATATACAGAAGGAAAGCTGTGAAATCACTACTACGGCTATTAACACATCCGGCTCAACAACTTAAAATTTCGCTGGCCATACTGCTATGTCAGGCGGTGATCAAATGGTTTCGAATTCTGCTATTGACTTATTGTACACACGTGAGAAAGTACATATGATTTATCACTTCTAGTTGTTGAGAAATCAGCCTGATTTGCTAATTTTTATTATTCAGTTTAACAATTTCGTCAATATGGCACATTTTACACTTTTGAACTGTAGGGGCCACTACCGATGAATTGATTCAACATTTTCATTGCCTGGGAATTACAGAGTGAAAACCAAAGATTTTGGTATTCACACCATAATGCTCACAGCCGGAAAAAATTTTTTGAAAGAGTCAGCATATAATTCTGCCATCAGTTGTGAAGCTGTTCACCTCATGTGATGCTGTATTGCTTGTTTCCTCTAATGCTTTCACTGGATGCATGAGTGCTCATAAAGCTAATTGGGTTTCTCGGCAGCATTGTGGTTGGATGTGAGAGAGCGAGAGCTAGTGAGCATAACAACAACGTTTTCCACCCTCTGTGAAGGGTGCCACCCCCTTCACAGCTGAAACCTAAAAGAGACAACAAAGACATCTTTGTAATTGCAATAAGCACACTCATGCTAGAGCAGGAAAATGAAATAGAAAAAAAGTTTGAATTTATGATGTTCCCGCATTACAAAAATTTAGAACACTGCCCTACCAGTAGCACCTATGCAGTCTACCTACACACGAACCTGCTTCTGCAGAAAGACATCCACTCCCATAATTGGCTTGGCCTTGTGCACCTTGAGCAAGCTGGACAGCTCCTTGTAGACGTGCTGCAGCCGCTCCAGGGGGTCCACTTTAAAGCCGAGCACGTAGCCACCACTCTGCATCGAGCTCAGCTGTGTGTAAGTCTGCACTTTGATTGGCTGCTGCAGCAGAAGGACACAGCTGCACACTGTGCACCCTCCAGCAGTCACTAGCAACATTAGTGCGGCCTAACAGTGCTGATGGCTGGCTCGCCTGCAGCTACCTCTTATCTTTCACCTCTTGCTATATGTTCCAATAGGGAAAAAAAAAAAACTGGAGCTAGAGATATTGATCTTTATATGATACCAGAAGGCCTGCTTCTTTCAAGGCTTAAAAATATTCATTTATTTACTTTTTCTTTTCATTTCAAACACTAGCCTCCACACATTTGCTTATCTCTACTAGTAATGTATGGACTGTTTGACAGAACTTGCACCTCTGCATTGTAGAGTGCATGTCTAGCAAAAAAATTTGGTATGTATTTACTGCATGCACTTGATATGGAGATAAACCATGAACAAGATGAGCAGTTCCTGCTACTCCCGAGCAGCGGTTTGCTTTTCACTCCTCCTTTTGTCTGTAAATTTTTATTCATGTAAAGAAAAATATGCAGGTGTCATGAAGCACTGAGGTTATTAGTGGCCAGCCTTCCCCACACAAATCACTGGCCAGTTTTGCATACCCACTGTCTCCACTTGCCCACGCAAGAATACCTGGCTTCAGGGAGCAACACAAGGAGCCTATTGTTTCATTTGCACCGTGCCTTTGCACCGTTAACAGATGGCACATTATGCATCACTGCACTCACTCTGTCCGTTGTCTCAATGACGAGTGCTGTGCCAAACTTGGACTCCCGTGTTTTGATGGCAGCCTGCAAAGTATGCATAATACAGCATATCTTCTAGAATATTTTCATTACAGGCATAGCAGTTACCTACCGAGACTAAGAGTTAAAGAGAAAAAGAAGTCAAACGACATGATCACGGAAACTTAAGTCATGTGTGCCTGAAAAGGCATTATTTCTGTTGTAGTGGTTTCATCAGCTTCAAATACTGCAGGTAACATGCTTTTTCAGGTGCTGCCTCATGTAGGATTCCTATTTCTATGTGTGAAAGTACCTGTATCATAGTTAAATAATTAATGCAGCTTAATTACAATCCCAATTTAATTACTATACATGCATAAGGATCATGATTAACCAAGAAGTTGCACAGCGGTCAAAAACTACCATTCAAAAGCACTATTGTATTAACAAACGTTCTAGGTACTATCACCAAAAGCTCTTGAAGCATGAAAATTCACATACACTGTGCACCATGTCTGCTGACACAACATCAGCCATTACCATGTTGAGTGCAGCATTAGATATAATGCTGATCTTTCTCAATGCTCTACTTGGCATGTAGAGCACAGTACCTCTAGGAATGCAGTCACTCGGAAAGGTAGATATACGGCTCGTGATTTCTTCAACTCGTAGCTGACATGCTTTTCTGCATGACAGTTCTAGCTCAGTTTTTCCGCGCAAATGAAAGCTAAGTTACAAGCAAGTGAAATAATAGTGGAAACGAAAGTGAGGTATATATTTGAGACTGGCCAACAGTAAACATCGCATGATTGCCTTAAACAACCAATTCACATAGACAGTAGGGATATGTACACCGCAACCCTTGACTGCACTGACAACAGCCTGCAGCAATCATGGTGGACAGAAAGGGATATGATTCAGTTGTGGCAGCTTGAAACCCTGATGTTGTTCTAAAAGACTCGTGCTTGTATCAAGTATCAAGTGCACATAACTTCAGATTGTGGCGAAATGTCCACAGGAGGCTTGTTGCACACCTTCCATGTGAAGTGCTGATACAGTCTCAACATGATATATGCATACACCATGTACATGGAAAGCACCTTACGTTAAGAATGTCCCAGATATACCATTGTTGAGATTGGAAGCTTTTATTGTTTCATATGAAAAATTTCATCAAGCAGAAATCTGCGACTCTGTTCATGGCAGAAAAAGTGTTGGCGGTAATGCGTTACAAGTAACAGCGTTACCGGTAACGTGTTACTTTTTTCGGTAACTTGATAACATACTCGTTACCATTTCGGAACTGTAACGGGTAACGTACTTACGTTAACATTTTTCTGTAACGTGAGGTGTCACGTAACTAGTTACTTTTTGCTCCAATTGTTACCCACTCTGCCCCCTTTTTTTTTTAAAAAAAAAGCACAGAGCGCCTAAAGTGATGTTGTAAATAAACAAAATGTGCAGGTGCTCTCAACGACCCTTGTTGCGGCTCGCATGCATGCCAGAAAACACCTGCCCTTGACAACGCACCCAACTAAACAAAAAAGAAACAGAATAGCCATAAACCACGAAACGCGTGCACGAGCACGCATTCACATGCTTGCCTTCACCTACCTGCCCTTCCCAAACCACTCACACAGACGCAACTCTCTAAAGAGTGGAAGCATGTGGAGCATTTTGGAACATCACATTTTTCAGAATTACCTTCAATTTGTTGAGAGTTCAGCGATGTTTTTTTTTATGAAGTTAGAATTGATGATGAAATGTCATTTTGTGTTTAATGTCACATTCAGAAAATGGCTTCACCATGTGCCACAGATTTAGAAGCCATCACATGTTAACTCTACAGGCAACTTTAGGCCACTGCCAAGATCCTGCACATTTGTGCAAAGTAGTCTTGTTAAATCAGGATTTCGCGTAAAATCTTGTTTAGGCTAGAAGTTTTGTGCGAAATGTGAGCTTTACGAAATTGTTATCATGAGTTCTTAAGGTGAAGACTAATTAAAATTAATGGCTAGAAGTAATGGCAAAGTAACGTGCGTTACTTTTTTTCGGTAACGGTAATGATAACGCGTTAACTTTTTTTGTAGGTAACGTATGGCGGTAACACGTTCCTTTTTTTTTAGCGTAGCGAGTAACGTATGTAGTTACCTTTTTTCGGTAACGCCTACAACACTGCTGAAAAACAAAGGCATACACTCACCACCTGCAGGTAAGGGAGGCTGATGTTGAATGACTCATTCATGTTAGCGTGCCAGACGACACGCACATTGGTAACATGCAGGGTGCCCAGGTTCCCCTGGTCACTGGATAGGTTCCACACACCATTCACTTGGCTGCACAGCTGCTCCATTGGCAGAAGCCGCAGCTGCTTATTGTTCAGCAGCGCAGCACGCAGGTGCAAGTCACGATACAGCTTGGTGGCACTGTACGCCCTGCATTGAGCACATGTATTGACGTCCATCACTGGCCACCGATTGATGCGCTTATTTGACTGATGCATGTTACTAGGTTAGAAGAATCTGTAGGTTATAGCATATTATAAGCCATAAGTTTGTTTTCAGCGGTAGATTATAGCAAATATAATCACACATATGGCTACATCATATGTGGTTACTTAGCTAAAGCTAGCAGCTAAAAGAAATTGTAAAAAAGGAGTAGTTTTTAATTATGAAATAAATCTTGGTTGTTTCTTGACATTTGTTACTGACAGAGAAACAAAGCCCACTACTAAAGACGAGACCTTTAGGCACTAAAAAAGTTCATTTTAGATTCCAAAAATAGGCACTACTTGGTGCCTAATTTGGGGCACGAAAGAGCCATAAATTGGCACTGTAAACTTAGGGAAAAAAAATCCACAACAGCTATGTCAGTGCTCAGAAAACTATAAAGTGTTAATTTGTGATGTCTGAAGGGAACCAAGAGAACCAACCATTTTTGCAGCTCTGTGTAAGGATTCCCACAACAAGAACTGGTCACACGAGGGACCCCGTTACGGTTGACTGGCGCGTTTTAGCCAGCCTGTTAATGTTAAATGCCCTGAGGTAGTAAGTGTGTAGTCTATATTTGTTAGCTATATATTAAAGCTTAGAAGCTGAAGATGCTCAAGCACGAATTAAGTCCTTGGAAAGCTCCCAAATGTTTACTTGTATGGGACCAGAGTTGTGTCTAGTCGCTACAATAAAAATAAAAGGGTTAATAAAAGGAAAAGGCATGCAAAAATGATTATAATGAGCATTGTTCATCTACAAATCATAGTAGAAGTTAGGAAAATGGTACCACTCTGAAATTTTGCTAACGAAGGTTCCACGAACTCGTGCTTGAAACAACATGTTAATCTGAAAATGAAAGTTAAGGATAAAGAGGTGTTAGCATATTTTTATTTCTGCACATTTGACAGCTTCATGCACTGTGGAGCCCTGGAAACTGACATGCCCATAAAAGCACCTGAAACTAAGCACCTGAAATGCATCTTAGTAAGAAAAAAATTCACAGTTTGTGCATTCAAGGACAGCCCCAGTTAATTTTGCACGCTCTTTTGGGAATGAAACTTTCTGGCATTGCAGTAATTCTTTTCCTGCTTATTCATACTGAGTTCAGTTATTGCAGCGAGAGTCTCGCTGGTAACTGCTGACTTCTTCATAGTGCCCCTGTAAAAAAAAAGTGATGCTTGTACAGAAGTACACGGGACTTCCTTGCAAAGGTCTAGTAATGAGAGCAGTGTGGGCCTTCCTAATTGAACCCTGACCTTCTCCTCAAAACTGTCTCACAATATTTAGTTCAGAAAGGCACCTGCTATAGCATTCGATGGCTCCTTATTGTGTTCTTCAATGTGTGCTGATGTGCACAGGGGTAAAAACACATTGAAAAATGCAGCTGGTAAGCATTTACTCCAATGCATTATACACTAGAATTTCACTACTCAAACGGTGCCAAAATTTTTTTCAAATTTTGTGGAGTTCTTACTCATGGGAGCCCGAAAGGAATTACGAGGGGCTAATGTACTGGGTAATTTGGTTGACCACATTGGAGATGCATCAGTGTTAAGCACGTACACAATGCATGAATATCTGCAGTGGCTGATGCGCACTAGCACCACACCTCCATATACCACTTAGCCGATGTTTCCCCACAGCCATACAAACACTTGGTCCTATAGCTGCAACATTAACCGTTACTAACAGTAGTTTGTTTTAATTACTATTAGCTTGTCCTCATTGAAATACGTGTAGCTCCCGTGAGACCGAAGTATCATTCGAATGAACCGAAAGTTGGAATCAAACAAGTTGAGTGAGGTTCCATTGCGTATATACAGAAAAAAAAAAAAACCTACTACAGCTAGGCGTGTGTGCAACTGAAAACATGTTTTGTCCCTTGCATGCGCACCTAGCTGTAGTAGATTTGGCATATGCTTGGACTTGTTTTGCTTGCTACTTGAAGGTAAAAAGAGACATATGAACCCTGCTTCAGGAGCCATTTTGTGGACATACGTCACAGCCATCATGCATGATATATCTATCAGTGCCCATCATAAAAACCGAACGAAAATCCTAATACAAGTATGTATTGGTGTAATACATTTTTATATTTTCTGCATAGATTCTTTACTAGTCTGACATGCATGTGAGTTAATAAGCAGTTTGCGACAAAAACAGCACTATAATTAATTTCTTGGCTATCAGAAAACTAGTGGTGTTCAATGAACAGAACTTAACAGGCTAGCCTGTTCTGCATAATATATATTTCTATGGTTGTATAATATTTTTGTAGTAGCTTCACTGATCACCTTGCTACCAAGTAAATATATGGCTACACTGTTCAGAGGGGCTATGAAAGCCCAGTGAACGCTGCCTGCTTATATATATAAGTTTGGAGGCTTAAGCTCCACATATATGCATCCTTGTGATCTTGTGTTCGTAAGGGACGTAATGTGCACGTGCTTGAAATGACGTCCTCTTTGATGGTGACAGCCTTGCAAATGCTGCTTTGCAGTGTCAGGAAATCGAATAGCTTACCAAATTTTTTTTTGATGAGTAATTAATTGTCAATATAAGCAATTATGCTCAGGTCTGGTATTCGTGAAGTGCAGGCATTGCCTGCAGTATGGCTGCTTACTTGAAAGTGTTCAGCACAGCTGCAATTAGGCGAGGCTGCTCCATGACCTGGCTCTGTCATAGAGAGATGAGAAATGTAAATTGACAAATGCCATGTTTCTGCATTAGTTGGACGGATCAACTATTACATCCTTACCAGGTTTGTAAATATGAATTCATATCGACTGCTGTTAGCCTTGGTCATAATGTAAAGGGCTTCAGCGATTCCACATAGTTTCTGAAAATAAAATATTGTTAACTGCGCCAGCAAGCGCATGTTTAATCATCACCACTCACAGAGTTGACAGTTCTCGTTGATATCCCTGTCACACAGTTGAATCCTACTGCTGCAGAAAAAAAAAAGGAAATTTAGTTTGATTTAACTGTCGAGTCTTCGAGTTCCCAACTTACACAAGTTCACTCTCGGCCTGGCATGAGACTGCCATATAATCCGGAGGTTGGTGACATATAAGGTTCCTGTAAAGTGAATATGTCAGTCAAGCTACCAAAAACGAATAGTAAATCTTCACCTCTGTCTCCGCTATTCCCTTTGGTGTCTTCCACATTAGTAAGCCTGTCGATTTGATCCTCTCCGGCACCGTAGCGGAGATCCCTGGAGAACGAGCATTAATTATATCTATAATTTGTGACTGCACGTTGGCTAGAGAAAGTTCGTAGCGCAGAAAAAAAATAAAAATATACGCACTGGTTCGAGATGTCAAACCTGATTTCCCGATCTTGCCAGAGTCCTTCGGAATCGGACATAGCGCAGGCGATATATAATCCAGACTAGTAAAGCGAAACGAAGCTAATGCCCATAACGAAACCAAGCCGTTGCTAAGCAACGTCAAAGTTTTCGTGGGTGGACGCTGGGCAGCACTAGCGTCAGCGCCGGTCGAGTGCAGGGTCGAGTACTCTGAGCGCTGAAACTCTTTAATACCTTGTACCTAAACTCACACCTTTTAACTGTGGCACAGCACCACGGTGGCGAATTCACTGTAGCCGTGCTCGTGACCCTGACCGCTCTGGCCCCGGCCTAACCAGCCATGACACCCTGGAATTTTTATACGCTCACAAATTCGAAGACTTAGTTATCTGTGCGAGTTGAGCCGAAATAAACTAACTTTCAGCTTTCTTGCAGATTTGAGCTTTATGTATTCATAAACATGACAAAAATTCACTATCATCATTACCCACTTGTAGTGTTTACATCGGAAGTAGCGAGAAGCGTGAACGAATGGTGGACCTTGAGTACGCGGCAAATACCGTGGCTGGGAATTTATGCTCAGATTTACTCAATTAAGCACGCAATGTAAGTGGAGCTCACGTAATGTTGCTTATATAACTTCTTTTTTGTTCTGATGCGTATACATGTGATACACTGAGACGCGATATCCGTGCTTGATCACCGTGTATTTGACTGTACCGTTGGCTTCCCGACAGAGAGTTCGGTATGGAGCGCGAATTAGTTTTAAGTTTGTTGTAACATGGAATAGCTTTTGTTGTCATCAGACTAGGACATTCCGTGAGTGCCAGCGCTGCCGGTTTGAAGCGGCGGGAGCTGTGATGTGTGATTTTTGCTCCTGAGGATTTTTTTTTTTTTTTTTTCAAATTTAGAATAAAGCCGAGGCGAAGATGACTTCAGACGACGAGGCACGGTTGCAAAAAGGAGTGCCGACCGCCGCGGAACCGAGAAAGGGGGAACGCGGGCGAGACCCCGAGCGTGGACGGGAAAAGCGGCACAGGTAAATAAGTCCGATACTCATCTTGTCAAACTGTTGTTTCTTTTTGCCGGAATCATGTGGCGCTAACTACTCACCCTTACATGTCTAGATTATGATGTCTTGAACGTTTACCTCGTGTTTCATGCTCGTAACTACTCTTAGCCTTCCCGAGCGAGGTTTATGAAGCGAAACTATTGTTGCAGAAATGCGCTTTACAATGCGTTAACGCTACCATTTTTACTACGTTGCTACAGGTCTAGGAGCAAGGAACGAAGGAAGAGGTCAAGGAGTCGAGAGAAAAGGTGAGTGCTAGAGTGATGAACGTTCTGACAGTGTGTGGTATTTAAGAGGATGTTAAATTTGTTTTGAAAAATGTGAATGGAAGAACGTTCACAAGCAGCATTCTTTGTACAGACATCCTAATATTTGTGCAAGTGTTGCTAAGAACCGATTCAAGCTTTCCATCATCCCCAGCATGGTTGAGCACAGTATGCTTAGTAAACGTGTACATAATACACAACATTTTGTAGCAGGTGCTCTATTTTATTTTTGCTGCTTGTACTGAGTTTTCCCACACTGCAACACAGGTCTCGCTCACGTAGCAGAGAGAGGAAGAAGGATCGAGACAGGGACAAGGGTCGTGACAAGGATAGACGCAAAGACAAGGACCGGTCAAGGGATGAGGATGGCAAGGCCAATGATGTTGGTGGCAAAGAGAAGTAAGTTCAAGTTGATTGGTACATCTTGGATGAACATTTCTGCATGGGTAGCAATGAGCTGCTGGGAAAGTGCAGTTTCAGCCTAGTTAGTTCTGCCCTAGTTCAGCCCTCCCGTGTTCACTTTGTGTGTATACCTGGAAGGCAGTAATTTCTTAATTCTGCAATATAATAAGCAGGCGAGGCAGGCTTTTTTATGGACAAGTTGCCAACAAAAACAGTCTGTTAACTTTTGTAAATGGCACTGTTTTTCGCAAACACTTTTGTAACCTATATTAAATATGCACCACCAGGCTTGTATGCTCCATCACCTTGCTTTGGATTGCAGCGGTGGCCTAGTGGTTTGAGCATCCGCATCGCATGTGGGAGGTGTTGATCCCCAGTGCCGCCGGGCACCCACCGGTGATACAACGGGTACAAGATTTTCCGTGCCTGGTGCTAGCTTCTTTAGAGTGAAATGCCTGGGACATGGGTCTTTGACCCCACGTTGTGCAGTGAAAACTACCTTATGCCATGGCACTCTTTGGCCATAGCTGCCCTTGCACCATAAAAAATTCATCATCATCATCATCACCTTGCTTTGGCATTGTCACCATAATGCTCAGTGGCATAGCTGGTAAGGGGGCCGATTGAGTCGTACCCCCTTCCCTCCTGGTCTTCTCTGGAATATGTTAGTACCATACATAAATTAGTGCATTTGCTCCTCTTCTGACGCACTCCCCCATTGTCCAGATGCATCCAACTGCCCTCCAGAAAAGAACTTCTGGCTATGCTATTGGTGTTGACATTTGTGACTAAAGTGCAATAGTGATTTTGGTGCTAGTGTATTTTTTTTTAATGTTTTAATGGCCTTACTATATCCAAGAGATTACTTACCAAGGAGGTTCAAAATGTTGGTGGGAACTGTTTTACACATATAACTTATTATACGCCTAGTGTAAGAGTAGAGTGCGACATGTAACCAGCAGTGCCTTTTTCTTTTTGCATTATGTAATACGCACATTGTTCGACAAGACACGGTTTCTTGTAATGCATTACAAGCTATGGATTGGGCTCTGTAAGTTAACCATTGTTGAAAAGGTTTACGTTTTGAGGTAAGCCAGCAGGCCTTATTACACTCTCTAGCATGCTTTTCTGGTCACCTGCAGGGATGAGGACCAGGAAGAGCACCCAGTGAAAAAGGAACCACTGTCTCTGGAAGAGCTGATGGCCAAGAAGAAGGCTGAAGAAGATGCTCGAAGCAAGGTTCCTAGTGCTTTTTAGACGCTCATAGTGCCTACCCAATGACCACTATGAGTGGATGTAGGCTTTCTCTACTGCTGGCCTTTCCCAGTGAGCTGTGCAGCAAGTTGCAATTTGGATGCTCATTAGCATTTGCTTCTTTGTTCTTTTAGCCACAGAGAAGGGTGCTTGTCGAGTGCTAGCATTTTCGGTAATGTGTCATTGGGTCACGGCTGCCTCGTGTTATCTATAGTAAAATAATAGGCAGGACCATTGTGCATGTTGTCAGATTGTGTTACTGTCATGTTGCAGTAAATGCAGCAGGGAGCAGAGAGGTCTTGCTACTTAAATCTCATTTATTTTGCTTTTCGTTGATTTTTGCAATACTCAGACATACTTGCATGGGGCATGGACACGAAGGCGTGAACATTATGTGGCCTGTACTTCTTGGGAGGCTCATATTTTCTAGTACCACGCATAGTATTCAAAGTACACTCCAGTGCCTGGCATGCTTGCTGTTGTTAGTTTTGTCTGAGATATTGTTATGCAGTGCTGTTGCTATCCCATTATTATTCATGGTATTGTATTTAGGTTCACTGGAAGTGGTGTCTTGTGTGCTTGCATATTGGGAAAACACTGTGGTGCTGTAAACGGCTGCACTGCTTTGGTGGATAGCATGCCAGAGGGCTCTGTCTTGTGGCATGCAGCCAGTGTTCCTGACCAAGGAGGAACGGGCGGCTGAGGCCCTCAAGCGCCGTCAGCTGGAAGTTCAGGAGCAGCGGCAGCGAATGGAAGAAGAACGCAAGAAACGACAGCAGTTCTTCGAGCAAGCAAAACGTGCTGCTGGTGAGCCAATCGACAGAATCTTCTGAGCATTTAAGATATGGGGGCTCTATTCTAGCTTTTATTTCTTATTTATATAGAAGCTATTAGTGTTTACTTTATCGACTCTACCAAGGCTTCTGTTGTCACCTGCATATTCAAGTAATTTTCTGGAGTCATTATGCCATACAGTAAAACCTCATTAATTTGACCCCTGTTAATTAAAAAAACACCCCATTCAGTCCTGCCCAGCGTAAGTACTATTCTATGGCAACTCTAATCTGGAAGAATTTGGTTGGCCGTGCTTCAGTTAATTTACACAGGCACCTAATTTGGCATGTCCACAGCGTGATGGAGATGGGGTGATGATGATGATGGTGAGTGAGTGAGCAACTTGGATGGCTGGCCACTGTAGCACAACTGGCATTGGTGCCCAACTGAAATGTTATGGTGTCAAACTCATCATTACAATCATCAGTCTAGAAGGCATGACAGGTTGCTTTTTTGTTGTTGGGGCTGAGTGCCACCTCTTCCTTCTTTGTTTTTGTAGCGTGTGCATCACAGACCGGGCTGACAGTGCTTTTCGTGTTACTGTGGAGCCTGTAATGGTTTAATATTACGTCATGTGCGTGTAAGCAAGGTGTACATCTTGTAAATGTGTGTGTGGGTGGGGGGAGGTGTGCTATTGATTATCTGAGCGTCCTAGAGGACATATGATACTTTCGTTGAACCAACAGCCAGCACTTTGAAAAATAGTAATTGCCAGGCAAATTTTTTTGCCTGAAGCAATCAAGGTGCCAGATTTGTTTGCTTGTTTCTTTTTTCAAGAAATAAATGTATTTTGATGCGGGGCACTTTGTTACTGTTTGTTTCTTTCTTTGCCTATTGCCTGGATATTTTGACACTGGGGTAATTCGGACATTTTTTCTGGCCTGCAAGATCCGAATGAACGGGGTACTGAACTGCAAGTTTGGACCAGGGACCACAATGTCTGATGGTAGGACAGAGAGACCCAAGGTCGAAAAAACTTTATTTCTTCTCGAGGGGCAAAGAAGGAACAGCAGCTGCCGTGTGGTGCCTGTTCTTTGGAAGTGTAGCAGCATGCGGTGGGCATATTCCGCGAATATCATCCAGTGTCTACACTACTTCTCCGAATAATGACTAGTATTTGGGGAATATGTATACTTCTTATGATTATTCATATGGCTTGAGGGCTTTTTTCCATCATTACAGCTGCACAGTCGTTCGCACATCTATGTGCTGCCGTTGGAAGGTTGCATTGGACATCATGCATCTCACCTTTTTGTTCTGTGCGCCATCGGAATTGGTTGCCTGCCAGAGGTAATAGAGAATAATACCATGGTGACGTCCAATGGCAGGCTTGAAAATTGGTATGAAGTTGGCAGTGTTCAGCACCGTGGCAAATGAGCTATGGTTTGATGGGGTTAGTGAGGAACTGAGGGCTTATATCTGTCTACTTGTTGCAACAGATGAGAATCATTATAGATAAATTACTGGGGCTACGTTACTGGGTTGGAGTGCATTTGGCAGACACTTCCTAGTGTTGAACAGAAGCTCATTGATATTCCTCACATAAAGATTTGCCATAACCATCACATTCTGTCCTAGCATAGATGTAAGGAAGAGCAGTTTAGAGCCCCAAAAACAAAGCTTGAAATTAATTTGAGGCAAGTGCTACAAGTAATGAAAAGGAAAATGACAGATTTTGCTTGCCTCAGTGCTCTGTGCTTTACTGTTTTACTTGTTGAACAGAGGGGACATCAACTGAAGGGAAACATAATCGAAGGCGGTAGGGAATGGGATTGGGCGGTGAGCTTGGCAAATGTGCTAGTATAAGGACTGTGAAGCTGGCACAGGACAGGATCAATTGGTGCTCACCAGAAGAGTGTTTTGTCCTGCAATAAATTAATCTTCTTGGTAGCAGTGAAGGTGATCGCGCCACCCTTTTAATGTAATGTGCTGGGATGCATGCAGCCTTAGCAGATACTTGCTGGCAAACTGAAAACAAAGTGAGGTGGTCTTTTGAGATTTGGAAAGTAACTAGGGGTGTGCGAATATTTGAAATTTCGAATACGAATCGAATATGTTTGATATTCAATGCGTATTCGTATTCGAGAAATTGGTATTCAAAAATTCCCGAATACTCGCCAGCGATCGTATACTGCGCAGACTTTCATAAATTCGACCGCGGCAAAACCACAATATGTGGGCAAATTAGCCGATGATCGAGTTAAAAATTCCAGGAAAACAATACAGAGGTCTTATTCCCTTCCTTCTCAGTCATTTATAACGCGGACCGTTCGCATTCCGATGCCGCTAGGCTTGACCTCGTGAGAAATTCCGCAAGTGGGCTTTCCCACATGTCACACATGCTGCGAACAAGAACAAGATGGCTGACGGCCCAGCTCGAACAATCGCAACGCGAAATCGCGCTTTTTTTTTTAATCCTTCCGTAATGCGTCACACATTTAATGCCCACATCTGAGCAGTGCATCATGTCGCCTTCATAACTCTCCGAGCGTGACCTCCACCATCCTGTTTTGTAAACTACGCTATGCGGGAAAGCCTACTTGCGGAATGTCGCGGGAGTCTCCTGAAGAGGCGCGCAGAGTTGTCACAATAGGGCAAGCGATCCTGTAAAAATCTCGCCTATTGCATAGTGCATTGTAACCCGCGCACCTCTTCAGTGGGGGCCGCCGCGGTGGCTGAGTGGTTACGGCGCTCGTCTGCTGGCCCAAAAGACGCGGGATCGATCCCGGCCTCAGCGGTCGAATTTCGATGGAGGTTAAATTCTAGAGGCCCGTGTACTGTGTGATGTCAGTGCACGTTAAAGAACCCCAGGTGGTCGAAATTTCCAGAGCCCTTCACTACGGCGTCTCTCATAGCCTAAGTCGCTTTGGGGCATTAAACCCCCATAAACAAACAAACATCCCTCTTTAGTGGTCGTAACAACGATCGGAAGGTCCATGGCACTAGGTCAAATAAATAGCCTGGCCGCGTAGTTTTCGGTTTTTGAGCTTTGTGGCTGCTCCGCGGCAACTGCACCTGTCGGGCCGCGCATTCGCCGGTAGTCCAATCCCAGCTCCGTGCGGCTTTTAGACGCCTACTGACGCGTCGCAGGTGATTTCTTTTTACTTTTTAAAAACCGTCTCGCCGTTCCGACGCCAGTGTGTGTTCCCCGGCCCCTTGCTTCCATATGTGTTGTTCTTCAAGCACTCCAAAACGGGCGGCTCATCACGGGCTTACAGGAGTTAGGGCGATGGAGCCGCCTCATAAGGCCTTACTGCATCTTCACATTTTCGGCAGGTTTTTTTTAGGGGGGTGGGGGGATAATTTTATAAACCAAGGCTTTCGAATGAACTGGGCAATTCTTCCGATCCCATGAACTCCGAATGAGTGAGGTTTTACTAGTCATCATGAAATTTTTTTGTTGCCCGTCTTGTCATTTTTTGCATTTTTTTTGCATGGCCTGATTATAGTTTGGATACTGTTATGATGTATAATCAAGTGGTATACATATCTATGTACATCATGTTTTTTTATACGATACATAGGCAGCCTAGTTTTGTTTATTTTAGTTGCAAAGACCATACACTATTTTGAAAAAAATAAGGGCAACATCATTTGTTTGTTTATCATTTTCTGAAAATTATTTTTGTACTGAACAGATATTCGATAGTTGAAGCCATTTTTTCTTCATATTCGTATTCGATTCGTATTCGAAAATTTCAATATTCGCACACCCCTAAAAGTAACCATAGCAAGATTTCTTGAAGCAAGGTTCTTGTGAACCAGGTAGTGCTGCAAAGCCTTGTTTGGTTCTTTATTCTCTTTTAAGACTGCTTTTCTTGCAGATGATATTCCTGACCGTGTGGACAGGCGGAGAAAAGAGCGGGAGCGGTATCGTGATGATGAGGATGACGATGACCGGGACAAGATCAGAGAGCACAAGGACAAGGAAAAGGAGTTTGAAGCCATCAAGGTGTGTGACTCAAACTCTTTGCATTCTGAGGCTTAATGGATGTTATTACCGGGACTGGGATGCTTCCAGGTCACTTTTTCTGATGGGCTGGTGTGTTCTGGCATATTATAAGGCAAGATTGTAGCTTGGGGAAGTGAACGGGGGTCAGTGAGAAATCATATTGCCCGGAAAAAAGGTGCTGTGCTGGTATGCTTTTGTTCTCGTTCTTCTAGCACTGGGCAGGCAGCTTTTGAATTGTCTCCACGCTATGCATATCCTTTTTCTGTGGTGTGTAGTTATGTAAAAACGCAACCTCAGCTCATTTTTAAACCATAGTTTGTAATTTAATGTGCAGGAGCGCTACCTCGGCATCATCAAAAAGAAGCGGCGAGTGCGGCGGCTAAATGACCGGAAGTTTGTCTTCGACTGGGATGCCTCGGAGGACACGGCAGTGGACTACAACCCCATCTATAAGGATAAACACACTGTGCAGTTCTTTGGCAGGGGACACATTGGAGGTATTGACCTCAAGGTAGGCCTCTTCTCCGTAGACCCTTATTGTTGTGAATGCTTTTAGTTCATTTCCACTGTATTAAAAACTTGCCTACCAGTAATCCTATCATTAGGGCTCATTTAAATGCATAGTCTGCATCTCTCATAGCCTGAGTCACTTTGGGCCGTTGTACGCCCTCAAACCAAGCATGGTCTACTGTGTTGTGAAAGAACGCTTTTTTTTTTAATGCTGAAAATCTGGTTGTCTCTTTTGCTTTTATGTGCAGGCGCAAAAGAAGGAACAGTCAAAGTTTTATGGGGAACTCCTTGAACGTAGGAGAACACAGGCTGAAAAAGACCAGGAAGTGTAAGTCTTGTTCTGTGAGTTTGAAATGCATGGGATGATGGGAGAAATCCCCCAAATAAGGTATATGCCCTAGGTTGCTGTTGCTTGCCTTGTAGCTTGTAAAAAAATGGAAAGGAGCAGCACAAAGATTATTTTCGTTATATGTGATTGTGTAATGTCTTTGATGGACAAACTTCTGAGAAAAAAAATTTTTAAAGTAACTTCTCTTTATTTTAATGTGCACTAACTTTGTGCACATCCTTTGCACTGTGCAATTTGTTTGCCAGCTTGCCAAAAAAAACTGTCTGCTGCCTGACCATCTGATTTATGCATTTGCACAGTATCATTGTACCTCAGCTGTATTTAAGCTTACCCTCTGGTAAGAAACGTAACCCTTTCATTGCAGGCATTCTTGTGGTGAGTTATGGGGAAAGTGAATACACAAACACTGACGGGAAGAAAATACAAGTATACTAGTTGTGTACAACTGAGGTTTTCCATAAATGTTCTTATGCTGTATATTTTATTTAGATGGCAAGTGCATTATTTTGGTAACGGAACTGTATGGAGACTGCACGGCACTATGTACCTTCTCATCTTTGTCCTTATTTTTTGCTTTTTCACATATGTTCTTTTGGTGCCAGAAGTGGAGGAAAAGGTAGCAAGGCACAGGGGATGGCAGGGCCATTAAATGGTGATGTCCTTTCAGAGTGCGGCTTAAGAAAATCAAGCGCAAGGAAGAAAAGCAAAAGTGGGATGACCGACACTGGTCGCACAAGTCCCTGGAAGAGATGCAGGAGCGTGACTGGCGCATCTTTCGTGAAGATTTCAGCATTACCATCAAGGGTGGCCGCATCCCCAACCCACTGCGCAAGTGGTCCGAGTCTGGCCTTCCCTCTTCCATATTGGACATCATCAAAGAGCTGGGCTACAAGGTGTGCATGCCTCCTGTAGTTTGTTTGGGGCTTGCTTGGTAACGATGCACCGCGGCGATTTATATTGTTGAGCTTGTACACCTGCTGTGGGTGGCTTGGCTGACTGGGGACATGTACTGCTGAAACAGAAAATGACGAGTGCTGACTTCCTGCAACAAATATTGTGAGCAGTTCTAGCATGCACACGCACGCACGCACACACACGCACCCGCGCGCGCGCGCGCACACACACACACACACACACACACACACACACACACACACACACTGTATTTACTAGTGTAATTTGCCCAGTTTTCTTTAAATTAAGGTTTCAAAAAGGGGGTGCTCAAATTATCCAAATATTTTCTGAACATGCCCTAAAGAACTCTACAAAAGTCATAACGCCCAATATACACTGCATATTGTCGTCGATATGTCAACCCCCAACTCGCACCCCTTGCTGGCTAAAAAAAAAATGCTGCTCAAAGCAATAAATGTGCAACGATACTTTCGCGAAGCCAGCATTGGGCGGTAGAGGAGATAATGAACAACAAAACGGTGCCCTCTGGTGAGGCCCTTCTGACTAGCGGTAAGCTGAACAGCAAGCGGCTCAGTAGTTTCGGATTCGGGAGCGTGCTCAACTGTACGTCTGGGAAAGCGACTGCCAGCGCAAGTGAGCCGGGTAAATTGCGCACAGTTCGTGCCCTCACCACTTGCCTTGCATGCACCAGCATGTACATGCTGGTGCATGCTGGTGGTCTGGCGCAGCAGGGAGTTCAGAATATGTGAGTAAAAGTTTTTTTTTTTTCAAAAATTCGGGTAAAAATTTGGGGGTGTGCAAATTATACACGGCACAAATTACGCAAGTAAACACAGCATATATAACTTGTACGAGGCAAGGGTATGATTATGCGCACAGCTGCCAGCTTCTTATTGAAGAGGCCAATGGAAGCCTTGCTCACACATACCTCGCCAAGTTTAAAGATGCATTCAGATTGTACAGTTCCCCACGTGGCACATTCTTTGCTCCTCTAGACTACAACCATGCTCTCAAGTTCTGGGGTGCAGTTCTTTGCATTGGGACAGGTCGGATAGTGACTTGCGAGAAGGCCGTCAATCTTTTCCTTAGTGTGCATTTTTTACATTCTTGAACGAATAAATGGCAGCGGAAAGTAAACGAAGACATCAAAGAAACACACAGACGAGGACGATGCAGCATCGTCCTCGTCTGTGTGTTTCTTCGATGTCTTCGTTTACTTTCCGCTGCCATTTATTCGATCATGCACCAACTAGCTCAACAATCCACCTTATTTTACATTCTTGTCATGCTTTCTCAAAATTTCATTCATACATCTTCCTGTTTGTTCAGTGTACATCTTTCCGCAACTTGGGAGAGTTTGACGGGCAGTTTGACTTACTTGGAAGAGTTTTCTTAGAATGTTTTCATTGCAGTCATTTTGTGTGGTGTTTACCAACACCCCCTATTTGCCACATTACTGCTGAAGCATGCAGTCTTAATCCAGCCTACGTGCAGAGTTTGCACAAATGGAGTACAGTTGAGTCCAGTTATAATGAGCATGACTGTTGCACGCCCTCAGCAGGCAAGTCTCATAGTGACCTCGAAGCGTATGAAAGCCGTGACATGGTGGCATGGTTGGCTTCCTTCTCTTGTTTTTTCCTTCATGTTCTTGTAACTTGTGCCCTTTTCATAGTTTTGAGAAGAAAAGAGAAAGCTGTCAAGGTTTCAGATGCTTAAGTACGTCCATGATGAGGACGGCGACCGTGCAGTGTGACCCCGTACACAAGTTTGTGGTGCCTGCATGTTCTCTGCAATCATGTCCCATGTACATAGACGTTAGTTCGTTCTTAGACTTGGTGTGTACCCTATTGTGCATTGTTACCATCACGTCATCTTTGTTTGTACTAAGGAAGCATTCAATAGAAGCGGGCTCGACCGTAAGCATAAACTTTCCACTCTGCCGAAGTTATCGAGTGGGGTGTGTAATATCAGAGTTTCATTTTAACTGGGGGCTGCTGTAACATCAGCTTAATTCATCACCTCACCAATAATGGCCGGTGAAATATTATAGTTGTGACCTGGATATAGATCCTTTTTTATCAGGTTGTACCATCCTGTAGTTGTATGTACTATACCAGTCAGTTGTGTGGTGTGTTGGGGTTTTCAGAATGTGTCACTTGCTTCTCTGCGTTAACGTGTTGGTTGATCATTTTCATGATTTTTATGTCTTATCTTCCTTTTCCTTCGTAGTCCACTTCTATAATAGACCCCTTTCATAAATGTTAAATGTCAATGTTGTGTGCCCCTTTAACGGCGGAACTGTGAGTTTTGAAAACAGAACATGTAGGCGTAGTGTGTGTTCTATAAAATGCAGTGTGTCTAGGTGGTCACTGTAACAATATAACATGTGCACCTGTGAGGCACTGATGAGCATGCTTAACTTCTTATCCTCGATGACACCATACTTAGGGCAAAGCGCAGTGAGGTAGAGGTAACTTGACGAATTCTGCAAGGGTCCTATTGATTGAGGGCTGCCATGGTGGCTAAAGCCAGTTCTTTTCTGTAAGCTCTGGCTGAACAAATGAACAGGTTCGCACGATATTTTTCTTTTAGTTAGGCCAAGTTTGTCTCCAATAAAACCAGCCGAGCATTCTTTACGGCTTTCTGCACATGGTGGGTTTTGTGTGTGTGCGTGCATGCATGAAAATGTAAAAAGCTGGAAGCTGACATTTCACGATTAACTGAATGTGAATCGACTCGGTGGTCTGCTACGTGTGTGCCCACAGGACCCGACGCCAATCCAGAGGCAAGCCATTCCCATTGGCCTTCAAAACAGGGACATCATTGGTGTGGCTGAAACTGGCAGTGGCAAGACACTGGCCTTCCTGCTGCCGCTGCTGGTGTGGATCACCTCCCTGCCCAAGATTGAGAGGTGACACACGCCATAGCTGACTTGTAGACCATGCAGTTGCTGGCAACAGCCGTTAGATGGCCGATGGTCTACAGAAGCTTGTTCGTGCCGTTGCAGCTTTTGTTTTCTGAAGAATGCAGTTTTCCTTGTAAGAGGCACCTGTCACACTGATATGAATCGGGGAACTTTTATTGTTGCATTTTATCAGAATAAAAAGAAAGGTGCCTGTAGAAAGAAGGCTGCATATTTGTACCTTCACTTTACTCAAAATACAGTAGAACCCCTCTGTAGTAAAGTAGCACGGATCAGTGAAAATTTAAGAAAGGGTATTTAAGATATCAGTTGTTGGTGATGGCATGGCTCTGACTATGTTCTCTGGCTGCTTACTAAGCAAGAAGTGTTGGTTTATAGAAGAAACAATCAGAAATACCTTGCATCCTGCTTATCGTCTCTTTGTGTGTTGATTATTTATTTTCAGTTTTCTTATGTTATCACATTTTCGACTTAGTTTACATCTTGGAAGTACTGCATCTGCATGAATACAACGTGGCTATAAAAGTAAAGAGAGTTTGATTCCATATGCAAACCAAAGCTTTTCATGATCACGGCATCATCTTCTGTGGCTTCTGCGTCATTTAAAAGGGAGTAGTTTAGAAACAAGCGCGACACAGTCAAGCGTAGCAAAACCGCCTATGCAATGCCACCAAGCCTCCGCTCCATGCCGCTGCTTCCAGGTGCTTCGTGCTGCCATGCCACGAATGCACGGCCTTTCCTTCCCGTTTCTACTCTTCACTGCACTTTTACTGGCTTTCCTTTCTCAGTGACCCGCGCCGCCTTCTTTCTACATTAATAGCCAGCTTTAGTACTTCCTTGCGCACCGCGCGCTTTGTCTCACGGCCTCAAGGTCTGAAAAGTTGGCTTCTCCTCGCGGCTCTTGAGCTTGGTGGTGAGGCCACCTCCAAGAGCTCCGTTTTATCGTATTTGGTATCTATTTGCCTCCTGGTCCTAGAATTCGTGCTTGCCGCGATGTCATCACTCCGCGGGAAGTACATCGCCACGGCCAGACGCTTTTTGCTATAGCCGTTTCATCGAGAAAAATCTTTACTATAACCTAAAAAAAAATGTAGTTGTCCATGGAAGGCGAAAGGGGACTGCACCTTCACTTTACTATATCCGAGTTTTTACTATAACTGAGTTTTCTGTAGCGGGGTTCTACTGTACCCGAGAGCAGCGATTTGATGTACTTCAACAAAACCTTGTTAAATTGAAGTTGTGGGAACCTTAAAAAATATTCTAACTAATGGGCTTTCGAATTAACCGAGTGCAGCTAAAAATTTTGTGGGAACTTCAGTGATTATTGTATACTGCTGTAACTCATCGTGGTGGCTCAGTGGTTAGGACACTCAGCTACTGATCCGGAGTTCCCGGGTTCAGGTTCCCGACAGCAGCGGCTGCGTTTGGGGAAATGCTCAGGCACCCCTGTGCTGTGCACATTAAGGACCCCCGGTGGTCGAAATTATTCCTGAGCCCTCCACTACAGCAGCTCTTTCTTTCTTTCTTCTTTCACTCCCTCCTTTATCCCTTCCCTTATGGGCGCAGGGCGGCTCAGGTGTTGGTCCATATGTGAGACAGATACTGTTTCCTTTCCTTTCCCTAAAAACCAATTTTCTATTTTGTGTACAAGCTGGCCCCCAAACTTGTAGCCTTTGCAGATTAAAAAAAAAGAGTTGTTTCCAAATGCATTAAGTCCTTGCTAATTCAAAGTCATTGTTACCCTCAAAAATACACAAATTTACCGTTTTTTTTTAATTACCTTATTTACTCACGTAATGAGCCCACTTTTTTCTAGAGAAGTTGACATCAGTTTAGAGGAGTGTTCATTACACGGAGAAAAAAGTTTAGACAGAATTTTTTTTTTTTTTCGAGAATTGAAATTTTTTGATTTATGGAGCCTCATGTGTTCGTTTGATACGCACAGACTGCGATTATAGACCTTAGGAAAGAGTATCCATTCTCGCACTTAAGCAGCTTGCTCACATGTGTTGTATATTTTTGGGTTTGAAAAAGGTAAAGTGCCTTTAGTTTCACTTCCTTTGTTTACAAAGTATTTAAGAAAACTGGAAATAAAATTGAGATAAAAAGGGGAAGAAAGGCCTAGTTAGTCTAGCAACAGTAGCAAGGCATGCATGAAGACAGCTTTGCATTTGTTTTATCTTACTTTGTTATGTCCATTTTTTGAGCATTTCATATCTGAGCACCTTGTGGGCAGTTTTCTGGTTTTTCCAATTCCAAGCAGCATTGTATTGAGAAAGACTACAAGAATTCTCAGGTATCTATGCTTATGTCAGTTGGTGAGAGGATGGATGGGAACAAGGGCCATGTCCAGTAGACATAAAAAAAAATCTCTCATGCCGTGCATTGGTTGCTGTTCCCTTCCAGCTTTACTCACAAAAGTCACAAGTATTGGTGCTAGTACTGAATGCTCCTTTTTTTTGTTCTGGTGCCTGTCCCCGTGCCCACAGGCAGGAGGATGCTGACCAGGGACCGTATGCCATCATCATGGCACCTACACGTGAGCTGGCCCAGCAGATTGATGAGGAGACCACCAAGTTTGCCAAGATGCTCGAGATACGATCAGTGGCTGTCATTGGTGGTCTTTCCCGTGAGGAGCAGGGATTCCGGCTGCGCCTCGGTTGTGAGGTACGCTCACTTGCAGACGGAACGTGCGATGACCTGACACTGCATTCGGCAGGCCATTATTCTGATGGTAATCAGCTCTATGGCAGCCTAAGTGGCTTGCGGCGGACTAAACCTGTGCCAGCACGTTTGCGAAGCAATGCTGTCTCTTATTGATAAAAGCTTTGTTCAGCTGTCCTGGACGTATGCACTCCAGGTGCATGCTTTAGAGCAAGCTTCTCAACTATTTTGTCCTCGAGAATCCCCATTTGTTTTCAGAAGGTGCTGAGAAACTTCGCATGTCTTTGCTTCCATTACTTCATGCCTGACATGCATGCAGAAAAGAGTGTGCAGATGAATGGCCCCTCAAATAGTGCCCTATTTAATTAATAATGACCAGCTGTAGAATGAAACAGTCTGCTATTGGCAATTGTAGTTCATTAAGGCTCAAAATAATGTTGATAAAGAAATTATGAGGAGGTGGGTTTAAATACTCAGGGAACCCAAAAAGCATTTCGAGGAACCCAAGGTTTCTATGGAACCGAGTTTGAGAACCCCTTCTCTAGAAATCGGCTAGAGTGTAATCACGGAGCAGTTACTACATTAAGGGGGGACGCGGCCCTTGAAAACCGAAAAATCGCAAAAAAGTCGATTTTTGGAAAAGTGAATATTCTGACAGTTTGTGTCATAAACTACCTGTTCTGCAAATATCAACGCCTAATTCGTCGTGAAAGTACTTCAAATTAAATATCGAACAAGCCGCGCCAGCCGCTTAGCTGCGAGAAAGCGCTGAAAATACCCCAACTTCGAGCGCATGCCGTTTCTCAGCCAGCGAACCGAGTGCTGCCATCTTGGTCTTGTTTTGTTCGTGAATTCTTGCTCTTTTTTATGCCTCCTCTGACGACTGCGGCGGCAGCATGGTGGAAGCGTGGCTCGCTTTTGATTGGGGCTCTCAAAGCGCCTTTCGAGCTTCCTGCGTTTGAAATGCGAGGCTGCGATTGGGCGAAGGGCGCGCTCCTCGAGAACGCGGGGGATCGCGCGGCCGCTATTAGCTGCTGCATGCGCTGACGAGGTGGTCCCCTTTCGGCGGCGGCCGGCGCATCGTCTGCACTGGCCGCCATGGCTCTTTCCTTTTCTCGTTGTTGGTGGTCTTTGTGGTTTGTGCGCTCTCTTCACGTTTCGCCAGGTTTGTGTTCGCTGTTGTCACCATCTTTATGATATCTCGGCGTGCCGTCCGAACAGTTTCCTGCAGACTGTTGTGCGGTCAGTCACGATGCGTCCAACAAAGCGAAATACGCTACACGCGTTCGGTGCGCAGAAGCGTGCTATGAAGTTGGTTCGTGCAGTGAAGCGTGCCACCAACAGCCACTGTGTCGATGCTTCCAGCCGCGTAGCTTCTGCTACATCGCTACCAGACAGTGATTGCGTCGTCGCTTTCAGCGACGTACCAGGAGCTTCTTCAGTGCAAGAAAGCGTTGCTTCGGGCACGCCTTGTGTACCGAGCTCTTCAACCTCGGCGATTGCGGCCTCCAGCTCCGCTCTGGAATCTACCCCGAAGCGTGACAACGCGTCGCGCGCCGTTCACTTGGAAATGCATTTCCTGACGCGCGAGGAGATTGAGGCGGCGAATGCACAACGTGCTGTTGTTCAAGAAAGACTTGGCGCCATGCCAGCGACACAACGGAAGTTTGAAGTGATGACGCCCGATCCCAGATCTGCCACCGCTACAAGTGAAGGTGCGAAATTTTGCCTTGTGCAAATGGATACCCAAAGCAACCTGCTCTCTAGCACCTTGTGCAAGCATTGCCTTGCGCCCGGGTTGACCGTTCAAGAAGGCACCCAGCTTGGACTGGCAACAAAGCTTGAACTGATGTGCCCACATTGTGGGATGGTTGCAAGCTCGTGGAACTCCCAACGCCAGAATGAAGCAATGGCCTTTGAAGTGAACATATGAGCCGTTATGGCAATGAAGCAGATTGGCAAGGGCCAGACAGCTCTCAATGACTTCTGGGAAACGATGAATGTATCTCACAGAGGGCTTCATCGTAGCACATTCTAGAAGCACCTGAAGAAGACATTCAGGGACAGGGAGATCCAGTGCATGGACAAGTTCTACGTCGAATCAGCTGCTGCAGTGAAGGAGGTCTACAAGGAGATGGACCCAAGCTTTTGCAGAGACATCACTGTAGCATATGATGGAACTTGGTATAAGCGTGGCCACACATCCCACATTGGAGTTGGGGCGGTGATTGAGTACCATACAGGCCTCATCATGGATGCTGTGGTTCTGTCTAACCAGTGCCTTGATTGTCAAGTAGGACCAAAACCTGGAGATGCAGATTACTCAAGCTGGCATGAGCGTTATGTTTTCCAGAAAAACACTGATGCTAAATCCGGGAGGATGGAAGTAGAAGCAGCTTTGATTCTTTTCCAACCGTTCAGTCTCAAAGCACAACCTGCGTTACACAACGCTTCTTTCTGATGGAGACAGCGCCACCTTCTCAGCCCTTGTGGAAGAGAACATCTACGGACTAGTCCCCATTGTTAAAGAAGAGTGCCTCAACCACGTCCAAAAGAGGATGGGCATGGCACTGCGGAACCTTGTGCAAAAAAGTGAAAAGTCACTGGGAGGGAAGGGCAGGCTGACAAAGGCTCTCATTGATAAACTGACAGACTATTATGGCTGGGCCCTGAGAAACAACTCCAACGATGTGGCTGCAATGCAGTGTGCAGTGATGGCATCGTACTACCATGTCACATCAACTGAAGAGGAGCCTCGCCATGACTTCTGCCCAGAGGGTGCCAACTCGTGGCGCCGTCATAAGGTTGCCGAGGCAAGTGATTCACCACAGCCAAAGCACAAGTACAGCCTTCCAGGCTATGTCGCTGAGGCTATGCTGCCTGTTTACCAGCGCCTCTCGCAGGCTTCTCTTCTGCAACGCTGCCTGGGTGCAAAGATGCAAAATGCGTCCGAGTCTTTCCACTCTGTCCTATGATCCCTGATGCCAAAGGAGCAGCACGCATCTTTGATTGCTGTGCAGACAGCACTGCATGAAGCAGTGCTGCGATATAATTTTGGTTGTCAAAGGGCCACCAAAGAAATCTCTGTGTCAGTGAAGCTCACACCTGGCGATCCAGCGAGCTGCAGAAAAAGATGCCCTGCGCATGGACAAGGCCGAGAAAAGGAATCGGGTGAAGAATGAGAGGCGACAAAGGAAAAAAGTGTGCAAGGACACCACCAGCTATTCTGCAGGGTCATTTTAGACCTAGGAATAGGTTTGAAACTTTCTCGAGGGCCATGTTTAGAAATGACTTTTTTCCTGGTGTGGCTGCTCATTCTGACTGCATTTTGGGAACCACTTATTGGATTTCCATGGGTTTTTTTTTTATTTCCTACCTGAATAAATTTCTGAGGGCAAGACAAGCCCACTTTTTCAAGTTATTGTATCTGAAATTTGTCATAAGCAATTAAAATTTACCTAATGAAGGTCTAATTAGCAACACTAAATTCAGTGCTGTGCTAAAATTTTTCAACAAGTAAATTCAGCAAAAGGGCCTTGTCTTGCCCTGCAGTACCTACCTAGCAATAACCATAATGAATTTCACAGTGACAGCGCTGTTTTCAATTTCTCCAGGCTTGGAATAAGGGACCTACGTGAACCATTTTGATATACTCCCATAACTTTAGAACCAGTGTGCGCAGCTTCATGAAACTTGGTATTTCTTCAAATGTTTGTGTTCTGAGCCTACCCTAAAGATTTCATTCAGATATCTCAAGAAACAAGAAAGCTGGTGTTCTCGCAACCTTTGAGGGCTGTTTTCTCAGAATGTATTTTTTTCCTGGTGTGGCTGCTCATTCTGACTGCATTTCGGGAACCACTTATCGGATTTCCATGGGTTTTTTTTTATTTCCTACCTGAATAAATTTCTGAGAGCAAGACAAGCCCACTTTTTCAAGTTATTGTGTCTGAAATTTGTCATAAGCAATTAAAATTTGCCTAATGAAGGTCTAATTGGCAACACTAAATTCAGTGCTGTGCTAAACTTTTCCAGCAAGGAAATTTAGAAAAAGGGCTCTGTCTTACCCTGGGGCACCTATCCAGAAATGACCACAATGAATTTCACAGTGCCAACACTATTTTCAAATTTTCCAGGCCTGGAATAAGCGACCTATGTGAACCACATTGATATACTCCTGTAACTTGAGAACCGGTGCCCACAGCTCCATGAAACTTGGTAGTTCTTCAAATGGTTATGCTGTGAGCCTACCCTGAAAATTTCATTCAGATATATCAAGAAACAAAAAAGTTGGTGTTCAAGGGTAGCCTCCCCCCTTAATGCTTGTGTATTCAGTTCTGTTCTCCTACAGCCAGAAAAAGATCTCTCTCGTAAATTTGAGCTTATCAAAGGGTAAACAAAAATGGCACATTAAAAGGAGGTGCTGAGACATCTATTTATTTTAGGAATTGCTGAGTACTTGACACAAGCTTTGTACTAATAAGTGCTCAACTGCCAATGCATGTTAGCAGTGATAAAAAGAAATACTTCATGTTAGTATAAATTGTGCCCCACAACAGGCGTAAAACTGAACGGTTACAACTGAAGTTAAAACTATTACCAAGTGTGCGACAAGGACGATTCCAGGAATTGTGCTTAGTTTCTTAGTGTTACTGGCACAAACCATAGTAGCTACTTTTACGATTCCTCTTGATAACAAGCAAATGACATGCTCACTATTCCAAGAATACCTTGTGCCTCCACCATTCGATGACGTTCCATGGGGCATTTCCAGTAATACAGGACATACTACGTCCACCGCTATTTACGAGGGTGGTGCTGGTGAATGCTCAAAGTTAGATTGCAACACCACAAATTAAAAAATATATATAAACATTCCCTTACACTTTCCGTGTTTTCAGAAACTGTTGGTTCTCTTTGTATATTGTGCCTCCACGTGACTTTTTCAAATGGGCCAATAGTGCTCAATACAAAAAGCGCCTTATATGTGGCTTGGACTGCCAGGCTTAGTGCCCATTTTTGCGGTGGCGTGCTGTTGCTGATTATTTCTAATGCTGTGCCCAGGTGTCTTCGGTCGAACAGATGTTGCCCATTGCATTTCATGCAGATTGTGATTGCCACCCCTGGCCGTCTGATTGACGTCCTGGAGAACAGATACCTGGTGCTGAGTAGGTGTACCTACATTGTGTTGGATGAGGTAGGTACACATCCACATGTGCCTGTGCTTAGCCACTTTCTAGGGTGCATTCAGCCAGGTGACAGTGCCTTTGCACATAATTGAATAGTGGCTCTATTTTGACTGACGTCAGCTATAGTACATAGCCATACCATAGTGCAGCAGTGAGAATATTGCACGATTTGTGTTGAATTATGTCATCACATCAGACAAGCTACGTGGTGATATTGTAAGAGTGTTGCACCAAAATAAAATTCCTGCTGCCAGCATGAGTCATGTCTAATGCCTGAAATGGGGGGCTACTGGTAGATGCAGAGGGCGTGGCTCATGTTATTTAGCTTAAAAAGGGTGTCAAAGGTGACTGGTAGGATTAGATTTCATTTTTGATCTTGCTTACTACTCCACGTGATGTTGGCCCATGCAAGGAATGATAGGATGTGCATGTATTTTGCACTTTGCATCGGAGCCATTACTTCAGCCAAAAAATTCCAACAAAAGGCACCGTATTTGCACGATTCTAAATCGACCTATTTTTTTAAATTTGAAAACCCAAAGTGGCGGGGTGGACTTACAATCGAAATGAAAACATTGCACTATTAGTAAAGGCGAGACAAACGAGATTTCAGGCATGCTACAGCATGATTGCATTTTTGCTGCGTGGCTCCACCGGTGCTGGCCTTGAGCAGCTGCTATGTCAACGCGCAGAACTAGCATCCCCTCCACGTGTGTGTGCGCGCGCGGGCGGCGGGTGATGGCGGCTATCGATAAGCAGCAAACTGGCACCCCACACGTGGCTGCAGCCCAATAACGCAGTCGCATTCTTCGGGAAGCTCAAGCATCCAACAAGTTTTGTTTTTACTTTTGAATGCGTGCTCGGTGCTCAAGGGAGCATTGATAGTTGATGGAAGGGCGCTGTTCCAATCGAGGCGGCACCCCCACTGTGAACGGCAGCGGTGCCGGGGAGTGTCGGTAGCCGAAGGAAAAGCCGACACTATTCACGCGTAGTTTCTTTTTGGCTCTGACGCATTTGAATACTGCCGGCCGTGTTCCACAAGTTTTGAATGTAGTGCTTCGTCAGTCATCATTTGTGCTTCAGGTCCGGCAAGCGACCGGCGCTCGTTCACGGCTACATTCAAGATGGCTGCCATTCTTTACGCCGAAGAAATGAACAGCTGCCCACCGGGCCGCAAGTTCGACGTTCACAACGGGTGATACAGGTGTGGCAGCTGCAGCGAGGCAAAATTTTTTAGCTGTTCCATGCGATGTCGTGATGTGGCTGTTCGCGAAGTACAGGATTTCGCTGGATGACGACATTAGAATGACGTGCTGTGGGACTGCAGCAGCAATCACGACGGCAGCGTTAGTGAGGATGATGGCACAAGTGTGGACGAGTAGTCCAGTGACTAATACATTTTCGCTTTGGAATGTGCCCATGGGCACGCCCACGCGCGGCAGCCGATAGCGGCTGGCGATAAACGGCGGTTGACATTCAATTATTCAAGGCCAAGCTTAAACAACCTCGGAAGTTGTTTTTTTTTTTTTTCGGAAATGTGATTTGGGGGGTCGACTTACAATCGTGTAAATATGGTATGAGCCATGTTGAAAGTAGTTAAAGGGACTATGAAACAATACTTACTGAGGGTAAGTAAAGCAGGCGAGCGATAAGCATTCCATCACTTGTCACTGCACTGAAAAAATTTTTGAGCTAGCTTCATTAATACCGAAGCTTTCGTTGAATAAAACTGATGCTCCTCCTCTTCCCCCTCAGCTACGGTGTGCCCCCAAAAATTATAGAAAATGGGTTGGTCGGGGCTGCACCTTGTCCGCGAATATGTTGTGTCCTCACCTGGTTTGTTTACTTCCGATGGCGGCACCTGTCGATACAATTGCTTGTTTACCTTTTGCCACTTTCATTGCAGTGGAGGGCTTATCTTGGTTTCCAAGTAGGTACTGACATCAAGCACTGCTATAATGCTTTTGAGTAACACTTGCTGTAGGGCCAGTTGGTCTTCCATGATCATTGATGAACCAGCGCTAAAGGACAACGGACAAGTAGAAGTACGACGTGGGCAGAAGCGCTGAACTAACAACTTTTGTTCCAGAAGAAATGGAGACAATATATTTATACAGTTTCTAGTCCAGACCCATGACATAAAAAGCTAGGCACGAACCATTTTGATTTGAAGACATGTCATGAGATACCAGAAAAGACAAAAACTGCGTGACAAGTTGGAAAAATTTTTTTGTGCCAATAAAAGAAATGGACTAATT
Source organism: Amblyomma americanum (assembly GCF_052857255.1). Lineage (NCBI taxonomy): Eukaryota > Metazoa > Arthropoda > Arachnida > Ixodida > Ixodidae > Amblyomma > Amblyomma americanum. The sequence continues at coordinate 226,447,598 of NC_135499.1, read as the reverse complement.
TGAAGATAAAGCTTTGCAGCATCTTGTGAGTAATTGCACTCAGCCATGCCATAATTTCACTGCCAGAGGTTTGCTTCAGGGGCACTGCCTTTCATTGTAGTTTCTAAAATATTTCTTGCAACCAACAGAGCTCAAGGCATGACTTCTGTGAGTGACCTCCTTGATGGGCTTCGAACCCTACAAGTATGCCCTGTGTAGAAACCTGCTGCTAAGTGCTGGCAACGGCAGCATGACTCATCGGTGGGCTTACGGGCTGACTGGAACTGGTGGAAGATACGCATTGTTCCCTTTGCTCTTCAGTCCGGCCGCTCCTGGCAGCGGCAGCAGCGGAGATGACAGCAGACGATTGTGTTCACACCAGAAATGTAGCCATGACATAATGCACATAGCAAGTGCCAGCCAGGCTCTCGTGGTGTGCACTCCTGTGATGTACACGGATGTACGTGCTCTAGCAAATAGTTCCAAAAATCATCACTATGTGGCAATCATGTGAATGTTAGAAGTCACGGTTTTTAAAGCCGTGATTTCTAGTGTAAATGCTCAAAAAAATTTGTTCTATGCATTGAGCACATTTACCGGCAATGTTTAAAACCGTTTCATAGTCCCTTTAAGTGACCTTCAGACTGTATCCTAAAGGGACCTAATGAAAGCACATTTTTATTCCAGTCACTTTTCTCACTTGTGTGCATGCCACCATTGGTCAGCCTTAGAAGCATGCTTGAATTCTACTCCTGCCTCTGTCATTACTGCTTTGCCTATGTTCTTGTGATAGCTAGGATGAGTTTATCAGTATATTATCATGTTCCTGTACCTCCTTGGCTGGCACTGCCAGAGGTTAGCCTCTGTCATTACTGCTTTGCCTATGTTCTTGTGATAGTTAGGATGAGTTTATCAGTATATTATCATGTTCCTTTACCTCCTTGGCTGGCACTGCCAGAGGTTAGCTTCCGGAGCACTGGCTTTCATTATAGCTACTAAAACATTTCTTGCAACCAACACATTAGGCTTAGGCTTATCACGATTGCTGTTCGTGACAAATGTGGCAGTGCACATAAAGACGCAGCTTGAAGGAAAGAAAGTTAATTCTTGCTGTCTTTAATATTACAACGATTGCTCTGTGGCCTATACTTTAGAGATTTCTGATTGGGCACAGTGCAAAACTGCAGCGGCCCTGGCAGTCATGCTGCGAATGACCAAGCGAAGACAGGCAGCAGAGAGCTTTGAGCAATAGTTAGCATGTTTTTCCTCCCGTAATAACCTTCTGTTTCTTGCTGACCAAACATGACCAAGCTCTAGTGAGCAGTTGCAACTTGGTGCAGTGTTTACCACACATTTCTCTCTCTCGTCATCTTCTCCTCCTTGCAACACGAAGTGCACCCAAACATGAGTGTCTGGAGGTGTTGTAGAGACCTAGGTACCAAATTGGCACTGTTATATGAGACACGCTATTCTGGTGAGGTATACATGGCATGAGCCTTATTGGAAGAGTGGCCTCTAAAAGAGTTCTCACAGCTAATGCTATAGAGCGTCCTATGTGTCACCTAGCTTTCCCTAATTTTTTAATGATCCATGCTTATCATCATCCTTTCTTCCACTTGTGCTGGCTCATCCTGCAGGCTGACCGCATGATTGACATGGGCTTTGAGGGAGAGGTGCAGAAGATCTTGGACTACATGCCAGTCACCAACCAGAAACCAGACACAGATGATGCTGAGGATGAGGAGAAGCTGCTTGCCAACTTTGCTTCCAAGCACAAGTACAGGCAGGTGTGTAGTCTGACTGCCTCCATTGGGTTTGGACATTCCACCCTTGGCTGGGCATGCAAAACAAGAGGAATTAGTGGTTTTTAGGAAAGGAAATGGTGCAATAACTGTCTCACTGCTTGGTGGACACCTCAGGGGAGCCACCGCAGGGGTGTCCCAAGTGGTTGAGCATCTGCCTTGCATGCATGCGGGAGGCACAGGGTTCAATCCCTAGTCCGCAGGGTACCCACCAGTGATACAGTGGGTACAGGCTTTCCCCTGGCCTGGTGCTCGGCTTATGAGGGGTGAAACGCTTGGGAAAATGGGTCTTTGACCCCACTTGAATAATCGAAAAATACCTTGTGCCATGGCGCTCTTTGGCCATAGATGCCTTTGCATCATAAAAATCCATAATCATCATCATCACCATAAAGGAAGGGACATAGGCAGGAGCGAAAGAAGAAAGATGGAAAGGTGTGCCGTAGTGGAGGGCTCCTGAATAATTTCGACCACCTGGGTATCTTTAACGTGCACTGTCTTTATTTTGACCCTTGTGTTGCAGACGGTGATGTTCACGGCTACAATGCCTCCAGCAGTGGAACGCTTGGCACGCTCCTACCTGCGGCGGCCAGCCATCGTGTACATTGGCTCGGTGGGCAAACCTGTTGAGAGGGTTGAACAGGTTGTGCACCTGGTCACCGAGTCTGAGAAGAGGTCAGCCCATCTTTCTGACTGCTCTGCGCTCTTTCTTTGCCTGTGCAGAGGAAGAGTTAGATGATGTGATGAGGAAGACTAAAATCCATCTCTAGCTAGGGAATGCAATCACCTTTAAAGGTTTATCTCATACTACGTAAAAGGATTGCTTTTTCTGGACAGTGCCTTTGTGCCTTTATAAATTGCGCACTAATGCGTTAGTGTCAGGGACCCCAGAACAGGGGGGGGGGCAAGGGGGCAGTCGCCCCCCTAACATTTTTCCAGAGGGGGCAGCACCTCCCCCCCCCCCCCCCCTTCCTTGGAGTTCTTAGTGGGCAGGAGTCAGCCGCTTAAACAGTTCCTTTTGGAAGCCTTTTCTTTCTCTTCCTGACTGCTGGAGTGTCGTCACCACGACATGACAGTTTGCATCAACCTTTGAACATTGGAAAATAAAAAAATAATAAAAATATAAAATTATTATGTAAATGAGCATTAAATAAATCAGTAACAAAATAAGCTCAGAGTAGCACACATTAAAAAAAAAAGTTGCGGAGTCCCTGGTTAGTGTACTAACTATTTTGGTTTCGCTGCTTACAAGTTTGTGTGCACTCGTTGTCTTTGGTCTTTTCTGAGCTTGCAAAGTTACCTATACTGAACTGACATATGTGTATTTATCTATTAATCGTAAAGAAACCTCAAAACTGCTATGCGAACACTTTATGTGGAGTGGAAATTCAGTATAAAATTAAGCTAAGGGGCTCTAAACGGAAAGTGGCACTGAAAAATGCAGGTTACGGCAAGTGCTTCTGCAAAGGAGCGTAATTATTGTAACTTCTCAACCGGTGCCTGAAGGTTACATGATTGTGAGGACACTTATTCCTGTGTGTACAAAAGTGCCCTTCCTCATGCACCTTGGGCTTTTGTGCCCAACAGCCTGACATTGTACTTGTGATGTATGTGAAATAAGCTGCTGCGGCATGCTGTGCTCACAGTGCTCAATAAGAGCAGTAGAATATTTAGTGCATCAGTGTGGTCATGGTGAGACTTCCTTTCTGGAATCACTGCCATTGCTATCTCTTTGTTTACTTGAACTGAACGAACTTGCACCTGGAACCAAGTCTCCTACCATTCATTTTTGTGGCATTTTTAGTTCAAGCATTGCAAGTGCTTTTTGTGCAGTATGCGTGGCAGGTGTGTATCCGTTTGGTAGTTCTAAGCATTCTCTGGGCTGTGCAGGAGGAAGCTAGTGGAGCTTCTGAACCGTGGTGTGGAGCCACCTGTGATCATCTTCGTCAACCAGAAGAAGGGTGCAGATGTGCTGGCCAAGGGACTCGAAAAGATGGGCGTAAGTGCTGTTGAAACCATCCTAAAGTTTCATGAGCTCTACTACTTGGCAAATGGCAGGCATTGCATTGTGAAGAGTTTAGTTGTATGGGTGATTTGGGTTGCCATTTTCTTTGTGTGTTTTCTTTTTATCATTGCTCATTTTGCCTTCCGTTCATGCAATACTTTGACTATCAAGTTGTTAATTACATTCCATTTTACTGCTTAGTGTTAATTGTTCAGATATATGTGAGCCTCGAGATTAATAATAAAAGCACTAGATTTCACATAAGGTTGTGCTAAAGCAGTTATGTTGTGTAGGACATGCATTGATTGTGACAAATACAGTTTATATATTACCTGCGTGCTTGCTTCTTAGTAAGCTGGCTGAACAGCCTAGGCACCACTACAGGAGGGCCCACTTCATGTGAAGTCAACTGACAAGATAATTTAATCTGGTAATTCAGTGTCAGTTTATCATGTACTGTCTGTTGCAAAAAAAGGGGAGGGAGGTACAGGCCTGCTTTAGCTGAGGCAGTAGTGCTTTTAGTGACCTGTTGGTTTTATGATTGTTTTGGCAACTGTAATGTAAAATGTGCTAGCAGATCACCACCTGTAAGATAGCTATTGTTTCAGGTTCAGGCTCTAGATGAGTGCATACCTGCCTTCTGTTTCGAAGGTGTGAGATGCTACACCGTTCATGCTTTCACAGTGTGCTAATCTCATTGATGAGTATTTATTTGTTGAAATATGACCCACTCTAGATCATGTCAAGTACTTATTTTGTTTACGTGCCATACATGTGGTGCAGCTGATCACCTAATCTATGTTTCTCGCATGCAGTTCAATGCCTGTACGCTGCACGGTGGCAAGGGTCAAGAACAGCGTGAGTTTGCCTTGGCCAGCCTCAAAGGGGGCACCAAGGACATCCTGGTAGCCACAGACGTTGCTGGCCGGGGTATCGACATCCGTAATGTTTCCATGGTCATCAACTATGACATGGCAAAGTCCATTGAAGGTCAGTAGAATCACTCCTTGTCAGCATCAAATGGGCTTTAATGATTTATTTTTTCTTTTTAGCTTGCATATTATTGGGCATGCTTTCACTGCCTGTGGAACTGGCCATATTCGCATTTCTTGGAGGAAAATATAGCACAGGGGGCTTTCATGGTTTCAGCGTAATATATTGGTGCACCTGGCCTTGCTTAGGGAGTTCATCAATTGTTGATCACTTGGATAATGTACTGTCAGTTGGATTGTGGTTGAAAAGCTTAGTTGAGCTTGTTATTACTCAGTGACCCTGGGCACAACTGGCTTCAAGGTTGTCATTGGGATTAAAGCTTGTGATGCTAGTACTATACTCCATGACACATTTTTGTCTCAGGTGAAAAAAAAAAAAAATTGTCACTGAATTTACCAAGTTTGGAAAGAGTAGGTTCATATTCTGGGGTTATGAGTCGAAGAAAAGTTTTCTCTGTAGCTCATGGGGCAAATCACCATCTGACCCTCAGTTGGGAAGTACATCATGATGCAAGACAACTATGGTCGGCCATGCTCTTGAGGAACACCACAAATGCTGACGCGCTTGGCATTTATTGCTCTTAAAAGCAGTGTACTGACAATGGGCAGTTCACAGTGAGAAGCTCTTTGGGAAGAATAATTGACATCTGACTCATCAATGGGGACACAACCTAATTTTTCCACACCAAGCGGAAGTGTGGTACATTCGAGGCTGGGTTGGGTGCACTTGTGGCTGACGCTTCCGCAAAGGTGCAATGGGCTGGAGCCACACCAGATGTTTACAGTTGCAGTTCCTGAAGCTGAAGGAAAACCAGTTCCTGATATGTGCCTATCACTCATAGCAGTTGGTGTCATAGCTCCTCTTCCTTGTAGCTAATGTAACTAAGTGCTCATAAAGGCATTCTCATAAAGGCGTGCTGCTACACAGCGTTCATGCAGGGGAAGCTTAACTTCTATAGACTGGTACATCCCCATAATGTTATACTGTAATCCCAATATCAAACCCAGATGTACAGAATTATGCTTTACATCGAACAGTGAGACCATTCGCATGAAAATCCCATTCAAAAATATAGCACTACTGTTCGCATTTATTGAACTCTCATTCAGCGGAACATTGAATATATCAAACGGCACTCCTGCGATCACTTTTCGCACACAGAGCGGGGTCAGCGTGGCAACCTTGGACCCCTGCTGAAGTGCTGTTTTAGCGAAGACGTTTGCTGTGAAACTGCGTGAAGAGGGGAACGTGGGGTGTGGTTGTGCCTATTTTTCAATGTGACGCAGCTGTAATGGGAGGAAGGAAGCATTCAATGCCTCAGGTTGTACTGTGGTAAAGCCACCCTAGCCGACCAAAGGCTCGCGGCGACACATGTGTGGCCTCCTGAAGTTGCTGCGGAATTCAGTCGTACCTTAGTTTTGTTAATATATTATTGTGCCTAAAGTGTACTGGTGGTGATATTAGACCTCTTATAATGGGTGGTGACTGGGTTCCGAAGCCCCGTCCACTGCAGCTTCGATGCAAAATGTGTTGCCAACTGTACACCAGCGGGTGGCACGCCAGTGCAGGAAACACGCCGCTAGGATTGGTGCATTGGATTCCCGCTTCTAGGTTATAGATAAGCTTGTTTCCATTTTTTATATATAGAATATCAAACTATTTCGCGATCCCGTTTCGAGTTGGATCTGTCTGGGATCGACAGCGTAGGTGCACACTATCTTCTTTTCATTTCATACTCCTTTGTGACGCCTCTTTTCTTGCGCTTATAGCAACAAAGTTTTTTTTAATAAGGGAGTAATTACTCATTGCCATCCACTCAAGTGCAGCCATACGGCTACAAAGGAAAGCCACAAGCTTGCTGTCCCGGTTAGCTCAGTTGGTAGAGCGGCAAGCGGTGGTCCCGGGTTCGAACCCTGGACCAGGACGAATTTTCTTTAACTGCGAAGTTTCCAAGAAAGCTGTGTGGCTTTCCTTTATAGCCGTATGGCTGCGATTGGGTGGATGGCAATGAGTAATTACTCCCTTATTACAAATTTACGCCACCTTGGGACATTCCCCTAAAACATTTGACCAAAATTTTTTTTATTGTGTCGCCGCATTCCGAGTTGTGATACAATTAAATCCTCATTAATTTTACCCCCATTGATTTGTAAATCCGGACTACCGGCATGGTCCTGGCCAGCCCCCATGTAAGGCTTGGGCGTTAGATGCACACTGGTTAATTCAGGCGGGCCCCTGGCGGAAGGCCATGTTGAGGTATGACTGGCACAGCAAGCGATCGTCCACATAGCCATCCTTAAGCTTGAACTGCATGATTCACTGTTGGCCGTGCGTTATTCCCGTGCGCACAACAGGTCGCATGACGATGATGGCAGGCTGCTGTTTCTGAAAAATAGTCTGATCGTGTAGTTTTGGTTTCACTTTTCAACTTTGCTCCAGCCCACGATGATGACGGTTATCGGCCGCGCATTGGTCATCTAGCCGAGTGCAGCTGAGCGTCGTTTTTCGTTTTTGGTGTTGCTTGCCGCTGAGGCTGTTTGGCATGTCACTGGTCTTTTTCTTTTTAAAAGGCGTTTCCCTCACTTCTTTCTTCATAAGTAACTGCTGTTCTTCCAGCAGGCTAAAACTGTTCGCTCATCACACCCCACTTTTTTTGTGTTGGAGCCTCCTCACTTGCGATGACACCACTTGGGAGGAGGTTCCACTTCTAACGCGTTGCCTTTATTGTTTTAGAGCAGCCTTGCTTCGATATTACTGACGGTGCACACGCAGCAAAGGATGTGATTGAATTGTGGAAAAATCGTTGTTCTGGCACTTTTTTCATCCCAGAAGCAGGTGATGATTGTCCAGGTGCTTGTCTGATAAATTTTTAATGTCGCAAATAGTTTTTGGCAGTTTTTGGGGGCAATTCAGTGCTTCCACTTTTGGGTAATTGAAACTTTTTTCCAGTCCTTTGAAGTTCGAATTAACAGTTTTACTGCGCAAGATTGTGTAGTCACTTAAGCAGTGAAGCATTGCTCATCTTGTGTGATCAGAAAGAAGCACCCACTTCGTTTAGTGCGCAAATTCTTTTACACTCTTTTGTGACTAAATGCAACCGTCTGTTTTTGCTGCAGATTACACACATCGCATTGGTCGTACGGGACGAGCGGGCTTGCATGGCAAGGCTGTGTCCTTTGTGACCAAGGAAGACTCGCACCTCTTCTACGACCTCAAGCAGCTCATTCTGAGCAGTCCTGTCTCCACATGCCCACCCGAACTGGCCAACCACCCAGATGCACAGCACAAACCTGGGACAGTTGTCACCAAGAAGCGCCGAGAAGAGAAGATCTTTGCGTGAATAGCTTCTCTCATTGTTATTCCAATAAAGCAGGACTGCTGGACAGCCATGTATGGTGACGCCTCTGTACCCTTCATGCTGGCCATGTTTAGGTTCTCACGTAGCACTTGTCCTGCTTGAGCCTTTTCTGCAGCTAACAGAGTGCACCTAGGTCTTAAAGGCAGCAGATGGGCTGCTCTACACTGCTACGTATTGCAAGCTTGTTTCTTAGCAGTGCAGAATAATAAACAAGGGTTACCAATGTTCAGCTGCACTGTGAGAGGATACCATGGAGCAGTTGAGCATTTTAGAGCATATGTAAACAGACAGTGGAATATCAGCACGAGCAGAAGCAGTTATTCATTGTGACAAAAAAAGTTTCTTCCACCCGAAGGTAGTGGTGTACATTTCTGCACCTAAATATTCTACACGCACCACGAGATAATGGAATGTTTCATGCATTCCATTTCTTTCAAAAGATGTTTACATAATGGCCCCACTCGTAAAGAACACTCGGTTAGTTCAAACGAAGGTGATGTGATCGTCACTATACACAGTAGGGCAATGGCATACTCTCGGACAGAATGAAAAGCAGATGTTGGTCTCAGCAGACGCGCAGGTGCGGTAAACTCGTGTGGGAAAGCTGCACGACTGCGGATTTAACTGCTGGCATACTACATAAGCATCGAAATCTTAAGAGTTTCAGTTCTTGCGCGATGAGCGGGTATAGGGTGCGGTTTACGCATACGCATGGGAAGACTGCCAGGCGTGCAAACGCCATCACAGCCAACACATTTGAGGTCCCACATGAGGTCTTGTGACCTTGCAATGTGATGACGTCGTTTCATGCTGACGGCGACCTCGCGGTGTTAGTGTGTATGGGGGCGGGTAGCAGCGGCTGGTGCTGTAAAAATGAGTGGGGCATTTCTTTTTCAAAAGCTGTTTCTTTTTTTGTGATGAGCTGCTGCAGAACTTCTTCCATGCCTCATCTTAACCGCGCGAAGTGTCACGATATCACCCTTCACTAGAGTGCATTCACCTAGTCGCGGTCGGCACCAGTCACTAATTCTCTCGAAGTTGACATCATGCAGGCTTGCAAGTTTGTTAACAGATCTATGCATTTCAATGGCTCTTCATCTAACAGGTGCCTGCGCAGCAGGGGATTAGTGACCGTCGCGTTCACATGATGGGCCCAAGATCGTAGGGTCGAATTCTTACCATGCCCGCATTTCGTTATACAGTCGAACCTTGCTATAATGAAACGTTTTATAACGAAGTAATGACAATTCCCCTAGGAAGCTCGGTTATCAAGGGCTGTAATGATGCTGTGGCTATAATGAAGTAATAGCTGGGCCTTTTAAACTTTGTTATAACAAGGTCCAACTGCTGGCGAAACGCAAAAGGCACCAGTGTGCTGTGCGATGTCATGGCTCGTTGATGAGCTGAATGGGGTTGAAATTATACGCCGTTTCTGATGGCTCATGTGCAGCTTCGGGACGCTAAGCATGACACCACAACCAGCTGCGCTAAATCTGAAAGTGGCTTGTCAGAATTGTAGCGTGATAGGGGTCCTGCGTCGCAGAAAAGCAGGTGTTGGCGACGGCATCGTGGGCCGTGAGCCAAAAATTCCTCATTCTCATTTATGCCCTATTATTGAGTGCAAGGAGTAAAATAGGACATTTATATCATTATTACTCCATATTGATGGAGTAAACTATTTAAACTATTTGGGTTGATTCTTGTTTCCAGTGTTATATGGCGTCCAAAGTTGTGTCGCTGGCTTTTAAACAGCTTTAAAAATAGAGCTTGGATGCTGTGAAACATTTTCTGCACGCGAAAACGCTACTACTATGGCATGGCATGGCATGGCCTGGCCTGGCCTAGCATGACATAGCATGGCATGGAATGGTATGGTATGGTATAGTGGGGTTTAACGTTCCTAAACTACACATGGGCTATGGGAGACGCCGTTTTGGAGGGTTCCTGATTAATTTTGAAAACATTATGTTCCGACAAGTAGCGTTGGCGTGTTCATAACCCGGACCGCGCCTTGAAAAATGAATTTTCACCAAGGTTATAGCAATGTAATGAGGTAATTCAGCGCACCAGCACCAATGGAATAAAGTGAAGTCTGCAGTCGGCAGATAGCCTCTTTCAGCGTAGAGTGACAAGCTGATGGTAATGCCGCGAGTCTTTGTGGGAGCACAGACTTTTGTTTCTCTAAAAAGTCCGCTACGTACGACTTTCTTCAAAGACAACCATATCTCGGCGCTTTTTAAGCCCTCCAGCGTGGGCAAGTGCTTCTTGCGGAGGCCCCTGATGCTTTCGAGCTGCTTTAGGGACGCTAATTGCGGTTGAAGCGTTCATGGCAACTGGTGGGAGCTCCCAAGTCTTCGCAGAGTCATCTCATGGACCAGCGGAGCCAGTCCGGTGTGGTATCCCGGCTCGTCGCCTTCGCTTCCCCACCTTTCTGGACCTGCACCTTCTATCAGTGCTGCTTCGGGTGCGCTCTGTACCTCCGCACCATCTCGTCTTTGATCGTCGACAAAATTGTAAAGATGCCGTGACGAACATAGCGCAGTGCACTTTAACGGATTACATACGTAGTTTACTGTGTTTAAGCCTGTTATACTTAGTGGCACAGGCAGGGGCATATTGGTTTACATTCTTTTTCTGGCTGCCCCACCATACTTTTTGTCTATGTGATGTGTAAGCCTGTTATACGTAGTGGCACAGGCAGGAGCTTATTGGTTTACGTTTTTTTTTATGGCAGCTCCACCATACTTTTTGTCTATGTGATGTATACACGCAGGAGCAGTATAGAAGGTGGACGCCACGTCACCAGCTCGGCCAGCAAGGTATACCACATGTCTGGTATTCAAACCTCAAATCGCTGCCATTCCTTATTATGTGCAGTACGTAGTTTAGCTTTCAACGCTGTAACAGGCTTGGGTCCATCGCGCTTCTCCTTACACTTTTTTTGCTTTGCACAGTCGGCTCCGGCCCACACGAACGACTGATTGAGCTTGCAATTGGTCCGCGAACTCTTGGACAGCGGTTATATCGAATTTGAGTTGTCGATCTTTATTGCTTTTTTGGGGGTTATCGCGTTGTTTCTGGCGTGTAGTCACTGTGACAGAGGAACACTTTTTGGTCTCCGCGGTGACGGGAAGAGCGCTTTCCGACCATTGTGTTATGTGTAGCTTACGTTGCCTCGTTCGCTTTAACCGAGTGGTGGGGGTTCCCTGTATCTGAGCCGCAGTGCCATTTTTCTAATACATGTTGCGGCGGCAGAACCGCCATTGTTTATAATAAGCAAACGTTCGTTGTAACTGTGGCCGTTATAAGTGGGATCGACTGTATTTCTTGGACATTTTTGTAAGCAAATGGGGTTCAGCATGGTTTCGTAAGAAAATGTTTTTTTTTATTAATTGGTTTTGGGGTAAGGAAATGGCGCGGTATCTACCTCATATATCGTTGGACACCTGAACCGCGCCGTAAGGGAAGGGATGAAGGAGGGAGTGAAAAAGAAAGGAAGAAAGAGATGCCGTAGTGGTGGGCTCCGGAATAATTTTGACCACCTGCGGAAAAACGTGCACTGACATCGCACAGCACACGGCCGCCTTAGCGTTTTTCCTCCATAAAAACGCAGCCGCCGCGGTCGGGTTCGCGGCAGCATGGTTTTCCTATGTTGATTGCCAGTTGGCGAAGTGGAGAGGGGAATACCTTCCACTTTCAGAGAAGATGGGAAAGGGGGGGGGGGGGGGGGGGGGCGGGAATACGGGGGGGGGGGGGGGGGGGGGGCGAGGCAAAAAATGGTTGTTGGGGAAAGGAAATGGCGCAGTATCTTTCTCACATCTCGGCAGACAACTGAGCCGTGCCGTAAGGGAAGGGATAAACGAGGGACTGAAAGAAGAAAGGAAGATGGAGGTGCCGTAGTGGAGGGCTCCGGAATAATTTCGACCACCTGGGTATCTTAAACGTCGCATTATGATACATCGTTCTGGCGCACGAAAAACACGGACGAAGGAAGAACAGACACACAATCGCCGGACATCAACTGAAGTTTATTCACAGAAACCAGTCCTATATGTACACATGTGACCACCAGGTAACTGATATCAAAAGCACAAAATCGGGAAAACCAAAAGGCAATCAACCAGAGCCACAGGTTCCATATCGCACACGTGCCTTCATGCAAATCGCCCACAATTTCTGTGCCTAGCTGACACGATCAACACCGTTAGCCTTCAGATAATCTAGTTCCTTTCTTCTAAGCACAATAGAGGGAGTACTGACGCAGTGATCTTTATCATTGGCAATACAGAGGGCTTCAAAAATTTCCCGGCTTTTCTGAGTCCTGAACTTTCTTAACACACTTGTTTCTTCCAAAAACGCCTTGAAGGCTAACGGTGTTGATCGTGTCAGCTAGGCACAGAAATTGTGGGCGATTTGCATGAAGGCACGTGTGCGATATGGAACCTGTGGCTCTGGTTGATTGCCTTTTGGTTTTCCCGATTTTGTGCTTTTGATATCAGTTACCTGGTGGTCACATGTGTACATATAGGACTGGTTTCTGTGAATAAACTTCAGTTGATGTCCGGCGATTGTGTGTCTGTTCTTCCTTCGTCCGTGTTTTTCGTGCGCCAGAACGATGTATCATAATGCGACTGTGAACCAACTAGCCCAGCTATCTACGCTTATCTTCAACGTGCATTGACATTTCAGAGCACACTGGCGCCTTTGAACCCGGGTACTCCGGATAAGTATAGCCGAGCGCCCTAACCACTGAGCCACTGCGGCGACGGTTGCAAAATGAGAGGAAATCCCTCGCTCCAGTTTCGGGAGAGAGAAGGGAGTGAAATGAAAGAGGAAAGACGAAAAAATGAGTAGTTTTTTAAGGAAAGGAAATAGAGCAGTAACTGTCTCACTTCTCGGTGGACGCCTCAACCGCGCTGTGAGGGAAGGGAGGAAGGCGGGAGTGAGAGAAGAGAAAACTGCAGTAGAGGAGGCCTAGAGGGTGGGAGTCGACGGATGGCGGTTGGACCTTCCCCTCCCCCAGCGAATCGAAGCAGTGCCCTCCGACGAGAGGGAGGCAGACAACGAGCCACTTCCCCAATGAAATCTCAATCAAGCAGTAAGTGGACAGAAGGAATCCCCCTCTCCAATTTCAGGGGTGATGAAGAGAGGGTGGAGGTAGTGGAGAAAGGACGGCGTGGATCGCGCCACCCGCGCGCACGGTCTGGACCCGCAGTGGCAGAGGCTGCTCTGTAACGCATGCTCTGCCACATCACTCACACTGATAGACTGTTATTAGTGCGAAGCCACTCATAGCTGCATTAATTCTGGGCGAAAGCCGCGGGGTGAGTGACGCCTCCTGGCGTGTCACGTGGCAGAAAAGCGGCACTGGAGCAATAGGCCTACCCGCGCCGCGGTGGCTCAGTGGTTAGGGCGCTCGTAGGGCGCTGAGCCGGAAAGCCTAGGTTCAAACCCGGCGCCGCGTTTCGATGGAGGCGAAACGCAAAAGCTCCCGTGTGCTGTGCGACGTCAGTGCACGTTAAATATCGAAATTATTCCGGAGCCCTCCACTACGGCACCTCTTTTTTGTCTCTTCTTTCGCTCCCACCTTCCTCTCTGTGTCTGCATGCACAACTTTAAGAACAAGTGATGGCCGGAGGGAGGAAACTTGATTTGACAGTCAATAGCGTGAGAGATCCTGTGCTGAGGATGTGCTCCCGCGTCGACTGTGACCGTCGATTGCCATCTTGCCAGCACATCTTATCAACTGAGACCGGCGACCTCAAATGAAGGGAGTTACCATAAAGAACTAAACGGGATTGTACGCTGGCGTGTTAAGGTGCCGGCCGCTACACACACTGGCAGTTGCATTTCCTGTGCAACGGGGTAGCACCATGCGGAGCCTTGACAAAGCTCTATAGCCTCATGCTTGAGAGATCCTACAAATTCTTTTTCTTTAAGGAGAAAGTTCCTTATGCATAAGCATGTCAAATGATATGTCACGACGACTTATGTACAAACTTGTGTACCATTATTTGCACGCTTGAAAGACGTAGTGTATTTATGTATATTCATGTTATTTATGCTTTCCAGTTTGCATCCCTGGCGTCCGCCATAACAGGCACATTCACGCAGTAAGTTGAATTCCTGCCTTTTTGCAAAACGCCTACTTAGAAAGAGAATGTCTCTACGTTCTGAAAGCTTTGTGCGGAAAAGAAAATTATAATATGAATGACAGTACAGCTACAGCTGCCATCATGTGAAAGTGCACCGGTATTTATTTCGTGAAAGAAAAGGCGGAGTACTAAAGCTTCTACCCGCATGCCTTTATGTACAAAGACAGGAAAAGAGCATAGTCTCTTTAATTTACGCACGGCTTGCGAATTAAAAGCGGGCTTCACCATTTAGCTAGAAACTATATGGACCATGGCGGACTGGTGTAGTGATGACGCAACGCTCGGTACGGCTCACAAGAGTTGGCGCACAGCAGTGGTGAAACATGGCGGCAGTCACACAACACACTTCAGAGGCGGTGCCTTATATAGGGATCTTAGTGGTGGCGTCGCTGCGCAGCAGGTGAAGGCCATTTAATACCGAGTAGCCCTCCACTATATATACTGCGCCTCTATCTCTCTTCGTGCTTTCGCTCCCTCCATCCTTTCTTCCCTAACGGCGTGGTTGGGTTGCCCACCGTGAAGTCAGGTAGTTACTGTGTCCTTTTCTTCCTCTAAACAAATTTTCCGACCTGCAGTTCCCGGGTTTGAACCCGACCGCGGGGGCCGCGTTTCGATGGAGGCGAAGTGCAAAGGCGGCCGTGTGCTGTGCGATGTCAGTGCGCGTCAAAGATACCCAGGTGGTCGAAATTATTCCGGAGCCCTTCACTACGGCACATCTTTCTTCCTTTATTCTTTCACTCCCTCCTTTATCTCTTCCCTTACGGCGTGGTTCAGGTGTCGCCGATATGTGAGACAGATACTGCGCCATTTCCGTTCCCCAAAAGCCAATTTTCAATTTTACGTTGGCAGCGGCCGCTTTTTCCTTAAAACTTAAGTTACATGTCAGTTGTAGCTCCATGCCGCTATTCGCATCGCTCCAACTCCAGCAGTGTTACGTAGCGTGGAAAAGGTCGCGCTTTGTTACAGCGCAGCTTCCATTTTCTCCAAAGATACATGACGTGGGAGAATGGTCACGATGTTGGCTACCTGTACATTGTTTTCATACATATACAAGCGTGCGTAAATGAGTAGTATTAGTATATAGCACTTTATTCAGGCACAAAAAATTAGGTGCCTAGGGTGTCGATGGCCTGCTGCACAAGCAGGCGCTGTTCACCTTCAGCTCCAAGCCAGTCCAGCTAGTATGGGAGGGTGTTGGAGAGCAACAGGGCAGGAGAATAGAAAATGGGAGAGGTTGGCAAAAAGTAGCAGGTCAGTCGGAACATGAGTGATCGCGACGGAATTTGTATACGTAACCTGTTCCTAACCATTTTTTTCCTTTTCTATTATTAACTTGTACCTGCATGGCTTCTTAACTTGTTTATTTCTGTCGTCAGCCGTTTATATTCTTTGTTGTATATTTGTTAAGTTTTCTTTGATGAATCCCCCCCCCCCCTATGTAATGCCCGCATTGGGCCTTTAGGGTAAAATAGATAAATAAATAAAATAAAATTGTGTACACGACAGCCGGGGCATACTGATAGCATGCGGCTGCGGCAGAATACGACTCCAAGGTGAACTTTTCGTTTGTTGACTTCATCGCCGGCGATGCTATTCAGTTTGCTAGATCCTACAAAAAAAAAACCACACTAGCATTAGAACCCTTAAGTTACCTAATCAAAAACATTACATGAGAGTATTTCTCAATGGATTAAGAGTGCCTGTGAACACCATTGCATGTTCAGAAGATGTTTTTTGCGTGCTAATCTGTCAGCGTTCCTTATCTGTGTGTTTACTACCGACTTTTGCCTGGTAATGATGCAATGGAACTAAAAGACAAGGCACATCTAGTCGACATACAAGAACTTTACTGTCGGTAGCGGAGAGTTGGCAATGACATCGCGAGGCAGGCAACTTGTAGCACGGACAACGGACATGCAATGCAGAACGGCAGCCTCCCGTTTTCTCAAAGCACCATCGCTCCGGGGCTTCTTAGCAGATGGCTGCATATACACTGGATAGTTCAGAAACACGGTTCGGGGTCGCACCTCTTTTAAGCTTCCTAGTCTTGAATCCTTCTTCGAAGTCGTCAAGCAGGAAATGTTTGCTGCAAACGACCGAATACCGTGACGTGGTATTCGACACCCAGTCCTTTCTGGATATCACTTGCAGCCACTTCACTCTCAAATCGTTGTCACTAGGAATTTCATGGAATGAAACCCCTGGCACTTTCCGCTTCGCGTTTGATTTGCATCCCGGCGCACAGCAGTATGCCATAGCTCATGGCACACGCGAAACGATCCGTAGACACAACTCAAACTGATACCTACGGTCGCCGCAGCCCGCACATCCGCACGTGCCTTCTCCAGGGCAGGCAGAGAAAAATAGAGGAGGCTATGGGGTGGTGATGCAGATTATAAAGGACAGACTGCAGGCTTGGGTGGAGAACGAGGGGGTGCTAGGGGAGCCAAAAATGGGTTCCGGAAACAAATGAGGTTGGAGGGCAATCTGTTTTCATTGACAGTGTATAGAGATTGCTGAAAAGGAACACAGGCTCCTATGGCTAGCATTTCTGGATATCGGGAGCCTACGAAAACGTTATTCAAGAGGATTTGTGGGACATACTGGGCAAATTGGATGTGGAAGATGAATTAATCTTTTAAAAGACATATATAAAGCTAACAGAGGGCTTATAAAATGGGAAAAATGTATAAGGGCCTATTGAGATACAGTAAGGGCTTAGGCAAGGATGTCAGGAAGGCAGGAAATTGCCAAAGAAAATATCTATGATAATTGTAGGGGAAGCTCTTTGTTGTTTGAGGCCAGGACGGGAGTTTTGCGGACTAAGACAAATAGAGTCAGGTACCACGAGATAGACACATTGTGCGGTGCTTGTGGAGAGGAGGAGGAAACGGCTGAACACTTAAGCGAATAGAAGTAACCAAGCGAAGGTTATCTGATTGGTGGCTAAAATCAAGACAAGAGTAAAATTTCACAAGTCATGGCTAGGTGGTTTGAATCCCCGCCCGATTTAAAGGGTTCACCCTCATCCATCCATCCATCCATCCATCCATCCATCCATCCATCCATCCATCCATCCATCCATCCATCCATCCATCCATCCATCCATCCATCCATCCGTCCGTCCGTCCGTCCGTCCGTCCGTCCATCCATCCATCCATCCATCCATCCATCCATCCATCCATCCATCCATCCATCCATCCATCCATCCATCCATCCATCCATCCATCCATCCGTCCGTCCGTCCGTCCGTCCACCCACCCACCCACCCACACATCCGTCCGTCCGTCCGTCCGTCCGTTTGCTGAGCACACCGATGTAAACACTTGAAGCTCCCGTAGCTAACGCTTTTAAGTCGAACAATGACGCAGTGTTGGCGGATAATTTTTTGATGAAAGCAAATGGCGCAGTAACTGTTTCACTTCTCGGTGGACACACCAAGCGCACCAAGAGGAAGGGCGGAGGGCTCCGGCATAATTTGGACCATCTGCGAATTTTCAACGCTCTGTTGCGATGGGGGCGAAATGCTAAAGCGCCCGTGTGCTGTGCGATGTCAGTGCACGTTTAAGACCCCAGGTGGTCGAAATTATTCCGGAGCCCTCCACTATGGCATTTCTTCCTTTCTTCTTTCACTCCCTCCTTTATTCCTTCCCTTACGGCGCGGTTCGGGTGTCCACTGACATGTGAGACAGATACTGCGCCATTTCCTTCACCCAAGAACAAATTTTCATTTTTCCAATTTTTTCAACGAGCATTGACATCGCACAGCGCACGGGTGCTTTTGCGTTTCGCCTCCATCAAAATGCGGCCGCCACGGACGGGTTCGAACCCGGGTTCTCCGGCTTAGTGGCCGAGCGCCTTAACCACTGAGCCACCGTGGTCATGTGGTCGAAATTACTCCGCAGCCCTCCACTACAGCACCTCTTTCTCTCGTTCTTTCGCTTCGAGAGCCTTGAAGGCTGGCGCTTCTGCCCACTGACGTCATCAGGGTAGGGGACGCGCGGTGAGGTGCGCAGCCCTAATCGGTTGTGAGCTACAGCGAGCAGCGATTTTTAAAATTTATTTTTAAATTATAGGGTGCACGCAGAGCTTTTAAATTTCACTCGAACGCCCACAAAGGCCACCTCTACAGACCTGTTGCACTAGAATATGCATATCCAAATAATTTCAGGGTCCCTTTAGGACTGCTTACGCGTGGGAACGCGAAAACATTACAAATGCTGTCGTGCGTCCAAAGCACACAAGTGAAGATGCATACGTCGTCGGCTCGAATCCCAGTCCCAAGTTAGCCTTCAGCTTGACTAGCATATGTAAGCAACAAGAAATCACATGACACCACTCGCAACGCTAAGCCTTCAACGGCGGGAGGATCCTAACGTGTGAACTCGCAGTGCCTAGATGAGGCAACGGCGCCAGGATCAGCAAGAGCGCCTAGCCGAATCCGTCAGACGCAAGACACGGTGGTGCCACTCGGGCGTTTGAGCGTCGATTCAAACGCAATCCGCTCTGGTTTGCGTGTTCGCTTTGCGAGATACCTTCAAAGATGCTGCAAATGTCAGTGGCAGCGGCGTGCTTAACCATAACTTTGTTATATAGGAGGCTGTGGCTTAACCGTCTCGTTTATCAGTGACGTCACTTGTAGGCGGGGTTATGCTACACTCTAAACATGAGTACCACTATACGGCAGTAAAAAGGTAGTAAGCTGTCTTCTGGTACACTCTCTTTTTATAAAATGGAGTGCGCTAAAGTACAGCTTACTCCTTTTTTACTTCCTTTTGTGTAGAGTGTAGGAGATATACTGCGCAAATTTGCAGCATCTTTGAGGGCCGCCTGTTATTTTTTGTTTTCTAAAGGCGCTATCTCTAGCCTGGGAAGAGCCAGTCTGTTTGCTGCTTCAAGGTTGAAAGTTACCTGTGTAGCGCGTGCTTCGTAGCGACCTAGATGCACGAGATTCATCGTGAATTTTAGATGCCTTGCTCGCCTGTCTTGAGATTGGTGACAAAATCAAGTCACCATGGCGTTGGCTTGCACGCGGGGCGTGTAAGCGGAGCCAAAGTATGGAGCACAACAGGATATACGTGTACTATTGCGTCGAGCCATTTTCGATCCACCAAACGGATCTCTAGCCTCATGCAGAGGGAGGATCATGCTTTTCCCTTTAACACCACCTCTATGGTTACCTCGCCAAAATGTGAAGTGCTTGCTGCGTATAAGTCCAGCCGGGGAGAATACGGTTGCATACGTTTTTCGTGGGACCAGCTGCTCCATTAAGAATGAGCCAAACAGGGTAGGTGATTCTAGAATTAACTTTAATTGCAGTTTTCCTGCATTTTTTAGGCGACAGAATCAAGCTATAATCATGGACAGTGCTGGAAGCACGTAGAAGTCACCTCCAGACCACAATTATAGCCTTCTATTTTTGGACGAAATTAATGTGTTCTACAGCTTTCTGTTGCTAAAACGTAGATTCATTTTATGTCTTCATCGACGAACCAGTTGCTGTGAGACTTAAATTTTCCCGACCCCTTGTTCCCGATCCCGTTTTCTTTCGGTCGCCGCTTAATTAATGCGAAAGCATTAGATGTCTGACTGACACGAAAACCCGGCCTCGCCCTAAAGTGGCGAAGTTACAAAGCTCGCGATTGGCCGAAACGGTGTGACGTCATCAAAGGCAGGAAAATAAGAAATTTTAACCAGTAACAGTCAGTATAGACTACTTACAATTGCACCAACTACAAAGGTATAAAATAGAATGAGAGCAGAATTGTAGTTAGAATGGAATTGGAAGAAAATTGCAATGTGTTCGCATGAGTCACACCCAAGTTCCTGACATCGCAAGAAATGCGCCTTTTAAGGAGATCTTGGGAAACGTAAAAGCGATCCAGACGTGACTGTGAGGCTCCTCTAATATATTGCGAAGGTGGATTACCATCCGACATCAATTAAGCCTGCATTTTCAGTGATAGCTGATAAAATACCAGGGCTCTTATCGGTGTTTTTTGGCTAGGCCCTGTACCGTCGCGTTTGTCGCCCACGCAGTCGAAGTCACTCATGAATGCCACACACCGATCACTGTTTAAAAGAGCTGCCATACCCTGAAAGAAAACTGCTCACTGCACCCGAATATTTCAAGCACACACTTTGATGAACCTCCACTTTTCGCCACGCAGCCGAAAGTCACAACATATCAGGCGCCCTTCTGTGCCAACCTGGTGCATAAAGTCAGAAATAGAGAGACTATTTTCAACGAACAGAAAGCAACCCGCCGGAAGGCCCATCGAGACCCACAGACATTGCGATCTGTTACGAAAGACCGCTTTGTGTCTAGTTATCTTTCTAGCTTACTCACTTGAACATCAACAATATTGTCGCCGAGAGCCGGCAGAAAGGGCAGAAGTGCACCCCAGCAGGGAAGGCACACTCAGTTGCTGCTGTTGTTTGCCCATCAAAAGATGGCACATACCCACACTGGGGGATCGGCCAAGAATCGGGTGGCTATTCACCTGAACGCAGTTAACAAAAAGGAAAAGCACGTGGGAGCGCAACACCGGTGAATTCTTCCTCATGAACAGAAAAGGGATGAGAGTTTTGAATTCAAAATTAAAAGAATAATAGTAAAGAGAGGGATTAAATAATAATGATTAAGTCAAAATGTAATAAATGATAGAAAAGGAAATTTTGGAACACTTAGCAAGGCAGTCGGTGAGATTCTATCAGGAAACCAACACTCAGCCAACCCACGCTCGAGCCGGCGAAGAAGACGACGAACACATGGCGGCGCCAGTAAACGGACAACAGGGTGGCATATCTAGCCGGCTGCCCGAAAACAGTCAGCGCCGGTTTCTGCCTAGACCGGAGCCCACAGATACGTACTCCACTGTAGGAATATGGCTGAAACGCCGACGGTTATCGCACCGAAGAATGCAGCAGTGGCGCCGTATATGCCCAGCCTTGTGGCAATGGAGGCAAGGGTGGCCTTCCTGGAACTAAAACCAGGCACTGTAGACCACGAACTGTAAAACGACGAGACACGTCGTTGAAGTGACGCCATCAGCAAGAGTCAGGGCAATGTCTCTATTCAAAGCACGCATTCCCTTCATTTCTGAAACTCTCCTGTGCTCCACTGTGATGGAAGTAATTGACCTTTCTGTAAGCGCCAAGGGTGTCACGGATGCAAAAATCTCCTAGATGTTCTTGGAGCCATAGAAATTCGAGCTTGGCAGTTTGCTGACGGTAGTGGTGATGTAAATGTACAGGCGGGATTAGCCTTGCAGTGGACTGTCAGGCACCTGCTCCGCCTGAGACAATGATTTAAATGGTTACGACTCTACCACTGTTCCATGTGGCTAGTGTCCTCTAAAACCTATGAGAGTGATTGTGACACTTATCGCCGCTCAGTGCTGGAGCCTTCAGGGCTCATGATGCGTGAGACGTTGTCGAAGGGAACGTTCAGTCTCGTCAGGTTTTCCGGGAGTGTCTCACGCTCGGCACAGAAACTCGGGCACGCTGAAGGGAAATGATTCACATCATCCACAGCATCACAGTGTACCCACATGCGAGTATGTGAGGTGGCGCGGTGAATCTCGTGCATCTAACTGCGTACAGGCAGCGTTCGTACGCAGTCGATACACGAGAGTAGCTCTGTCGCGCGACAAGCCTCGCGTAACGCAAGGGAGGTGAAGAGAGGGCGGAAGAGCAGAAAAGTGTTGCACCGCTAGCTACCTAGCGAAGTTCTCGTGCTCTGGGACAGCCGCTGAAAATGGATAAGGCTTCTTGAGCAAGAAGATCTGCCATCGAGGACTGCAGTGATGCTCTGAACTCTACACGTTTCGAAAGATCGCTTACAGCAGCGACAGTTAACCTATACGTCTATTTAGACACTCCGCTTAGAGCACACGAGCTTGAACCCCTCTATGAGCACGCTAACTCGAACCACCTTTGGAGGCTAAGGCTATCGAAACGGGGTTTGCCCCAGAAAGGGCTCAGCGGGGCTTTCGGATCCTCTTCCAAGCGCACGCCCCTAAAAAGCCTACCGCCGCGCCAAGGGACGTTTGTATCCATCTTTGCCTAGCGGTAGGTTGCGAATAAGCCACTTCCCGAAGCTGAGGTGGAAACCCAAGCCACAAGGCCACCCGTAATTTTCCCTAAAAATGGAAAGGAAACTTTCCAGTCTCCATTGTGTTCCACCCGCCAACTGAGGCAGGTATCGCTACGGACGACAAAAGGGCGGTTCACATGCAAGCGAATTGGCGAACAGAGCGAACAGCGGCGCGGCGCTGCGAAGCGGTTCGCGAGCTTTCGTTTCACATGCATCGCCGCTGCGCGTTTCCCACCGCTGCGAAAACCACGTTGCTGGCAAAAGATATGCGCCTGCAACCGGTTTTGGTGGCCTGCAACCAGTTTTGTTGGCCTGCAAACACAAAAAAGCGTAATATAAAAGCATTGCTTTGTCAATTCTTTTCACAGTTTCTTTAAATAAATATAATTCTTGCGTTTTAAGCATTAAACAGCACTTTACACAATTTATTTTTTAAACAAAAGTTTGTACGTGCGGCGTACAAACTCGCGTGGCAACGCCGGGCTGTCATTGGTTGAGATGCGGTGCTGCCGCGTCGCCGCCGCGAAAATTTCCAACTTGCCCGAACCTCGCCGCTCCAGCCGCTGGGGCTTTCTCCGCCGCTTGAGAGAGGGTGTACTCGCCGCCGCGGCGGAGTTCGCGAGCGGTTCGCTTACATGTGAAACAGGCGAAAGACGGCGGCGCGAAACTGAGGAAAAGGTAGAAAGGGCTAATGCTCTAACAAGAAACAGACTTAATTTAGAATTTGGAAGAAAACGAAGCGGAGGAGCGAGATCGTTGCATCTAGCAGGGAAAACTTCCAGGGGAATAATGAATTTGTTTCCTGAAAGATCACATTTCACTAAATCAGCGCACAGAACTGTACCATTGCTGTAGCCCAGCTGAGCAGCGCCAAACGAGAGTAAATTGGGAACTGACGCCATCCCGTGATCGAGAGCGTTACGAAGCGCAGACCGCACTCATGAGAACATAAGAACAAAATGTGTTTACACAAAATGCATTTATTGCAGCTACGTACAGCGATGACACCAGCTAGCAACAAAAACTGGAAGGGAGGCTTAAGCTCCGCCTTATGGGTATGACGCGATAGCGTTAATGGACTAATGCCCGTACA
Organism: Amblyomma americanum; assembly: GCF_052857255.1. Classification (NCBI taxonomy): domain Eukaryota; kingdom Metazoa; phylum Arthropoda; class Arachnida; order Ixodida; family Ixodidae; genus Amblyomma; species Amblyomma americanum. Next base: position 226,424,115 of record NC_135499.1, on the reverse strand, counting down.
TGCGGAACTCGTCATCCTCTACTTTACATTCATAGATCGCTGAGAGTCCTCATGCCACACCTGGCGAGGCGGTGCAGCGGTTAAGCGATGAGTTATTGCCCCGACAGGTGGCTGTTCCGAACACAGCCACAGGTAGGGCATGCGAGACTCGGGGTGCTCGTCGCGAGCAACCTCTCACTACTAGTCATTAATTTAACTGCCACCGACCATGGTGGGCAGTTTATCCGCAAGCGGTTGGCAGTTTGCCACCTGTCACGGTGGGCAGGTTGTGATGACGTCACAAGGTCACGTCTGGTAATTTCTTTGTGAATTTTTCCTGATGCCGCCGGTTTTTCCGCGGTGGTGCAGCGTTTAAGCGATTAGTTACTGCCCCGACAGGTGACTGTAACCCTGCTCATCAGCAGGGTTACGAGTGAATGTTCGCCCACGATAGGGCTGTGGAGACACTTCCAGGACGACGAGCTGGCTGAATACATTCTTGTATGGCTTCGTCCCGCTGGCGAAGAGCAGAGCGGTGCCGAAACGTCTGCGCGCGAAGACTTCCCGAGACCGAAGAAAGCGAAGCTTGTGTCCTTAATGCCGCTGCGCACGCCGCTCGTGTGGCGTGATGCAGGGACCCTCCGTCAGTGGTTAGGGTAACTGAAAGAACGCGCTCTCACGGAGGAGCCGAATCTACGGGGACGTAATCTTAGAAAAGTCCCCACAATAGGAACTTTTGCTTGGGCTAGTTGGTGCATTGCTAATTGACGGAAACCACAATGCGAAAAGAGCGAATCAGCACCTGTTCTGCCTTGTGTGTTCCTTTTTGTATTTGTTTTTTTCGCGTTGTGGTTTCCGTCAATTAGACCCCACATGTTTGGACGTTGTCATTATCCCAGACTATTTCATTCGGCCGCTTTGCGTTTCGGTGGTGGAAAGAATAATACGGGCTGCCTAAAAAATGGGAACGTTATGAGCGGCGGTGTATAAGCCTCATAGAAGCGCTGCCAGACAGAGGATCTCCAGCCAACATACTTGCAGGTTGAACGTAGCACTTTTATGGAGATTAGAAATGACGTTGAATACGTGTGTTAAGTAATGTGCTGAATTACGTACAACACGCCCTCTTTGCCAATAGAGAAACTGGCCTGGTCGATTCCGATTAGTTGCGCCAAACGACAGCCATCAGTCGTCCGTTTTATGGCCGATTGATCGCAAACTATCCACCGACTGAAACGAGTGAAAATTCATTTCGATGTGCGCGAAAAGTCTGAGGTTGAAATAGGGAGATCAGTATGCTTCCCCGCTTATCAGAGGCTGACAGTTCAAACCGTCGGCTCCACCCCGAATAGCGCGCTCGACCGAGATCACGCCGACGGCGGCGGCCCGTGCGCTGTGGGAACAAGGAAATAACGACGTCGGCTGACACAAAATGGCATTTATTGCTGCTACAACAATAACGACCGCTAGCACCAAAATGCGATAAGGAATCGAGGTCGTCCGACTCACCAGCAGTGGTCGCCCACGCTAGGGCAAGAGAGAATTTCTGAGGCTGGCCGCCACGAGCTAGCGAGAAACGTTCCCGCGAGGCCTCCTCCCGCTGGCAAAGAGCGGAGCCCGCACCGTCACGTCCCGACGCGTAGAGGCCAAAGAGAGAACTGTTTCCCCACAATCGCAACAATCGCCGCCTCTGCAGGCGCTAGTGTCGCTGCGACGCAGGCGCCCTACCTAGTTAGTTAATGTAACCACAGGAGGAAGTTACACTGCAGGAAAACAAATACAAGGAGACGGAACGGGGCGAGTCCCCACCAATGGAAAAACGGCCATGTGCTGTGCAATATCAGCACACGGTAAAGAACTCCAGGAGGTATTAACTATTCAAGAGCTTCCTTCCCCGTTGCGCCTTATAGGCCACAATGATGACTCTCCGCGTAAAAGCCATTTGATCAATGAAACATGCAGGCCAAACAACCTCCTCGCACTGTGCACTACCTTAAGCCGAACGAATAGTCTTTTAAGAAAACACAATTTTTTATGCTTTTCTGGCTAGGCCTGAAAGCCAGGGTAAAAGGAAAAGCGTTCTGAGGCACACCGCGCCACATGACCCATGGTAGTGACGAGTTCGCCTGCGTGTCCTCGCTCTTACCGTCGCAAAAGTTAGTTCGATGGCAGCCGTTGTCACTTTCGAGGCGGGCCGAGCGTCAAAGTAGCTTCGCAGTTGAACGGCAAGACAGATGTGGTTGCTCTCTTAAACGTTTTCTTCGTTAAAGAGAAAACAACGTCAAAGTATTTATTCAGGCAAGTGCAGATGCCTAGGAGGCAAACATAAAGGCCAGTTAGTGTCGGCCCCATAGTGTCGGCCCCTTTTCCCCTCCCCCCTTCCCATACACATCACTCAACAGCAGTCAGTAATATCGTTTTTCGACAATTTTTCTAGCAGTAATCGCCGCCATAAGGGCAACACGTTTGAGCTTTCCGCTGCGTGGTTTTCTAAGTCTTGCCCGGGTTTCGGCGCTCGGTCGCTAAAGGGGCAGATCGATGTCTTTCATTACACTGGCAGTGGCTGACTGTTCCTGTGGTAATTTGTCACGAGTGGCTGTGATTACTCCCTTGGATTTCCGCATTACGCTACACAAGTCTCCGCTGTCATTGGGACTGGGCAAAGACACGGCTTGTTCCATGATGACTGACGACGATGCATTTTATGAGAAAAGTCTTTCGGCCAAGAAGGAGATGGATGCGGATCCAGAGCTAGTACTTCCCTGTTAAGGCGTAGTGCGCAAAGACGGATGTCAAACACCAGATCAGAAGATGAACTCGATGTTGTTGTTTTTTTGCGTACAGTATGCCACAAGGCGCAGAGGTGTTAAAACAACAGGGAGATGTAATCCATTTTGGTGCAAACAGAGAAAAACTGCGATTGTACGCATTGTCTGTCAGCCACTCAAATAAAAGTGGAAATCGCTATTCGAAGAGAGCCCAGCCTCCTGATGAATTCAGGCGGCCCCAGTGATTTTCCTGGGCATGTTCATAATACTTGCCGCACAGGGGCCTGTGACTAGTGCACAGTGGAGGCACTAGTGAGGTGTTGTTAAAGTCTAGCTGCGACACCGGTGCCTAATCACAGAGGTGAGTGCCGCGCCGACCTGCTGACACCTCAGGAAGACCTCCTCCACCCAGATGGTAGGTACAGGGGCGAGCGAGGGCGCGTGCACGCTGCCTGAGGGAGGCAGGAAATGTGAACGCCGTTATAACTAAAGGTTTATGACGCAATAATGGATATAACGAAAAAATTGCGACTCTTCTTTGAAGCTCGGTGAACACGGGCTATAACGAAGGTACGGCTATGAAGTAATTTCTGGGCCCCTTCAATTTCGTTACAACCAGGTTCAAATGTATATGAGTTAGTACGGGGTCTGTCGAGAGGGAGAGGAGTAGAGGTATTTATGTTGCACGGGAAAAAAACATCAGCTCTGAGAATTTGCATACTTGTGTTAGCCCGAAGCCAGTAAATAAATATGGGCACCGGGAATGGGCGGAAAGCAGCGTGTGTGAATTGGACAACCTGAAGGGTACTACAGACTTTATTTAGATGCTAGAGTGCTTCTCGAGAATCAGTGAAAATAGTAACTTGGCGATTAGGAGGGCTGCCAGTTAAAGATGTAATGACATCTAGTACTTCTTGCTATTCCAAGCCAAGGTAAGAGACAGTACCAATGCTGTAAGCTTTGCAGTCGTTGAGGCAAGGGTGCATTGGGTTAACGAAGACAGTAGAGTTGGCTGAAGTGGTTAGAGCGACATCTGTGTAAAGAAGGCAGCTGTCAGGTAACGGACAAGAAGATGCTGAAAACGGAGGTAAGTCAACTTCCTTATTATGACGAGTTGGCTTGTTTGTTGTGAGCTGACAATGTCCCAAGGAGGTGGTTGAGGTTGTAACTCGGAAGGAGGGACGGAGCAGATCTTTTCGGATTCTGTTGATCTCATTTTGGATTATTATTTCTGACAGGACATTTAGTTAGACATACTCCCTGAGCAAAGAAATAGGAGCCGCCCAAGGGAGTCAGGTGAAGACTCGCATGGCCTCGTGGCTCAGGACTTTGACGGTAGACCATTGTCTTTGGATAAGGCGTTGAAATTGAGCTTGATAGGATAGCCGAGGTTGGAAGATGGCCCGAGCAAGTCTTTGAGCGGTATCCGACCAGGCACTGCCAGAGCAGGCGGGCTATACGGCACACGAGGACAGATGAGTAGGCAAGAACAACTGGCAGCCATGTCGTGCCGGTTCCCAAGTTATTGACGTGAGGTCCCAAGACAATGGTATGGTCCACATTCGCAAGCGTGACAGACCGACTTGCGGCAGGACGGCTAGCGGCAGACGGCGGCCACCTTCTGTTCTTAGAGGGTGCTAAACAAGAGTGGCCTGGGTGTCCGAGTGCTCGGGGAGTTAGCCGCTGGTGTGCTCGCAAGAACGCCAAACTTGGATGGCAATGTTATTCAGGTGGTGTTCTCAAGAATGCGCACTGCACGATAAAGTCAACCTTGTGGAGTTTAGTGTGGGACCTTTCATGAGACGGGGTTGAGGGGACGTGGTATAGATACCGCTTTCAGTTTTTTAGTGTGAAAAAGGACCAAATGTATGGCCATTTTGTCTTGTCGTCCCGTAACTTGTGCCTCCCCTACTTCTTTTATTTTTTTGCCTGTGAGCGGTCTCGTGGAGTGGCGGAATCCTCGGCGTGCAATGAGGCCCCTTTTATAGACGGCGGAAATCAGGTGGGCGCGTTACAAGTTTGAGCGCGTGGGAGGGAGCAAGGAGTGCAGAGGCGTTTTCAGAGGCCCCGGACCGAGTGGAATGCACGAGTTTATAGTTGTTCGCGAGGGAGGATGAAGACCTTTGCTCCTAGAGCGCGTTCTGTCTTGGAGAAGGTGGGGAGGGGGGTAGCGGAGCTCAGCAGCAGCCTGGCATATTGCCCTGGTCGATGGGTGGCGGCTTCCGGTGCGCGAAATGCCAGGGTTCGCGCTCGGCGGCGGCGGCGGCAAGGGGGTCCGCGAAGAAAGCGGAGGGGGCGCTGGCCGCGTCCGCCATCGATCCGGCCGGGGGCGTTCGTCGCCGTCGTAGCCGCAACCTCGGTGCCGGGGCACCGGTGCGCGGAAGGCCGCCCCCCTGCGGAAAGGCCTCGACACGGATCCCCCGAGCAGCAGCCCGGCCCTAGCATGCGGCCGACCCTGACGCTGCATCCACCAGCCGCGTTGCCGAGTGCTGCATCGCGACTACTGCCAAGGACGCGCCGTTGCAGCCACCAGCGGGGATGCACGAGGAGGAGTGCGGCGCCGCTGCGACCACGAGCGGCACGTCGTGCGACGCGAGGATGCGGCGAGACGGCGACTCCGGGGATGCGTGGTTGCGTGAGGAGGACGACGACGGGGCGACGCGACTCCCGGGCCGGCCGTCGTGTGACGTGTCGCGTGACGCGGTCCATCCTGCTCCGGCGCTTCCCGATCGACCGGCGGCCGACGTGACGGGCGAGCGACGTCAGCGGCGCATGCGTTGCTGCGAGCCGGCGGCGGTGGCCGATCGCGGCGGCTCGCCGTCGGGTCACGAGGCCGGGGCCGCCGCCGCGGCTGGTCGCAGGGCCATGCCGAGCGGCATCATGAAGCCGCTCGTGGTGCTCGCCTTCCCGGGCATGTACCTCGTCTACAAGATCAGCGAGTTCAAGCGCCAGCAGCAGGAGCACAACCGGCGCAAGGTCACCGAGCGAGAGCTGGCCCACCTCAACCACAAGATCGTGAGTGGCCCCCTGTGTCATACGCGCGAGCACGCGCTGACGAGTCGGCGGCGGCCGTCAGTGGCGCGGTGCCCTTTACAGTCGTGTCTCTTCCTTGAGCGGCTGCGTGCTGTCCGCTGGGCATGTCATGTGGTCACGAAGATTCTTGGGCGGATCTGCGTGTCGTCTTGTTTCTCGAAAGTCGGTCGGCGATGCCCTCATCGATGGGCCTGGCGGCTGTTCAGTGTACAGCTGAGCAGCCGAAAACAACACCTTCGTAGCCACTGGCTAAAAATTTGCATAATTAGCGTCAGTTTGACTCGAGTCTAGAATAATAACGTTTGTTTCCATAGCCGTCCGAAACGTGAAGAGTGCGAAGCGTACTACACTCGCAGTTCTGTGGCTAAAGTGACAAGGTCAATTACGCTGCTTTGTAAACAAGGCCAGGATGAATTATGAACGTCGATATACGAAACGCAGCATGAGACATGACGGGGGTCCTTGGTGGTTCCCTAAACGAACTGCCTAGGTTCGGTACGGCTCGCGAGACGGACGAATGGCGGCAACGGTATGTGTCAGTGGTGGCACCAACCCTCCTCGGAGCAACAACAAAGGCGCCGCCGATCTCCGGCCCCTACTCCTGTGCGGCGTCGGCACGAAACGTGTTCAGTAGCTGCATGAATGACGCTAAGGAACGAAAAACAGTCTAATTGAAACAAGGACAAGGCAATACGGGAGAAATGTCAGTTTTCTATTTTTTTCGTGTACTGTTTAATTGCGCTGTTTTTGTTAGATTTTACGACGAACCGGCTAGAACTCATCGGTATTTTGCTCAAATGAGCCGATAGTGTTCATGGCGCCTTTGTCATTCCTGAGGTGAGGTGATTTGACACAAACTCTCTTTGAAGCCGCCATCGGACTAAAAATGGGCCACAAGGTGGACCTACGCCATGTTTCCACAAGAGGAGCCACTCAGTGCTTCACCCTTGGCCTTTACGGCCAGCCGAAAGAGCTAAGCTCCGACGCTCGGGGCCACCGGATGAGCCTCGTCCTTGGCCCATTCATCGCACGAGATCCCTCGCTTCCTCACCGGGAGCGCTCTTCATCCGCTCTCCTTTGTGCCCGAGCACGTGCGATGAAAAGGCGACCGAGGAGAGCAGTTTGCAGTGGGCGCCGTGATAGCGGGCTGGCCCTTATGAACCGCTCGCGGCTCTGGAAGTTCGCACATAAAGCGACCGCACGGGAGGCGGTCGCAGTGATTGCACATTCGAGCGAGCGCGCTCGGACGCCTTCATTTCCTTCGCCTCGCGCAAACCGCCTAGACATCCCCGTCGTTCGCTGATGGTAGGATATGCCTACCTTTTACTGTTTTGCGCAGCACAGTTTTAACTGCGGAGATAACTTCACGGCCGGTTCTCTTGGTCGTAAGGTCGTAAGGATATGGAAGCCCTACTAGGCCTGTGGGCGTAAGGATTTTGGCGCTGAAAATGATGTCAAGCTCAGAGCAGGAAGCTGTCATAAGCTGACCCAACGGTGCCGTCTCCTGTGTCTCTCCCGTGTTTCCGTATTCTTGTGCGCTTACTTTTTCATCAATATGAGCAACCAACAGGCCTACGAAAGAGCCCTGTTGGTCATCTCCAGCTGCACAGTAACCGCATAGTAATCACACAGTAGCAGCTGCATAGTGGTAGCGATTTTATTTCATTTTTCCTTTTGCGCCCGTCAGCCGAACAGCGACTACTCTGGCAGACAATTGGCACGGAGAACGCGTTACGAGCGAAGACGAATCATTGGGCTACGGCGAAACACGGCGAGGCAGCTCGATCTTGACGAAGGACATCGAGTCTCACTTATTGACGCGCACCAGCTTTGTTTACTCCGTTCGGACGATTCACATCAGCGAGGCGGCGCCGTGAACGTATAGAACCAGTCCCCCCCCCCCCCTTACTCTCCCTCCCCGCCTCCTCTCGTCACGGCTGGCACCGCTTTCCTCCCCGCACCAGCGTCGGGAATAAAGAGCGACGTCCCAGATGTCACTGATGCCCGTCGTCAGGCAACCGTTACGCGTGCGGAAAGTCCCGTTCGCATGGCATTGACGCGGGCTAAATATGGAAAGGCGGCGGCAGAGGGAATGCCCGCGCGAGGCTTCTGTGCAGCCACCGCCCCCGGCACGGCGACGTGGGAGGAGCCCCTGATCTTGTGGGGTCGCTCCCTTTCCTTTCCCCGCTGTCTCTGTAGGCACGCTGCCAGCCTGCCCCAATGCGGCCGCTCATTTTCATTTTCGTCGCTCGTGCCGTGGCTCCCAAGAGCGCTGGGGAATAGCGAGAAATAAGGTTAGGGTTCAGAAGGCCTTGAGAGAGGCGGGGGCAATATGGGAGGCGAAGTTAGCTGTTTTACAAGCTGTTAAGCACATTTTTCGGAGCCTTAAAACCGATATTAGGCGCCCCTCTCCACCTTGCTGTTGCGTCTCCTGGCTGTGCAGAGAGGCGGTGTTGGAGACACTGAGCAGAACACGCTGATGAAATGGCCCATGCTCAGGCAGCGTGGATAGCACGTCGCGGATGTGGAATAAGCCGAGCTCTTTGTTACGTATGTTTTTCTCGTCTTTTTATTTTTTTATTGACTTCGCTTGCTTACTACAATTTTCATTTTTGAGCAGTGGGTTCTCGTCTCTGACATAATTGATATTTGAGGTTAGATGCAAATTGCGAAGAAGGTAACTCACTTTTCATGATGGGCTTCGCTACTAGCCCGGTTCCAAAGAGATATGTCTATGCTCGATCTTTATACGCCTCCCTTTAGGTATGAACGCCGGGACCAGTATTCCAGATTGGACCGTGTTAAACGTGACACGACGGCAAGGAGCACGACAAGCAACTCTTGATGCCGTGCGTGTTGTTGTCGTGTGGCACTGCAACATAAATAAGCGTGCATTACAAAGTCTTGCAGTCTTTGCCCCAGAGACAAAATATGTCTAACTACAGACATCGACGTTTAAGTTAAGTAATACAACTACCCTGCTCTAGATTAATCAGCGTGAAAATCGTCCTGACGGTTAGCATCACTGTTGTTCATCGCTGACTTTTGTAAACGAGCATTCGCGAATGAAAATTTTGTGTAAAATTTTGTGTGAGAAGGAAGGTCAAAAGCAGTGAGGCGGTGGTGAGGAGCACTGTCGAAAGGCAGAGAAACAAAGATGCCCGGGCTATGGGAGATCGGGTCAGCAGAGGACCACAAGCGTAAAAGCTACCAACGAGAAAGTAAAATAGTATTACAGGAAAATGAAGGCGTGGAGGACAACTAAAAAAGAAAAGACATTGTAGAACTGAGCTTACCGGCTTAGCTCATTAATTAGCGAAAGCTGGTTGAATAAGCGACGTTTCTGGTAGGTAAGGCCGGTCTGGCGCATGCATGCAACAAGGAAAGTAGGGCTGGCACAAGCATATTCATTGACATTTTATGCAGACGACGAGCCAACCCGACACACAAATGGCTACTTGGCTTTGCTTTTATGTTTCGCACAAGTTTAGCTGCTTGGTTTCGCTTCTCTTTTCGGGTATGTTTAGCTACTTGGTTTTGGCCTGTTTGTTTCGAGCACGTTGTGGTACTTGGCTTAACCTCTTTGTTTCAAACTAGTTTTGCCACTTGGCTTCGCCGCTTTATGAGTTAGCACCACCGCTAGCGGTGCGGTCTTGCGTTTTCAGCTAAGATTTCAACACGCTTTCGACTTTCCCGTCGGTATTAAGAATATCCATTTCCGCCGGCATGACGAAACTACTACACGGCGAACACTTTTCGCGAACATCCGTCGCGGTATCCGCTTTGTTTCTCGTTGACGCGGCACTGAACTTCATTGCTAACTCCGAAATGGCCTGTATAAAGCTCTGCAACTTTCACTGTAAAATGAAGAGTAGCTGCTTGCAGGACGGCCTGAAAAACACGCACGCAAACAGGCCACACTCCCTTTCTTTTACGTCTCCGCCGAAGCGTGCTTTGCCACATTAACACAATGCTTGTAAAGAACGCATCTTTACAAGCGCGAACAGTGCAACGTTTTAATTTTGCATGCAGTGTGTTGAAGGGAAAGTTGCACGTTCCGGCCCTTCGCTTTGAAGCCCACTTCTCGTGCGACCGATGGGTGCTCCGATAATGGGAACAAGCGGGTATACTTACACGCTCGTTCTCGCCCCCCCCCCCCCCCCCCCTTCTCGCGCCCGGGAGGCGGCGGTTGTGCAGATTGCGGATGGGTTCGCTCTTTGCGTTTCGTTTATCTCACGTCGAGCGCTGGAACGCGGAACGTTGTGACGGTATTTGAGGTTATTGTTAACAGCGACTGCAATTAGCCGCGGTGGGGACAAGCTCGAGCTGCAAGATGAAAAAAAAAACAATTGGGGACGCTGGAGAGGCGAGGAGACGGGGTGGGGGTATGCGATGAACGCAACAACAGTAAATGAGCAAACTTGTAGCTAGCACCGAGTGAGTCACGACAGCGCACGAGCGACCGCGGTCGTCTGAAGAGACAGAGGAGAAGAGAGAACTAGAGAGCGCCTAGCCCGATAAGCGCGGACAAAGGGAAGAAACAATGAAAGAGCGAAATGGCGACACAGCTTTTTGCGCACGCAAAACGAGAACGCTTGGGCAGAGTTTGTTCTCGGTAGGAGCACAATGTCATGCACGTAACGGTATGGTAGTTGTTTTTCCTTTAAGCTTTAAATCGTCGACTGCAGACAATGGGCGCCTGTGCTCTCTTTTTGCTAGTGATATATGGTGCGCGGCTTTTGCCGGGTGATAACTTGTTTGGGTTGCTTCAACGCAGTTGAAAGATAAAGCGGAAAACTTTATGGCGAGAGAAGACCCTCCCGGGAACCTTACTTTTTGTTCACTTTTTTTGGGGAAGCGGGTGGTTTGTGGAACACAATGCCACATGGCCTGATATTCTTGCATCCAGTTACTGCAGTTGGTTGTTAGCAGTTGTAATGACCGCTCTTCATAACAGCCGCTGAGCATGACCTTTAATTATCACGGCGGTGCTCTCTTTGCAAGTTTTTTGGCGGTTTTATTGATTTGACCGTGGTCTTTGACTGTTTGAATACCTTCAGCACGTTCGAAGTCTTTTGGGCGCCTGCAGTTGATTATAACAATTCAAAGGCTTTCACTGGGGCGTGCGTGAGAGTACCTGAGAAGCGCGGGCTGCAATCATGTTCTGTAAAAAAACAAAAACATGTCGACCGCTCTAATTTCATTCTCTGGACTTATCTCAAAATGCCTCACTTGATCGACGCCCACGCATATCATGTTTGTGTGCTAACACATGAGTAGTATTGCGAGGAGAAAAGTTCTTACTGGTATTAAAAAGACAGCATACCCAACAGACTTAACTGTTAAATCAATGGTCTTTCAAGTCGCTGCACATGATCAAGCGCGTTTACGCGCTTACTTCAACACTCCAGCAACATTTGACACGAATAGTCAAAGCATTTAAAAGTAAGAAAAAGAGGAAATTATTAAAACATAAATTATTGAGTTTTGATGAAAAAAAAACATTTTGCATGAATAAAAAAATGTTTCGTGTAACTTAAAACTTGGCCCACAAATGTTACGCGGTGCATGAAAGTATCGTGGAGGTGAATCTGTGACACACTGAACTCCCTCTTTGCAATCCCGACATTGCCAGCTGGTGAGGTAGTGCAGCAGCCTCAGTGCCTCGTGGTAGCACCGACGCGAAAAATCTGCGCCCACTGTTTCTCATGAGGAGCGTTTTTAAAGGGCTGGCACTTTGCACGGAGCTGTCGTAACCCGCTCGTTTCCCTTGAGCCGCATTCGAGGCAGTCAGCGCATCGCTGCAGCGGCAGTCACATGCCCTGAACAGCGATCTGCTGCGCCGCAAAGAAGACCGTAATGTGGAGGGGGAAAGAGGAGGGGGCGTGGCAGCATGGCGTGACGGAGCCGTGGCGTGTCCGTGGCTCATCGGCTGGGGGTCTCCTCGCATCAGGCGCCGACGCTGTCAGTTCCGTCGCCGGAGGTCACGACAGGGCGAGCACGAAACACGGAGAAGACTCGCACACACGCCGACGCTGGCCTCCCGGGAAGTGATTCTTCTGCCGGGGCATCGTTCTCGCTAGCCGCGGTCGGACCAAGATGCGACGTCGTCGCGACAGCTGTGTTGCGGCTTATCCTTCGCGGTGCCGCTGACGCACGACCTCTCCCCCTTCCGTCCTATACTTCTATCCACGATATATTTTTCTCGTCACTGATCCGGCAAGGCCGTCGTAGCGTGGCTGGACAGCGTGCGTGTGTGGAAAGGGAGCTCAGGCCTGTCTCGCGTCCCAGTTCTGCCGGCAAAGCGAACACGTCGGCCGGATTTTGGTTGCATCCTGCGGCGCTTATGGGAGGGCGAAGATGGGATTCTGACAGCAGGTATACGGGGTTGTGCAGCAGAAGCATCGCGTCTTTGTGCTAGATGGGCGACCGCTGTACGAAGCTGAATTCTGAAAAAAAAAAATGAGGAATTTCAAAAATTGAAGTTTGCGTGTTTTGTTCGTGCGTTCCCTCTCGTGCAGTGAGTAGTGCATCCCTGTTTCTCAGAGTAACTAATTCCTTACGTGTTCTGTTTATTGTGAGACTTGTTTTGCACTCATTAAAGTCGGTGCCCGCAGTCTATCATAAATGATGCTTTGAATGCACTTTCCTCAATTCGTTTTCTTAATTTAAGATGCTAGCAATGTCAGTTCACAAGGCTTCACGTTTAATTCGGTTTTATTTATATTCAGTAAGAAATGCCCTTTGAAAATTCCGCAGTCGTGTAAGTAAAAAAACTGAAAGAAGCGGCAGGAAATTACCTTGAGCTATTCAGCGCAAAAATTAACGAGCCACTCGTTTTCATAGCATAGAAAAGGAACCAGCGAAAATAGACGCAAGACAAGAACAAAGGAGGCACACACCACAACGCTGTAAAGGACTGCAAATGTTCTCCTAGTTTTCACATTGCCAGCATTATCGGGCGGGGGAAATCTAAACGTGAGCGTGAGCTATTGGAGGCATTCATGATCAGAAAGAATAAGCAGAAATGCGTCAGCGAGCCGTCTGTGATTATCACTGAAAAGGAGTACAAGTTTTTATCGTTATAGTAGGCATGTCATCATGTGGTGCGCGAAGTGTATTGTCTGTAGGGTGGGTGCGCAGGCAGGAAATTCCTTTAAAATGAGCGATTTTCATCGCAATACACCAGTTGTAAGTCCAGCGTTGTGGTGTGTGCCTCCTTTGTTCTTCTATTTTCGCTGGTTCCTTTTCTATGCAATATGAACCAACTAGCCCAGCAGTTTGCACTACTGAACCACTCGTTTTCCTACTTGCTATTGAATGAAGTCTTTTACAAAAGCACTTGTTTTAAAAGAAGCTAAGCTTTCATTTTTTTGCCTTAAATCTCTGTTCTTGTTCTTTAGTCGATCTAAGTGCTCTGGCCGTAGCAGTAATAGGCGGACGCTGTAAAAGCGTGGAAGTACAGCGGTTCCGAAACCAGATAACGGGCCGGAAACTGTCGGACAGCTGTCGCAAGAGGCAGGGCTGCAGATTGTTCTGCACTTCCTAAAGCACTCGGGCGCTCCCATCAGACGAGCGAACACTCGAAAACGGGAAGCAACTGCGCGGCGCAATTCGTTCTTGGCAAAATCGTGTAATAGAGGCGTATAATGCCTCTTTCTTTTATTTTGCTAGGCAGTGTTGTAAAAGGATTCATCCTGAAAATAAGGTACAAAAGACAAGGGTAGACTTCAACATAAATCCTTTCTCGCTTCCTCCCGTCCCCACCATTATGAACTTCACGGGCAAATCCGAATGAAGATGTTTTCTTTAAAGCGTGCTTTGCAGTAAGAACAGTGTGTTTGCCGAGAGTGCACCTTACAGGCGTAAATGGCGCGGCATTTTACTCTGCACACAAATGCAGCTCGGGATCATGCGTCAGAATGTACCAACTGGCTCAACTCTCCGCTTGGATACAGTTCCGGATAAGAGGCTGGCACTGCTATTCTCATAAATTTGTATGCTCTTGTTTGTGCGTAATTGTCTTCTTAGACAATACTGTGAACCATAAATGTAACATTTCCCGCTAAGGTAAAGTTTCGTGCAAAGATGACTATCGAATGTACACGTTGCGTTAGGACAGCCCACATGGCCATAGACGAGCTCTTCACGCCTGCATTGTCACTCGCCGGTATACACATAAGAGACCGATCACACCACATGCACTGAGCGTGAGCTTTGTTTCTGCGATGGCCGTGATGGCTGCAGTTCTCACCAGCTGGTATTGTTGGGCTTATGGCTACAGAGGTTCGACAGCAGAGTCTAACCACACTGTACTTTATAACTGAAGACATCAGCTAACGTCATTCCTCTAGACGCACTTTGCATAGAGATTTCTGAAAGAGATGTTTGAATAAAAAATTGTAAAGACATTTTAAACTTATTACTTTGCGGCAGTTTAATCAGAGAACGAGCCGTCAAAGTAAATTAAAAAATTTTACATGAAATTTCAATCTCCATAGGAAGGTTTTGATAATATCACAACTATACCGTTGTTTGCATTCGAACCAATTGTCGCTTTGCGTTTCCAACAGCACAGTTAGTTTGAGCCGTGTAACTGTATAGAACCCGATATTTGACGAAAATACAGACAGCAACCAGCTTTTCGTAGTTCTGGCTCAAAAATTCATTGTACATCGTCATGCTTTCGCTTTCTTTACACAAAATATGGAAGACACTCAGTGGTTCGTGTAGACTCGAGAAGTTTTTCTGCATGGCCGCTGTAAATCGAAGCCTACAGGTGTATTTCAGCTTGTTTCTGTTTACCTGCACTATACGATTATACTCGTGTGAAGGAAAGCAAATGCTTTTATTGCTAAGGGCCTACAAAAACGCTAGAAACATGTGATAATTTGTGAAGGGAAATGCTTCAAGAAACTAGAAAGAATGGCTCGTCGAGAACTGGTCGGTATAACATAACGATCTTTCCGGCTGCACTTCATTTTTTCCCTCTCTGTGATTGGCTTCTATGAAGCTTCACCCCCCACCACTGCTGGGCTTTTGCCACTGACGAAGAGAGAAGCTGGGGCGTGATGTCACTTGTGCCACTAACAAAATAGGGTAAAAAAATTAAAATGAAATCGTTATATTGAAATCTGTTCCGCTCTCCTTCTGATGTCAACACCCTCACCAATATCATTTTCCTCTTGACACATCTGTCTCGATACTGGCCGGTTGCGATTTCTTCTGCCGTTCGACGATCCAATGATGTTTCATTCTAACGGAGAATCTGAGGAGTAAAATTTGGCGAAAATAAAATTTTCACGGAGTTCCTAAAAATTTTTAATTTCCTCACTTTTTGAAAATTGACAGAGCATAATTTCAAGCTGCTGCCGGAAAAACTAGCCTCAAAAAAGGAAACTTGGGTGCTACCTGAGGAAATTTTCGGTTACGGCACACAACATCAATGCGACGACCTATCCTTCTTGCTTGCCACGCAAACTTTTTTATCCGTTTCTATGCTTTGCTGATCTTTAACTGCTCTGAAATTTTTCACACTCCTTTCTCTAGGTATTGTCACATCATTAATGACAACGAAGAGCAAAGAGAACATCGAATCAAAAAGAAGGAAGTCTACGTCGTGGCTTGGGGTAAAACTAAGCATGAAATGACTTCAAATTGCTTAACTACTGGCTTTTAACTGCACTCATTTTGATTCCGTTGCATTGTGACTAGTGCAGCGAAGTCTTGTTTTTAATGCCTGAGCATTAAAAGGGAGATGTCGCGGATAATGTAGCGGATGAGTAAACAGAGTAAAGCCCTAGGCGAAAGCCTAAGAATGAAGCCCTGTGCACCGAATTGTGAGCAAACTGTCCACCGTGGCAGGTGGCAGTTAAATTAATGATTGGTCGCAAGAGGTTGCCCGGCAAGACCAACCTGGGTCCCATAAGTTCCACCGGTGGCAACACCTGCAATCACAGGACAGTGGCGCATCGCTTAAACCGCTGAACCTCTGCGCCAGGAGTGGCATTAGGACCACCAGGGATCTATGAGTGTAGAGAATGACTGCTGTCGCTGCTTTAAAAGAAGACGACGAGTACGATGAGGCAAAAACAATAAATGAAAAAAAAATTAAAAAGAAATCAGTATGTGGTCAATGAGCGTAGTTCGTAACGACGACCACCTACGCATTTCAGTCGTGTCGCCCTAACGAGCGCCATTGAGTTTTTTTTTTTTATGAATGATGGTAGGTGAGGTATTGTTGAAACTTTTCAGCAACTCTACAAAACTGGAGGTCGGACGAGTGTTCACGAGACCTTTGCTGAAAGCTTGCCCTCTCCGACTATAAATATTTACCGATCTTACCTCTGTTGCACGGAGCACCGCTGGTCCCGGTAGATGCCTTTTCCTCCCATAATAGGAAAACCTGTTTTAGTATAATTTAGTGCGGGGCTCTACAACAATCTTTTTTTTCTTTTTGTGGAGGCTCTAAAAACCATCACCACTAAAGAGCGTGGATATTACCACGCTTTCTCCCATCTAAGCTCTGAGCCAGAAATTACTAAGAGTGCTGCGGGTGTTTCGAACCTTATAGACCAACAAATTTTCTTCAACTATTACTTCAACACGAAACCGTTCATTACACCCTTAGCGATTAAGTTCCAAGGCACATCAGCTCCAGTTCGCTTCTCCACGGGGCCTAAATTGTTCGCGCGGTTCAGCTAGTTCCATTCTTGGCTACTTGTATACGCATCAACCCATTAGCACTGCTGCCAAGGTTTTGGAGCCTAGAGGCAACGCGACGCACGTCGTCGAGCAGCAACTAGTTTTCCTCGTGTCAATGATTTCGCTGTAGCGCGTCCGCAGCGCGGCTCCGCTTGGCCAACTTCGAGCGCGAATGAGAGCCGTTGTCCTCGCCGCCTCTGAGTGGCTGCGTCTGCCGCAGCGACTGGCCCTGTTCGCAGAGGCGGTCCCCCGTTACGGTCGACGCGCATGACTCACGGCCGGGACACTGTCACGCAGCGGTTGCGTGGCGGGTCAGTTAAAGATGGAACACGATGACGTGTTCGCGCGTGTAAGTCCAAGCTTTCCTGCAGTGCGCGCGGCCCTGTTGACTGGGCGTTCAATGACCGTTTGTTGACGGAAAGCGCGCGTACGCATTGTGTGTGGCAGGACGCGCAGTGCGCGTGTTATTTCATTTATTCAACATCCCGCCGATAACATACCGAGAGCATAGCAGACGTGCAAAGAAGAATTTGTCTCATTTATCGCGTCATACACGCTGAGAATCTTTCTTACTTTATTTCTCTCTCTCTCTCTCTCTCTCTCTCTCTCTCTCTCTCTCTCTCTCTCTATTTCTTTCTTTCCCTCTCTATTTCTTTCTTTCTTTAAACAAGCTCTGCTCTCATTACGACTTGTGTAGCCATGCGGGCGCAATCATATCGCATTTTGTTGCTGTAATTTTGAATTCCTGCTTCAGCGTTCTTTCTTCGTTGAACGAGGAAGATGTCGTTGGAAGTCGTTGCCGAGGAAGATGCATATCTGGAGTGCTGAATAAGAGGTGACCGCAAAGGCGTCCTTGTAGGCATCCGTGAGGGTGCGATCTACTCTCCAGGCATTTTATTCATATAACTATGTGCTTCGGAGGCACATTCAAAGTGTGGAGAGCAGACAAAGAAAAGGCACGGAGGTTGACCGGTCACAGGTCCGGTTAAGCGCCTATATATGTCGAAAGGGGGAGATTAAAGCATGAAGAGCCCATATGCGTATAGGTATGGGAAAATTGCCATTGAAACAGAGCATGAAACGGGGAGGAGGAACGGGAAAAAAACTTTATTTCAAACAAAAGCGAAGCCCTGAGGAGTGAATGATCTCGAGCGCGCCTACTGAATTCCCGGTCGGTCCGGACAGCAGCTTGTAAAGGGTGGTTAGTGCAGCCTCACTGCTTGCGTGCGGAGACCCCGAGGTAGTTTTGTTCTACCGTGTGGAGTTGTTTTTGAAACATGCCGGTATCGGAGGATTTCGGGTAAACATTAACTAACATCCGTCCTCTCGGGTGTCATTACCGACGTTCGCGTTGCCGATGACCCCCTAGTGGCCGGAAACTCATTCTGGAATAATACAAGGTTTCATATTATGTCCCGAAAAGTTGTTAATGGCACTACTGATGCCTGCTTGGCTGTCCGATGAAAGCGTAATGATGTTTTGGCAGCCAACGGAATGGTCGATCGGTACAGCTTAGCGGTGCGCCATTGCCCGTCTCAATGGCTGTTGGAGATTGCGCACCATCATACTACTTGTTCACGCGAAGCATAACACGCGATGTATGGCGTCCCTTTTTTATGTTGGGTCCTTCTTATTTGTTGTGATCAAACGTTCGGCGTGAGCCCAGCGGGTTACGATTGATGATTTTTGGAGCTCCTTGGCGTCTGTTCTTGAAGCGTCTTAAAAAAAATAAAAGAGGCAGATAACCAGCCCAGGCGCCGAGCAAGAAAATCAAGTAAGTCTAAATACTAAAGTAAAGCAAAGAGAAAATTAGAATTACAAGATAGTAAAGGAAAGCGCGTCAATTACAAAAAAAGGAAGATAAAAAGCGTTGCACGCACGAAAAATAAAAGAGTAAACCTATGCGGCTCTCAAGTTCTGTTGATCCGAAAAAGTTCGAGAAGAGCCTATGAGTTCTGTCCTGGCGAGTCACTCAGAGAGAAACTTTCAGTAGGATAACGTGTGGAAGGTGAGCAGATGCAAAGCGTTTAGGTTGCAATTGTCGGTGTCACCGCTTGATAGCAGCCTTCAGTTTTTTTTTTTTCTGTTCCGCTAGTAAGTGCCTTATGTTGCGAATGTTTAGAAGGCTTGGGAGTGAAACGAGCTCCAGTGTACTTTGGTATTTTTAAGGCAACCATGTACATGTGTCCGGTAACCTTGGCATGTGTACGTATGTAAATAAAATTTTTGCTAACCATGATAATTTCTCATGTCACAGCACATGATCGCGTCGGTTTGGTTATTTATATAAGGCATACTTAATGCCGTAAATGGCATTCACTCTGTGAATATTTGTGTTAGGTAACTTGTGCGCTTGGAAAACTTTCATTTGTATATGCTTTGGAATTCTGTTCGTTAAGTGAACAGAAGTTGTCTCTCTTACTACGTTAAGCGAAAGGCCGCGGCCCCTAGTCACTGAACTCCCCTCTGTAATTCCGTAGTTATCTTTCTGCACCACCTTTACAAGTGGCCTGGGACACGCACTCACTGAGAAATGGGGGCACGTATTGGTTAGCTTGTAGATTTCTTCCAGTTTGCGTGAAGGCGTCAATTTTTTTTTCGATTTTCAGCATTCACATATTTACGCGGTTGTCCTTCCTTGCGCACCTTACGTTTTCCTGCAGCAAGAAACCAAAGACTGCGTTTTGTACCGCATCTGAGATTGCTTACATGGGCCCGCTCTTTGTTCAATCCATTTTCTTGTATCCCTGGTACGCCTCACTTTCGCCCTGGGCACTACGACGAGTTCAACATTTTCTTAAAAGCACTCGGCCCAGAACTTTTCCTGACCTTCCGGATACTGTCAACTTTAGTTTCGTAATATTTAGGTCTGACTCATTCTTTGTTAAAGGCAAGCAAGTGCAAATAAAAAAAGACGAAACGGGTTTACGTATTTTGACAAGAGTTTTAGCGAAAGCTTTAAAGGGAAGAGGTCACAGGGGTCCCCTATGTGTAAAAGGGTTTAACGAGACTCACGTGACCAATTCAATAGGTCATGGGGCTCATTTGACCAGATGACAAAATCATCACGTGACTTTTTAACGGCGTTAAAGAAGTGACCGGGTCACGTGGGGATGACGTCCTTCCACGCGGACGGCATGATCTCCGCGCAACAAGCCTTTCTGAGCCGACGCCGTTATCAAAGCTCGGGCAGCCTGAAGCGAACCTTGTCAGAAGTCATTGCCACTCGGCACACCTCACGCTTAGCCAAAACAGGCCTGTTTAGAATGCTCGCCGTCCGGGGCCGCATGCAGCCGGAGCGCAGTAAAACCCGGGAGGTGCTCGGATGGCACCCGCGGCTCCCAATGTTCGTCGGAAGAAACCGCACTCGCGAAGATGACGGGTGTAAAAACCGAGCTCGGCCGAAGGAGATACACGCGAGCCGGGGATATACAAGACACGCTGGGAGATCGATACCCGTAGCGACGTTAAAGGTCGCGGGTGCCGACGTGCGCTTCGCACTAACGACAGGCCCGCACCATCGGGCACCCTTCGGCGCGAGATACGGCGGCGGAAATGAAGCAGCGGCGGCAGGCGCTGGCTGTAATCACGCAGAAAGGTGGGCGGGAGAGATCGAGAGCGCGAGCACGTGTATAGAGCTGGTGCTGAAAGCCTTGGATTCGAGGCCCTCGCCTCGCCCGTGAGGCCCTTTTCCTATCTCGGCTCGGAGGGCGGCTGCGGTGATGAAGCGAAGGCGTACATCGCGACGATAACGCGTTGTGGTAGTTTCTGCCGAGAGATAACGGAAGCGTAGCTGGCTCGCCGCTCTGTTTGTGGTGCGTGAGTAGGGCTGAACTGGGGGGACCTGCTTTTGTAGCAGCGGCGCTCTGAGAGGATCATTGGTGCAGGAAGGTGTTTTACAGCGTAGAGGGGAAGATAAATCTCATATACGCCTTTCATATTGTAAGGCCGACTTAATATCAAGGTTCCATGCCGGACTAAAGGCTTGTGTACTGTGCGATGCCAGTGCACGTTAAAGAATCCAAGGTGGTGGAAATTTCTGAAGCCCACCACTACGGCGTCCCTCAAAGCCTGAGACGCTTTAGGACATTAAACCCCTTAAAAAAAATACCGAACTGAACAAAGGCGCTTGCGTGCAAGACGATTTTCAGGCGGTTCAGGTGTCCAACGATATATGAGACAGATACTGCGCCATTTCCTTTCCCTCCAAAACCAATTAAAAAGAAATTAAAAAAAGGCTTGGTTCACATAGTACTCACGTCCCTTGAAATGTTTCCCCAAGGAAACTACACGTATTTTTCTTTGAAGTGCCCAAGGTTTGACTAAGGGCCTTTTTTTACCTTGCGTGCGCACACCCAACCTGCGAGCACATTCGCGATATTACGTGGCTGAATGTCGGCATCAAGAAGCAGATGGCATGTCCTGTAGTGTTTACTTTAAACGTTTCAAGCAATGTAATTTCGCTTCATCACGACTTATCCGGCCAGAAGTGCCGTACCATGAAATTGTTCTTTTCTTGTGATGCCGGCAAATAATACGCGATTTCATGAACCAAGCTTCAAGAAACCCTTCGTTCAACTATCTGTGTAATCCTAGCGGTGGGCAGTCTTTTTGCACTTTTCTAACTTTCTCTGCGTGCTCTGAAACTCGGAGGGGGTTATAAAAATATATGTCTTTCATGAACACAGTGTCTTGCCATCAACCACTTTCTAAATATTAATCACGAGTATAAGATGAACCACTTGATTTATGCCCGCGGAGAGCGCACAACAAAAGAAGAGAGGGGAGGGCGTGGCACTAGCATTTTGTGCGTGGTTCTGTTGTAGCTTGAGTCCTCTTCATTGATATGAAAAGCTCTATGACACTGTAACAGCAGCACGCGAACTTAGCAGGCTGTCATATTTGGTTCTAATTAGTGACATGCATTTCTCTTCTCCGCACTCCTCACCATTATGCGCTCTTCATGCAGGTAAGACACTGCACTTAACCATTCAGCGTCTTGTAGCATTACCCGTTGATGCATCTTAGCCCAAATTCAAAAGCCATTTATTTTTATTATAACTTTGTGCGCCTATCTCCTTCCGTCTTTCCGTCCTTATTTCCCTTCCCAACACGGAGTAACATGTCAGGGAATTTTTCATGGCGGCAAAAATTTCTGCTTTTAAATAAAAGGATTTCTCTCGCTCTCTGTTTCAGACCCTCTCAGTTTACTTACCTTAGCAGCTTAACTACCGTCATTAGAATACCTATTCACTTGCCTACAGTAATACTGTAATCTACTTTCCAACGACATTCAAGCATCGAGGCGAGTTGAAAACATGCGACCTTCATTTCAATATCCACAGCGCTGAAATATTCATAAGGTGTCTTTTATGGCGATGCTCATGCACTCTTGCTTCCATGCGCACGTTTTGCTATGAAATTAAACATGCATAAAAGATTTTGTTCGTTCAGATCCCGTACACGCATTTTTTATGGAAGGCAGAGGCATTTGAAACATATCCTGATATCTAGCCTTGCACAAGGAGCGCACGTCCCCAAGAGAGAGAGCGTTGTTTTCAACAGCGCCAGAAAGCACCGCCCTTGAGGCGTCGCTGCGAAACAGGGAGACAGTTTGTCATTCTTTGCCCTTATCATCTGTCCAGAACTATTCGCTGTCACGAAAACTGTATCGCAGCCTGCAACACCGACGAATTTCTCTGTCATTCATCATTCCACTCGCGTCGTCTGCGCGGGACCGCCTTCCGCCCGTTACTTCACTAATCTCCCGTCACGACAATCTTTAATTCGTTTTTCTTTCATCTATATTTCTGTTGAATGATTAGTTTTTGTTGATTTATTATTTTGTTGACTCCCCCAGCTTATCGCTTCTTAAAAAAACAAGCGGCAAGCGTGGCTCCATAAATTATGTAAACCGTTTATTTCATCGAACATTTTTGTTGCATTAACTTACAAATAAACGGCATCTTGTTAAAGAATCCTTTTTTCATGTGGACTTAGTCGCTTTTTATTCTGGGTCCTTCAAGTTGCCCTGCCTCCTATTTTAACCGCAGGCTGTTCGCTTATTTTTGCCAGGTTTTCGTTAATTACGTTTCTGTTGTGTTCTTCTGTGTTGAAGTAAAATATCTGCACTCGAGCAAGAGACTCAACGGTTGCACAATTTCCAGCACTGCTAACTTGTTGGCCTGTTATCTTCCTGAGAGCTCTTTCTACTTGCTCTATTTACCACATTCTACAGCCTGCACCATGCCCGTTAAGACGCACACTAAAATGTATATATCCCTTTTCGTGTTCCCTCTCTCAGTCCTTTTCTGCATTACGATGACTTTTTTTCTCTTTTTGCTTTTCCCTGTTCGTTCTTGTCCTGCACTGTGCCGGAATAGGCGCACCGTATGATGCTTATTTTAATTTTTGGTTTTCCCCATGACGTCAGTGACAGTGCCACGCGAACAAGGAACATGACCTCTAAGTCAGGGATTCTTGGATACCAATTTTAATCTTGAGGCAACTGTGGAATATCGTAAAGTACTGTTGTAGAGATATTGAAAGTAATGGTTCATTTTTACGATGCGTACCAAAATCTTTCTTTTAAAGTTTGTCCATCGGTGGCACTGAGTGGTTAAGACCGCAATAAAAAAAAATAGGTAACGTTCCTGACGAAAGCAAAAGTGCTAATAGAACTCCAGATATTTTTACTGTTGTAGTGAAATCTTACGATACACGTAAAATCGCGTTTCATTGAGAAATGCGCTTGTTCAAAATTTCTAGGTATGATTTCTTGAGATGTTCATTCTACTAACTTTAGATCTTGTGATAGGGAAGTTTTAGTACGGTTGTCAATACAAAATGATGTACTCGTTTCAGGGTTTCAGGAAATAAGGGTGCAATGTGGTATTGGTCACAACATTTAGCGATCTTGATCCGGCTATGCATAATCGCTTTTGTACCAACCAAAATTGCTTAACGACAATGCACCGCGTAGATGCTCAGGAAACTTAGCTCCACGGCCAATTCCTTGCCGCTATCAAAATATAAACGCTGCTTTTTGCGTGCATGGATCATCAGGAGCGATGATATGCAGTTTTTTAGCATTTTTTCCCGCCGTTAGAATACAGTTGAGGCAAGAAAACTCGTAAACCAATTATGGGTGATAATAAATTGCAACCAAAATTATCGAAAGGTATTCGAGACAATTAGAGGCCTTGGTCCTGTATCGGACAATGCACGCTTCTTGCCGTTATTGATGACGACGGCGCACTCCTGTGTCGCAAAATATCGCCCGCACCACTACTGCTTATAGTAAGCGCACACGTTGGTAGTGGTGGCAAGGGCATTGAACTAAACTTGATTATACGCGCCTAATGTTTTTCGCAACTGCCTCGAAAGCGCAGAACTGCTCCGTGCATAACTGCACAGCAAAGTTGATGGAAGAGTTTTCAGGGAACACTGTGAAAGCATCAGAGAAAACCGCACAACCTACCCTCTATACCGCACATCGCTCAGCAAAATCGCGCACACATCCTCCGCAAAGTTCAGACTGACATTCTTCTCACCCCACTAATACTCTGCAACATCGGATTGTGCGACGCAGGTCACTGTCCCAACTGTCTGCAGGTCAGAGTAGATACAGAACACGTCCTAATAAGGGAGTGATTACTCAGTGGCATCCACCCAAGCACAGCAATACGGTGAAAACTATGCACCTTCCACGGAAATTTCGTAGTTAAAAAAAAATCTTCCTGGTCCGGGGTTTCGAAATCGGGACCACCGCTCAACTGGAGCAGTCGCTCTACCATCTGATCTATCCGGGACGGCTAACATATGGTAACGCGAGAGCGAATTGACCAATAACACGAAGTGGGAACAGTGCTGACCAAACTTTTAGGGGGAATCCCACAAGGTGGAGTAGATTTGTATTAGGGAGTGATAATTACACATTGGCATCCACCGAAGCATAGCCGTATGACTACGCTTGGGTGGATCTACGCCACCTCTGGGGACTTCTCCGAAGGATTTGGTCAGAACGCGTCCCGTACTAACGTTACTTTGACATTAATTTCCCTGAATTTTCTCACCATTTCCCTTTCCCGAGGAGTGATTTCTCTTACTCGGTGTCGGCAGATGACCAGCAAGCATTCCTTTTCAGTGGGAGTTTTTTTTTCCTCCTCCTCCTCTCGGGAAAATAAAACTGGGTCTGCTCTCTCATGCAGAGTGTAATGCGGGGGTGCAGTCAGCACTTAATTCTCGCATCACTGCATCCCGCGTGAAAAATGCAGCCGTTTTCAAGATTGTCGTCGTGCATCTTCTTCCCAATAGTGTGCTCGCTGCCTTCGTGTTGTTTTCTTTTCGAGGAGACCGCTTCAGGTGACACCCACCGCCACTCTCGTTGACAGGTGGCGCTTCTGTCAAAGGTCACCAGTCGAACCAGCGGGGCAAGGTGAAGTGGAGAGGAGGGTTTCTGCGCCTTCGATCAGGAGTCGTTTGACGTCACACCCATCCCCCCGGACGGAATCAATAGCAGTGCCCGGCTCTGCTTAGGAGTGGAGGGAGCGAAGAGGGGAGGGGACGCAGCTGCCGGGGCTGTCTTCGAGGACGCACTAGCAGTGTGGTCTCACTTCGGCTGGGCCCTCTGAATGTCCAGTACGCCGTCTCTTTCGGTGGCTGAGTGAAGCGCGCGTGGCCTCTTAGATGGTATCGGAGGACAGTTGGATTGCAGTGATTGGCACATACTCATGCGTGGCAAAACAAAAAAAAAAGGGGGGGGGGGAATTACTGAATGGCATTATTGGCCTAGACAGATCCAGTGTTGATGTAATGATGTAAGCATGACGTACAGTCGCGAGTAAAAAAGGTTAGCACTAGCGACCTGTCACAAGAGCGGCAGAAAGCAACGCTGGGCGCTGCGGTTACGAACACGCCGATAACAATAGTTCCAGGCGTATTCGCAAAGCACGGCGCCTAGCCAGCCGCACGAGGCGATTTTCGCCGCTCCGGTGACGTCATTGTTCTAATCTTTTTTACTCGCGACTGCACAATCCGGAAAGGCTTAGTGCATTTAGGACGACTCATAGATGGTGGCACTCGGGTATTGGCCAGGTTTATTGGCTGTTGAGCATGCCCCCATCTTCACTGGCTCTGTTCATTGGGCTGGCTTTCCTTGTCTTCCTTGGTTTTCTTTGGTGAGTACAGGTGAATAGCCACCTCTGCCTCCGGATTCTTGGCCGATCCCCCAGTGTGCGTATGTGCCATCTTTTGAAAGGCTAACAACAACGCACGGTAGAGCGGGTTGAGTGTGCGCCGATGGCAGGCTGGTCTAAACTATTTGCAACGAAAGCTGCTCTCTTTGTGTCGGCGCTGATTCGAATCCCGCTCGGGGCTGCTGGCAACTATGACGAAAAAATATTTTCTTTTTTCTGCTGCCTATCATATCACGGAAACGTTGAGGATGTTTCGAATAAGTTCGGCTTCACGTACTTCATATTGCTCAGGTTTGGCCTCATGTTCTCTTCGGGTTCGGATGATGTTCGCCAAAGTTCACCTAGAATGGGAACTAAAAGCATTTCGTACTTAACGCTGCCTCGGACGAAAAGTAATCGAAGCTGTGCAAAGGGGCAAGGTCAACTTCACGCGCCCAGCGCCAAACGGTCAGCTTCCATTCGGGGACACTCACCATCCACACGTTCCGCACGGAACCACAGCATGACACCAGGGTGGGAAGCCACGCCGGCTCTCTTCAGCCACCAGATGACGTCTCCTGCATGGGGCGCTATCTTCATATCCACCGTGAAAGCACGTGGAACACTAAGGGAACACCCGTAACCTGACATGCATTTATCAAAATTTATCGCCCATATCGACGGTCGACCTCGCACGAGAGATCTGCACGGGCACAAAGCCCACAGAAAACACTCCGAGTTATGCCATGCTAGATAGCAACGAGCGCTATAGTCGCAAAGTCATTCTGCGTGCTTGCATATTTTAATGGGTCCCTGCGGAAAATCAAAAACATTTTCTTGTGAGGAAGTGATTTAGATTTGTGACAAAGGAGTAAATGCATTATTTTATAATTAGGGTTTAATGGACGCTCTCGTTATTTAAACGAGGGCGGAATAATAAAAAAAATGAATCGCGTGAAAACGCAGGGACCAAGTTGCAAGTCGCACTGTGCTACTTTCGCCACCTGTGCCAGTGCTGGAACTAGCGCCGGTGTACCTGAGTGCACCCTAGTGTCCCTCCAATTCAGTCCCTACACCGTGAAGCGCGACAACCGAGATCAGGCACTCTGTCGGGTCGATTGTCGGGGAAGCTTCGAAGACCGATCGACGGTGGCACGATGTTTGAAGCAATCTTCGTAAAACGTATTGCTTGCTATCGGAGCTGGAAAGATGAGCCATCTCTCTGGACGCCATCGGCGCAAACAACCACCCTGTCTTGTTCATAATGTGTGGGCGTCCACGCACATCCGGCGTGACGGGCCTTAGCAGACGACTGAAAGCAAGCACTCGTTCTTGTCAAGCTCTCTTCTTTCCTTGTTTCTTCTTTTTCGTTTGTGCCCCCCCCCCCCCCCCTCCTTTACTTACGTGGCCTCCTCCTCTCTATGCCTGACTATTTCCTTGTTACAGGTAGGGACAAGTTACAAGACATGAACTTGCAAGAAAGTTTGTGCCTCGTCTCATCATAGCTGCCTGTCTCTTTCTTCTGCAGTCTCTCGCGAAGGCATTTGTTTTTGATACAAACAAGTTTACCGAGAATATGCGTGCAAACACCGTTTTCCGCGCCAGTGGTCATCGACGGTATCAGCAAAGATATTGCATTAAGACAGGTCATTACATGCTTTACGCCAACGCAAAGGCATTGTTTTTAAAATGACCCGTTCTTTCATTTCCGGCTTCTGTGCAGGACAAGCTGCTCACAAAGTTAGAAGAGCATGAGCCAGAGCTGGCTACGAGCCAAGAAGAAGAGGTAAGTCGCACTGAACCATAATTTTCAAAAAGACCAGCGAGGTATGCCACCGATAGCACGGTCGTAATGGGCTGCACAAGTATCATGGGCTAGCGGATGACGGCTGCAATTAACCATTAAGAATGGTCGATAAATATTTTAAAAAATGTTTTTATGCTCTCCACAGCGAGGGCAAGGCCCCTTTTTTATTGTTCGCTGATCGTAAAGTATGTCTTTGACGTAGAAGCCTGTTATACCTATTTTAGCAAGGGCAGGGACATTTTTAATTCATTTTGTTCGTTCCATCATACCCTGTCATTGGCGTAGAGTGGGCTGGGCGATTTCATTTCTTTTTTAAACGCTTTCACTAATGATTGTCTTTGAAGCAGATTGGTGCGGTTAGAAGCTCTCCTCTTTTCACCTCATTTTACTCCCTATCACTGAGGCGCACCCGTGTTGCACTAGCGGTGCGGAAAGAGACCTATTATTTTTCCGGTCTCGACCTACAATCTGTCCTTGATGCGACTGAAGAAAACTGACTAAAATGCCTCTGCCTGAACAACTGGTGCATCGCAGATTTAATCGGATTGTAAAATAACAAAGCATATAAGAGATGGTAATGGGGAGCTTAGTGCATCAAAAGGTGACAGTAAATTAAAAGAGAAAAATACTTGAAGTTATCGTACAGCCAGGAGAGCGCTTCTAGTATTTTCTCTACTCATTTATAATTCCTATCGAGTGTATTAAGCGCCCATTGCCATCTCCAGGGCCATTTAAACCATTTTACAGTTTAATCAAACCTGCGATACATCAGTGATTAAGGCAGAGGCACTCCATTCTTCTTAGACCACCTGAGACTACTAAATGTTCACTTGTGACACCCGCTCTACTTTTGTAGTGCGGGCCTTTTCTTCATTCGGTCTCATTCTACCGTCTGTCTGCTTGTCACAATCTAAGCAACTGTAGCTTCGTAGAGCTCCAGCACTTTAATTGCGCAGCAGTATGCCTTTGAGCATCGGTGTTCTCCTTCTGAAAGTCGCAAGAACAATTGGGCAGTACGTTATGTATAAACGCAGCTCTGCTTTCGTCTCTATCGTGGCGCGCAAGAGAGCGCAAGGGGTTGATCCTTAGTCGTAACGCCGAAGGACGGCAAGTTTATCCGATAAAGGCAAAGGTTGTACGTTAGGCCACTGCTAGGTGCGCGCCTAGCAGCTAATGTGTATGCACTGGGCGTCACTGCTGTCCCACCCTGTCTTTCGCAGTGCGTGGTGTGCGTGAGTGCCAAGGCGAGCATGCAGACGTTCCCGTGCGGCCACCGCGTGGTGTGCCGCAAGTGCTTCGTCAAGACCATCCAGGTGGCCGTGTCGCAGCGCGTGCTGCCGCTGCGATGCGTCATCTGTCGCACCAAGATCGTGCGCCTCAAACACTCATCGACCGGCCACGCCACGCCCGTGACACCGGGTGCACGGGCCCTGCTGGCACCCTGCGAGGCGCTTGGTCAAGGCAGGGCGTCCAATCCTTGGCCGCAGGACCTTCGTGGCCCCGTGGAACCGCTGCCTGCCAGCCACTACCGGCATAGTGCCGAGGCGTGCCGCTTCCACCGGCACAGGAGCAACTCCTCGCTCGCTTCGTCTGCCGCCTCCAGCAGCTCCGTCGGCCGGCTGGCTTCCCCACCGCGGACCACTTCCAGCAGCTCCGTCGGGCGCCTGTCCTCTCCGACTTGGGGCGGATCCATCGGGCGCCGGGCGTCTCCTCCACCGAGCAATTCGGTGGCATCGAGCCCGACCTCGAGCTGCCCCACGAGTCCGGAGGAGCCTCCCGACGTGCCCCGAGGGCGCCGCAGTGGGTTCACACGAGCAGTCGTGCACCCTCCTCCCCCCGTCCGCTCGCCCACGCAGCCGCCAAAGACCACTTGTCCGCCACCACCCGTTCCAGCACGGAGCCCCAGTTGTCCGGCGGGCACACCGGAGTCCAGGACGACGACGCCTGCCCCCGGGGCGAAAGAGAGCGTCCCTCCTCCACAGGCCAAGCTTACGTCTCCACCCAGGCCTCCTCCCCCCTCGGCCCAATCGTGCGCGCCACCGAAAGACAAGGCCCTCTGCCCGGCGGCGCTGTCCAGCGTGGTGCTGGCCCCGCCGCCCGGCGAGGCGCGCGGTCGTCGCCAGCACCGGGTGAGCCCCGCCGCGACGCTGCTGCCACTCACAGCGCGGCCTCCGCCGCCCAAGCCGCGTCCTCCGTCGCGCTTCGAGAAGTTCCGCGACCTGCACGTGCGGCGGCCCACGCTGCTGCTGCCCATCCCGGAGAAAGAAGAGCCGGAGGCGATGCTCGAGGCTGCGTTCTGCCGCGTCGCGCCGGGCGCATCCGACCTGCTGGTCAGCGCCTCGTCGCCCAAGATCGTGCTCCAGGACAGGGCGCCCCTGCTGCAGCCGGACTCGCCCGACCGCCGCCGGACGTCGCTTCGCAGCCAGCTGCGCTCCAAGATGGCGGGCTTCCCCAGCCTGCTGGGCTCGCCGCTGCGGGCGCTGCGAGCGGGCGCACGTCACCGGCGCGTGCCAGACATCAACTAGACGGCTTTCTCCGCCGACGGAGACTTGACTGCCCAGAGACGAGGACCTCCTCGCGAAGGCGGCCCCTTCGCGATGGAGGTCCCCGAGGCCAGTCGCGGCCCCCCAACAGAGGGCGGCGACGACCCTTCAAAGTATCCCGCGGCCCCCGCTCAACAAGAGCCGCCACTCGCGCCATCCACGGCAGCCCGGGTTGCACAACACCAGGGACCGGAGCTGCCCGCGGGGTCCTGCGGATGAGCACAACGAAACCGAGGCGACGCCCGGCCGGCAGCGAGCAAGAGCTGTCCCACGACAAGAACGTGCCAAAGAGGGGCCCCCCCTCCCCCGGTGTCTGTACATAGGCAATCTCCTCCCGTAGTCTTCCCACAGAGTCGTCGTCCACCCGAGTTCAGTATTGAGTGTCGTGCAGCCGAGGCCACGGCGGCCGACCGCGCCGGCGCTGCTCTGAGGCCGCGGGGAAGGCGACGTGCACCG